>NC_090295.1:2170000-2487500 GCF_037392515.1 Haliotis asinina | reverse complement strand
CATGGCTTTTGGCGACTGTTTCATTTGAACAGGCCAGTTGTTGAACGACTTCAGTCTGTCACTAAACTTATAGCCATACTCCTCAGTGTAACGCTCTGTTTCAACACAGTCTGTGAGCACATCATTGAACCGTCCACACACATCCATGGTTCTGTTCAACTTCATCGGTGAGTGTGAAATGATGAAAACACTTATAGAGAGACGAATATATCATTTCACTCCTACTTCTAGGACTGTTGTAAGTAGACTGTACATACTTCATCATCAGGAAATATGTTTGTACGTAAACGTCCATAGCGTTCATCAGCATGGGGTGAAGCATCCAAAACAAGATACCCATATTGTTTTCTCCCAACTGCATCTTGGAAGGATTCCATAAAATATTTAATTTGACCTGGAAATATTTGCGACGCCAAAATTCTGTATTCGTGTGCTGAACGCGGGTTAGACAACAGAACAAAGTAATGGGTGTTTAGAGACATGGTTCTGTTACATTCGCCTTTAGGAAAGGCTGACTGTTGAATGTTAATGACAGTAATTCCCAGATGATGAGATAGCGTGGTATAAAGATGTAAAAACAGAGGGTTCTTACAAATGTCTTGCATGAAGTCATCTACTACCAGTACACACTGTTTATCGGATTCCAAAGAATATGATTTTAACTCCTCTTCTGTAGGTAGTGCATCTTTAAATCGAATGTTGGAAATCGTCCTCTCAAGTTCGCTGTAGACATCCTGCCACACGGCATAGCAATACACAATCAGGCTGGGTGGTGGATTGAACATGCAGCTAGCTTGTTTTAAGAGCTGTGCAACCCAAAAGGTTTTCCCACTTGAAGATCCTCCCACAACCGATATTGTAGTAGGAGTTTGAAATGGTAACACACATTCTCCCATGATGTATTCAGATCGCTCTTTAGCACAGAACTGCAATACTAGGCTTGATACCGTGGTATTTATACACAACACAAACCTCATCTCATCTACACTAATTTTATTGATATTTTTTTCATACATAGATATAACATCAATTACAATCTAAACAAGAAGCAGAGCAGTATTTGAAATAATTACAAACATATTCAGATACAAAGGCGTCATTCCACATGAAGTTGTGTACATCAAACTGATGAAGTATATGGTTTAGACTCTGGCTTGCTTTAAATTTACATAATACATAGTACAAACAATAGAACCCACATGCATTTGAATTCACAGATTGTATCCGGTGATTACTGCGTAAGTAAGAACCAGCATAAGTCTTTAAATAGCGATCAAATGTAACATCAACAGGATCTGCTAAACTATCGAAGAATTCTGCTGTATTGTTTTTAAAGTACATAGCAACCCAGTGGCGACCACTGTTCTGACTGGACTCAGTATTCACAATAAATCCTACACCTTGTCTTTGCATGAAAGGTGCGATTATAGGAAGTGTATCTTTGGCATACACCCCCAAGACGTGAGTCTGTAAGGTTGAATCACACTGAAGGGCGCACATCAACTGTGAAGCTTTCATCTCTGTGTTTACTTGATGAAGACGTTTCGCGCTTGATCGATTTCGATGATCGAGTTTCTTTCACTGAGAATGATGCAGCTCAGCGTTTTGGTTAGTGCAGCTTTGAACTCGATTTCCAACCGCACATTTCCAGTCTTCACCAGATTGAGGTACTCAGATTCTCCACACACCTCTTCCAGTTCAAAAACAAACAGTGCATTTCCTAACAAAAATTCTCCCCTGGATATGAAATTTCCTCGATTTTCTCTCCAAAACCCCATGCCATCAAACATGTTTACGTAGCTGTTCACATCGTCAGCTCGAGTTGGACGTCCAGGTACACTGACACCATTCACATAGAGACTGACAGTTTTGAGCATGCCGGATTGAAAGTTGAAAGGATTCTTGTCATATGACCCATTCAAACTCTTGCTTTCCACAAAGGCGATGATGTAACGATTAGCAATGGGGTTGGACACATTATCAATGGTATGCGTCAGTTGAGAAACAGGGATGCTGTTGACCTTGACCTCAGACTTGGTGAAAGGGTAGAGTGCATTGGAGTTATTTTGGAACAGGGTGTTGTGAGCTAGAATCAGCGCCGGGTTGACTTTGAGTTTGCATACTTGAAGATAAGCATCGAGTAGCTCAATGGTATACTCTTGGTTGGCTTTACCGCTCATCAAACAGAAAGTAGGTGATGATCTGTACAATTTCAAAGTCAAATCTACTCCATTGATTAAATGTCTTTTCATGCTAAACACATCTTCATACAAAGGTCCAGACATGGTTAGTTCATTGCTCTTCTTGATGTAGGTACCACGTGCAATCAAACCGTAATTGGTTCCAGTGACACAATCAGTTGTTTCAATGGCATCATTATCTTCACCCTCATCTTTGTAAAACAGCTGCGATGTCATTTGAGAGCTTTTCGCATCAGCTCCATAGTTTAGCAAGGTCTTCATCATGCTCTTGTAAGCATAATGATTGTTGGTCGAAGACACCAACTGGTTCTGCATATACACTGAAATTTGAGAAAACAGTGCCTGCAAAAGCAAATTGACAGGTGCCACGTGTTCGTCTGCATCCAATACCGATCCATCCGCATGGGTGACTTTGAGTTTTACGTGCAGTTTTGTTCGCTTCAAATCAATGTAATCACTACCCGAATTGGATATGTGAAATTCCAGTGGAGAAGAGTCATTAATTTGACTGAGTGGGCGTACATCTACAAAATAGTGTTGCTGGATACTGGTCTGATATGGAGGTAAGGTAAATAGGTTGAGCGAATCCGGTACCAACTCTTCAAAAGTTTTGCTATTCAATAAAGACATGATGCTCAACTGAAGATGTCGTTTTCTTTCACAGGAGTACACTTGAGCACTTTAGCTGTCTTGGAGGCGATGTTACTTGTCTGACGTATCTTCTTGGTTGTGGCAATCTGTTCACCTGCAGCTCTTTTTAAAGACCTATGACGCTTTTCTTTAGCATCCGCTCTCTCCACAACACTTTGTTGTTCTGAAGTCATCTGCAGTTCGATTTTAGGTTCTTCCGGTTGAGAAACAGATCGGTGAGATGGAATAACTTTAGGGGGAGCTTTTCCATTCACAACACGAGAAGTACTTGTCATGTGTTTCTTGAAGTAATTCTGCCATTTGCTATAATCTGGGATATACAGAGGGAGGGAATCCATGTTCAGTCAGCAAAGGGATAACGTCTCAAGTGAAGTGTTGCATAAGTCTGCTCTTTCAAGAATGACAGTGGTGTTCCACTGCTCGCTTTTATACAGAGTTCAATGTCAGGTGACTCTTTGACCATCACATGGATATTGTATTCATTAGCAAAGGAAAAGTTGGGTCCATTCCTCAGATCAATGCGTCTTAACAGTGGTAACTGGGTATTACCCACCAGTGAACTATCGCACAGGTTACACAGTATATCTACATAAGGATCGTTCACATGAGTGAGGTCTATCTTTCCAAAGTTTAACTCGGATAAAGACACGACCCAAAATCCATCAAACAGCAGTCTTTGATTGAGCTTAATGCGAAAATGATAAGGGCTGTTATCCTTGAAATAAGAATTTTTTGTGTCAGAACTCTTGAGAAACACATATTTCTCCATCATAGGTTTTCCAGTTGACTTTCTTCCACATATGAATCAAAAGAACTAGGCCAACCTAACCAACGAACCAAAACATACGTTTTTCCTCTCATGCGTTTCTTCTTTAAGATCTTTTCCACTTGCCACTCAATATCGTCTCCTTTGTTAACCTTTTGCAGTTCGGCAGTGTAAAAACTCCCTTTAATAAGTTCACCGTGAAAATCTTTAATTCTGTACAGAGGTATGTCTTGTTTCTTGAAACGTTCTGTTACTTTGAAAAGTTCTTCCGTCCACTTCAGATCAAGTTCTTTGCTGAACGGTTTCCTCAGGTATGGGATGCGAACAAGATCACCAACTTTATATCTGTATTTCTTTATCACTTGACCTTTTTTTTCCTTTGACTTCAACAAGGGTTTGACATACAAGTGTTGCCAAACTTTCAATTCATTGCTTTTATTGACTTGAGCAGGTGATAGAAGGGGTAAAGACGAATGTGGGGTGTTATTGTAGTTGTACACCAAATCAGGTAGAACACTGAGATAATGCTTGGTGTTCTTACGTGTCATGTAACGTGTGATCAACGACTTCAGTGTTCTGTTGAAGCGTTCCACATAATTACTTTTAATGTTTTCGTTGCGTGCAATAGTAATGGTAATATTTTGTTTTTCCAAAAAAGATTTGAACACTCCCTTAAACTCACTACCACCATCTACGCGTACTTTTCTTGGTTTTCTTTCTTGAAGTATTTTTTTAAAGGCTTTTAACACGGACTCTGGCCTTTTATTTTCCAAAGGAAGGACAAAAGTAAACCTACTCAGTATGTCAATCACGACAAGCAAATACCGGATACCCTCATTTTCTTTGCTGTAGCGTGAAAGATCAGCAAGGTCCACATCCCACATTTCGTCCATGGAATTCACTCTGACTTTCATCCTTTTAAATCTATGCTTGACTGGTTTGTGTAAACTGTAAGGATCTTGGTTGTTGACAAACCATTTCACCTTCCTGAGCTTAACATCAGGTTGAGGTGTTGTCTTCAATACCCGTCGGAGTTTGGACGGACCATAGTAGGCTCCTGGATTGTGAGGGTCATAATAATACTTTTCTAATGCTTTTTCGTGCCTCTCTAACAATACCCTGTTCATCTTTTGTGAACTCACACACGTACTGAATGAAACCGGTTGTAACAGGCAATATATAACATGAAGGTATGAATAGGAAGGAACATATGCATTTATTAATAGAATTCATTCATGTATACATTCACAATTATTGAAAGCGATTTTCTAACAACAGCATCTTAACCACACGTTGCTTCAGATCATGAAGCCACTCTGATGTTTTAAAATGAGTGTCCCGAAAGTCTTTGCAGCGGTATGAAACTATGTTCACGTAATTCAGAGATGTGTCATCACTAAATACTTCCAACCATTTATCAATCACGTGTTCATCATTTATTTCACTCATGGCCGTCATGAAAAGACCATCAACGTGATCCTGTTCTAGCATGTGCTTACACGTGTGCACCAGTTCTCCCTCAGGTTCAAACATACATCCAAAACACAAATCACAGGATAACCGTCTAAGAATCTTAGCCAGTTCCAAAGTGTAACACAAAGTGAGAAGATTTTCCGCATGCTTTATGTGATTTCCACTATCAACTTCGTCGACACACAAGAACAGTTTTCTTGTCTTCTTGATGATGATTCTTTTCGTTGACCTAGAATCATCTTGAAACTTTCTCTTAGCATCCTTGACACATTCACTGCGATCTTGAAACCATTCGTTAGATTGCATGACAACTGTTTCGTGCAAGGTGTGTGATGATTGTAGAACTTGCTTCCAGGAATAGAAAGCTGCTTTACCATTCAGTTGACTGTAAACAAGAATTTAACACTTTTCACTCTCAACAACTTTGTCCATAAGCTCTTGTCTGACCTCCATCAAAGCTTTCCCCAACCAGTTTTGTCCCTTCCAGTTAGATGGATTTAATAGCTTGGGATCGTGAAGAGAGAGTCCAACACCCCACCGCCTATCATATGGACTGGCTTCAGCTAATATTTTTGTGGAGGTGTTCATTAATGCATGTCGAAGAGTGGAAGACTGAGTAAACTTAGCCAGTGTAACTTTCTTCACAACATGGTAACTCACAACATCCCATTTGTGTTGAATAAAGTTTTTCACACATCTTCCTAATCTCTTCTGCATAACAGCAGAAGAGGCTCTTAAAATGTGTTGAGCTGTAACCACATCGCCAAACGTCATTGCCTTCATGTACATATAATACTGCTCAGCACAGTTGAAGATTTTACCATCAACTTCAATCCTAACAGGATAGTGCTGGCTAAATGGTGAAGATTTTGTATAAAAGAATACGAACCGATCTGTAACTCTTGTTCCCATGATGTCTGTTCAGCAAAGGCACACCTTGTCTGTTGCTTGTACTCAGTTGGAATAACATTGCTGTAAGCAGTGATAGATGCGAGCATGCGCACATCTATTGGCGAATTCAAACTATGTCATTGGACAACACACAATAATCACCATCGCTCATTGGTAGATTTATAGACGTAGTGGAACGTGTGTTTTTTTTTAAAAAAGAATGTGAAAGGGATGACTAATCATGATATGGCACTATTCAAAGGTTTAAGTTTCATCATCCAGTCATGCTACCCCTGGTTTGTTGATTCTATATATAGAGTACACCGTGCACTGGGTATCAACCGGTCATGCCACCCTGTCGTGACTGTTCTGTATAAACAACTTATTTGAATAGACAGCATTCCAATCGTTTTGTAACACAAAACCATCAACTATAGCGTGAAACATCCATTGATAATTTCTCCTTAAACATCATTAACTTCTTTTCATCATGGTGATATTATGTATCGCTAGGCTTAATGAAATTGATATGATTAGATAATGACTGTCACGTGTAGCTATTTTGGGATGAAATGTGGGACAAATGAGGGATGAGGGATGAGGGATGAGGGATAAATGAGGGATGAGGGATTTATGGTCACTGGTTTCATTGTCTTTGCTAATTGGAGCACGAAATGAGGGATGAGGGATGAGGGATGTGGGTCATGGGCTATTGTTTTAGCTAATTACCGCATTGTTTTAGCATTGTTTTGACATAGTTTCTATTGTCTGTGCTGTAGAATGAAATTTATATCTACTCACTTCGACTGCCTTCCCATTAGTGGCTCCGTACATGGTTGTTGTGACCCTGCATAATCAGGTCCGACTGCCTCTTATTTATACACTTATGGCTGGAAATAGTGATGAACTGTAATGAGAACAAAGGATGACCCAGTCAGAGATCGTGAGTTTGTTTGACATTTAACCTAAAGTAGTCCCTCTTTTCGAGCCATTTATGCTTCAGTGTAAACTTATGGAGTCGTGATACCCTTGCAGAAGGTCATGGTCAATTAATCTTGATAACCTTGACAGATGCATCACAGCCGGTTTATTCTTTATAGACACCGATAAAGCAGATGCATGTGCATGTCACTGAAACATTAAACCTTGACATTCAGGTACACAACCCTAACTCAATTGACACGAGAATCCTGAAATAGAGGACAGAGTGGAGGACAATTCAGACAGAATTCAGGTCATCGTGGATAAGTATCTTATTAGTCACAGACAAATCTTGGGTCTTAATGTATACCACAAATTCTCGGTTGTTTGGTTTGTTTATTTTACTTTAGTATATTATAGTTGTGGAGAACATTCACCGAAAGGTTTAAATGTAAGCCAAATCAATTATGAGCCTTTCGATGAAATTCCAGTCTGAGCGAAGGGCGTATATTCATGATTTTTTCTCTCACCCTATACAAAACCCTTAGTACTATGTGACATTAAAACACCTTCTTATTTATAAGGGGCGGTGGGGTAGGCTAGTGGTTAAAGCGTTCGCTCGTCACGCCAAGACCCGGGTTCGATTCCCCACATAGGTACAATGTGTATAGTTTTATATAGCCGGAATATTGCTAAAAGCGGCGTAAAGCCAAACTCACTCACTCACTCTTATTTAAAATGTGCATAATGTATGAATCTGTACAACATACGACAAGGTGTAGACCTTTCATTTAGTACATAGACACGTTATTAATCATGTTAGACTACCTATTCCCTGTTATGTGAAAATGAGAACACCCACACTAAATTGCACGTTTAGTGTGACATTAATGAGGAACAACACACAGCAGATCCGGATATCTCGTACGATCGATTCTGGTTTAATTTGACTTGCAAATATTGACAGCAAACCGAATATATGACAATTACCTATTTATTCAGACTACGTAAAACCTTTGCCCTTCTGAACAGAATCATATTTCCGAGCAGTATTTGCTTCACTGCGATGTGTCAAACGTCTACCGTTTACTGTACTGAGGCCGCTGGAGGATTCAAGATGACCTCCAAATTGGAGTGGTTTAATCTATCATGTCGACGTGTCCGCCAACACAGTCCTTAACCATTTTAGGGTCATATATTCGGGTTGACAATGACAATGTTTAGATTGAGGTCGATTGCAAACAACACTATGCCTCATAAATACATCGTTTCAAAGTGTTTGTGTGCATGATCAGATGTATAACTCCGTGGGACTTTCTGCCCGAGTTACATTATTGGAGTATTTTAGGGTAAAGCTTCCAACCCAAACAAAGAGAGCATTGCAACACTGGAATGAAACGTTGACTGGTATTTTAGTGGCGACATCAAAGTCAAGAATTAACCACCGATAGCCAAAATAAAAAAACAAAAAAACAAAAAAGCCCCCCAAAACATGGGGGCATACACCTGACTTATATATTTGCATTTTTATCTTTATTGTCTCATGAAATTGTATTTTATATTGGTTGAACCCAATGAATGCCATAAATGCACTTTCGAGTGACACGTTACATCTGATATGGGCGTCAAGCAATAAAATATTCATCGGACAGACATCAAGTATTGTCCTCAATGCGCATAAACCGCTGTCTTCATCATGCGAGGAAATCCGTAGTCACACTAAGCTGTCTAGTGTAAAGCTGTTGAGGCTATTACAGTTAAATGTAATCACTCGTGAAAGGGTACTTATGTGAAGATTTCAACTTCAATCTCTAATCGGTCGATAATCTCGAAGCTTAATAAACATTGGACAAAGAATGAAATGCCATCAAACATCAAAGGTTTTTATGTAAAGTCAGTGCGATGACGCTACATC
Source organism: Haliotis asinina (assembly GCF_037392515.1). NCBI lineage: Eukaryota > Metazoa > Mollusca > Gastropoda > Lepetellida > Haliotidae > Haliotis > Haliotis asinina. The sequence goes on along the minus strand of NC_090295.1, from coordinate 2,478,682 downwards.
AGTGCCATGACAAATCAACCAGTTCTGGTGAACGTTGACGTGGTCAAGATGCATGAACCGCTTTAATAAACAGATTCTCCTTCTTTGCTTCTTAATGACATGATGGTGTGCAATCATATTTACCGTTTGAACTTCTGACATCCCAATGGTACGACTGCCACTGAAGCTGTACTTCCTTCTGCCTGAAGAGGTTGTCCACTTATAACAACTCCCGTGATATCTGTCACTCACACATTGAAAGCAAGAAAGAGGTTCCCCTAAAAGACATCACGATAACGGATGATACTTATCATATTAGGATAGGAATCGGAAATTGTGTAACTGATATGTCAATAGGTTTACTGTCCTTCAAATGAACCGCTGTGAAAACATTGAAAGTAACCACGAATTCAAACTTCATATGGTGTTGTGATATTTCTAAATAAAGGAAAGTAAATATACCTGTACTGAAGCGCCAAAATGCCAACTGTCCTAAATGCCAAGTCAACCTCCTTGACATTTCCTGATTAACATTGCCTACTGCACTAAACTGCCAATAATCCATGTCAGTACAACACAAAGAAAGTTTATATCAATCCAACAAAGCGTTTCATCCTTCTTAGGAGCTCAGGCAGTAGTAGTGAACTGGTGACATTATGAAGCTATGAAGAAATTTCTTTGAACTTATCAGTGCTTCTGCAGAGACTATCAGATTAGATCATGGTAATTACGAATGGCTGAAACATAAATCCGGATTGATAATCTTGAATAGATTGTACATTTACAGCTGCCCAAGTTGTCCTGTTCTTGAAAGCAGGTATCTTGCCAGAATGCATTTGTGTTTGTGCGGGCAAACGCATTTAAAAATCAAATACATGGGGTGAATTGAGTTACACGTTTACGTAAGTAATGGACGTCAGTGAGTTAATATTTAACAACACATAGGCAATATTTCAGTCATAATTATCGTGACGAAGTAATGGGGTTGGTTGCATGACCTTCGTTTGGGGATGTGCATAAAACAGGTACATGTATAAAATCTGCGTGAGCTTCATGTGGTGAAGAATCATAACCAAGTGAGTCAGGAAAGATACATTGGATTTCTCGATTAAAATGTGATTGCATTATTTACAATGCATTGTTTGAGTTGAGATATAGGTGCATGGTGTTTGTGGTGTTTGCAAGATGACACTGACATGTAAACTGGTTGCATGACACCATGGTCACTTTTGTGAAGAATGATAGTAAGAGCGAAACTGGTGTTACAGTTAGTAACATTGATATTCTTTGCTAAACGTATCCCACAATTATGTGAACTGGTATTCATGAAATAGGGCTAATGTTTAAATTATAATTACGAGTGTGTGAGTTCATATTTAACGTCACGTCGGCAATATTTCAACCATATAGTGAGGAGAACATTTAACACAGAAATGGAATATATGTGTTTTAAAAAAATATAAAAGGACAGTAAAACAACTAGAATGTCATAATTAGCATTAACAAAAGCGTAGAAAGGTAAACCTAATATGATTATATGGACAATACGATATAAAACAGGCTATAGGTCTCAAAATTAAGACAATACATTTGCCGTTTAGTATGACGATGTATTTGTAAAACATGAGATCAGTTTAGGTACTGTAAACATCATTATGAATCCAAGCGATCACATTACATATGACGTATTGAAACCTATAAATGTAATGACACACAGTCATTACACGATGAAGGGTGTCTCCCTATATTTTGGAATGTTTGGTGATGGACATTAGGTTGCCGACTCAGTATTTATTGCAATATCTAGTGGCCTAAACAAAACAAGCTGCACTGTCTACATGTCAATATTCATCATTATGCATCAACTATGTGTTGTTTAACGCTGCATTCAACCATTTTAATCCAATGATCCACAGCATTAACGTGGGTCTGCACAAATGAAATACAATGAAATGTGTCAACCAAGTCAGAGAGATTGACCACCAGATCTCGTTCATCGCCTCTTTCGACTGGTATATGTTGCTGAGAACCGATTCTAACACAGGTCTTCACGGGTACCCAGATTACAGGAAGTATACATTGTCACATTGCAATACAAACCAAGTGTTTACATCAGACGACGCAGGTGGTTGTTTGACGATGGTGTTTTCGAAATAGAAATCATGCGCGATAATTATTTGCAGCATATCGGCCTGTTTTCTGGCATAGAGGAAATGTTCAAGTTTATGTTTGGTTTGCATGATGGTCTAGTGTTACACTTTGACAACATGAAATGACAGGATACGTTCACGTCTTGACTATATCCTGCAGAGAACAGGTCAGTATTATACACAAAATCGTAACGTTTTCATCCGTAGCATGATATGTTTATCATATTGTCATGGTATCTGACAGGCAAGGAATATTATTTTAAAGTTTAGTATTAAAATAGTCTATGTTGCAGAGTCCTATAGGGTATATGTTGGGACAATGCTGTAACATTATTTATTTTGTAATATGATATGATAATCAGTATTCCGACTGATATGATAGTGCGTGACTGACTGCGCAATTAACATCTGAAATGAACTTAGATTATTCACCCGAAGATTTATCATCCTTTCAACATACCTCTTACTATGTAAATATGGCTATTACACATATTATTGAATACCAATGATATACCAATCTCTCTTTCGCCATACAAAAATATTTAGTCAAATATCCCCAATAGCTATCAGTAATTGTAACTTGTGCCAGTACATAATTCTTCATGGATAGAAATTGAGCCACTGATCAAAGAGTGTCCCAATTCCGGCAGTAAGTTAACAGTAACTGGAAATGGAGCATAGGTGACATACATTACGCTAAGTCTGAGGATTCTCAAAAACCTTCTAAACAGACGGTCCGTCAACATACTAAACTGCTATGTCCCTGCGCAACTTCGAATCTGTCTCAAATGTGTAAGTGAATTTGAATGACCCGTATTTAGAGATGCCAGTGGAGAGCTCCTTTCTGTTAAGTAAAGAGCTTTATCGATGTGCCATACAAACCAAAACGAATGTTTTACAAGGCTGCGGTACATTTTTCACATAGCTCTGGCCTGCCTTGAGACTATACATTGACCACGACATATGTTTACAAAAGGATTATTGAATAATTTGATGAACGATTGATCACTGGTTTGTTTGCAGCATGTTCATATCTGAATATTTTACTTTAAATTCAGGATAGACTTTTACATAACTGTCTGTCCGTCTCATGATTAAGACATCTTCTTTTTTTGTAACCCATTCTTTTGGGAGATATTTACTATCCCAACCAACACATCCATTCCACTCTTCCACCGTCTTAATACACAATATTCCAACTAACGGTTGTTTCCGTGCAGATATTGGTAACTACACATACTGAAAAAAAATCACTGAACAGGTTACAATGTTTTTACTCAGACTCATCCAGATTTAGTGTCAGTGCTTAGATAGATAGATAGATAGATAGATAGATAGATAGATAGATAGATAGATAGATAGATAGTATACAACTCTTGCTGCCACTAGGCGCATAGAGTTTATTTTGGCTCTCTCATCCTTATGAGGTACCCAATTTACAGCTGGGTGGACTGGGACACATAGTCACAGCACTTTGTCCGTTTACTGCACGTTGCTGTACCTGCAACTAGGTGTATGCACGTGTTCATGTGGCCACCATCTGGTCATACACCAAAGGATTCGTGGGTTCTTTTAAGTGCACAGGGTTGTGTACTGTACACTAGGGGTTGTGACAACACTGAAAGAATCTGCACACAACGTTGACTCCAAGGTTATTTGCGCCCGGTCACAGGTGGGCTCGATCCCGAAACCGAAACCTCGCTGGATCACTAGCCTGGCGCCTTAGCCAGCTCGCCCACCGTTGCATTGTTGCCATTGTAACTATTGCAGTGAATCGATTGTGATTTGATAACCTACCATCCTTTACGAAAGCGTCGTTTCAAATAGTAGTTTCTTAACTTTCATTTTATATAGTTTGCTTGTGCCGTCTGATAATAGTGGTCAGGTCAAAACTCATGCCTATGTAATGCAACACCATCGTAAAGGAACACAATGCTTTACGATGATCATCCGAGGTTTAACGACGATCATGTCTCTGAATCCCAAGTATTGCATACGCTTCATTTCCCAGTAGTAATGTACCATGTAAATGAAAAGGGACGGTATTGCGCTTACTCTATCAGCAGACCCACTGCACAAATGCAAGATGTCACATGTGTAATCTAGCGATGATTTTAATGGCCTTTTATGAACAGGTCATGGTTTTATGATTGATTTGAAACCAATTAGTGACAGAGAGCCAGGATATGCTGTTGAAATGTATCAGTCTTGTCAGCTTTATGGACAACCAGTAGCTATAGCAGCAGCAGGCACTCATGTTGATTTGATATCCGGAAAGAATTATTGCATCCTTGTGAGTACATTGTACGTCTGTGATGAGTTTAATAAAGTGTCACATAAATTCTTTTCACCTCCTTTGCCTTGTCTTGTCCATGTAGGTAGCCGAGGTACTGTAAGTCCCCATGGTCCCTAGTACGGTGATCTACCTTCCGTTGTTGGTGACCTATAGCCTGTTTTTATAACTGTATTGCCTAAATAGTGACATTAGTTTTAACTTTCCATGCTAGTTTTAATTCAAATTATGATATTCTAGCTGTTTTACTGTCCTTCGTTGATAGATTTTACCATATGTATATATTTAATTTAAATATTAAATGTTCTCGTCACGATATGGCTGAGATATTGCCGATGTGACGTTAAATATTAACTCACTCACTCACTCTTTTGACCTCCTTTGTCTTGTCTTAAAACAATAAAGCCGAACCCATTTCATGCCAAGGAAGAATGTTGAACTAGTAAGGACATAAACTTTTATGATTCATGTTATGTCCTTAGTTGAATTGATATTTCTCGGAGATTTAACACAGACAAAATATAACGTCGGGCCTATTACGGACTTATCAATGTCAGTTAGTGAGCGTTTATAGTTATAGAGTCACATCGGTATTTCACAATATGATTAGAATATCATAAGTAAAGAGTCATGTAACGGTAAATGATATCATTATAAGCGACTAGGTAGTTTTAGTAAAGGCTGCACATAGCCAGCAATAGTAGGCTGAACACCATGCTTGAGACAAGAAAAAGGAGGTCGACATCAAATGGTCCCTAATCTAATGATGGTATGGATGCTTGGCAAATGGGTAATGTGCGTGACCTGTGCTACTTGTGGTAGTTGAGGTTGTTTGTGTGTGGAAACGGTTGGTGCTGGACGCACAGATTCTGCTGGTGAGTTAGATGTTTGAGATCCGCTCTAGGACCTCCTTACACACCAGCTGACACACCATGATATTACAGGATTTTGGCCGTCATGAAGAAGAAACGGCTTCCGTTTTAACATTTCATTTCGGTATGGGAATATATTATTGTGTACAGAATTCAATTCTAATTTGTTTAAAGTTACTACTGACACATAATGGTATTTGCAAGAACGAGGCGATGTTTTGCTAGCCTATAAATCTAGAGCCAACGATAAACATAACATGGCTTTGCACCTTATTCCCGTAGTGTATATAAATGTACATTTTTCTTGACGAGTACTGATGTGATTCATGAAAACACGTTGGTGATATATTCGGATTCGTACTTTGGACTTTTAAACGAGATTTCCCAAAAACACAGAAAGGGTTTTGCAGCATTTATGAACAAATATTGCTTCGATACCAGCTGACGGTCTAATTGGAACTCCCTTGTGAAAGAAACTGTGTAATGCATTTTAAGTGGAACGTACTTTCCAATAACTGAAACCCACTCAAGTGCTCTCACTTAAACTTGAATCTTTTGAATGATTTGACCTGATTTTACCAATTGATCATTACCAAAATTGCATAGAAATATTCATAATCCTTAAACTCTCTGCAAAACAAATATCAATATTTCAAGTTTAAAAATAGTCCATGAAGTTCTAAGTGTCAATCAATATCAATCTTGTCAGGAAGGCATGTTCTTACATATGTGAGCGATATCCCATCAGTAGAGTGTATTGCTGATATAGAATTTTCGAACATGACTTCATAAAATTCCACTACGGAAATAATCCGAGAGTGTTATGAATTTATTAAGACGAATATTCGCATGTGTAAATCACATTTCCGTGGTAGTGCTTGCTGTAGAGGAAGTATCTTCAGGACGTAATAGCAGCGCTGAGTGGTCTGCAAAACCTGAATGTTACTTAACATTAAAAATGTATTGAAACGGTTATGTCCTTTAGTCCTGGGAGACTGAATCTACTTCAACTGATTTGTCATATTAGTGATCTAGTGAGCATGAGTGGTGACGATTCATTGTAACACATGTCTTCACGCATCTGGCTCACATGTAATTGAAATAGGTTCAGACGTGTATGAGCAAGCCAACCCCAGTCAGCTCACTCAGTGAATACAGACTTCTAACAGAGTAGCATATGCATCAACATGAAACTTTCAAAGCATTCAAACACAAATCTAAAACAACTTGAATACATGACCAGGAAATGAAAATGAAGCGAATAAAAAAAATATTACTGAGAATACTGATGGTGCTGCAATTTAGAACGAGGAAGGATCTGTGTGTAACGACACATTGCTTTGATGGACTCGATTTAAAGTCACGTATTAACGTATGCAAAATAAGCGTGCTTATTGCACAGAGTACACATCAAAATCTTATTTTCATGTAATGTTATTTTCCAGTTCCAAACTATGACATTATAATGGTAGATCCTGCCTCGGGATCTGCATGCATTCAAACAATAAGCTTACCGAATTGACAGCAGAAAAATCACTGGCATTGACAAGCATTAAACAATCTCCTGGAAACGTACATTGCGAGACGAGCATCTCTCTTTATCTTGCCACTCATTTGTCAATATCTGTCATTTCTTATTGAAACTGATTCTCGTGTGTGAGCCTGGACACATCAATCATAGAAACCCTTCACTGGATGTAACATTGTTTCGACCTGCATGTGGCACTTTGAATCAGATCCTCCTGACATTCCACGATTCTAATTGTAAACACCTCGTACTGAGATTTGTATTGCCAACTGGTCCGAGTCCACAGAGCGACTTTTGCAAATAATACATGACGATATCATTTCCATAATCATACGATACGCTTCGAGTTATTTTTGCAATACCTAGCCATAGAGTTTCGGTGGAATTATTACGAATCAATGGTAGGTTTAATACGAATCATAGATTGACAGTATAACTAGATACGTGTGACATAAACTCATATGAAGGTGATCATTGCAGTCGAACGAATACATTACCAGTCAACAACAGAACATAGAACGGGGCTAGCTATAGACCGCCAGGAATTGTGCAAACAGTCATGAAACAACATACTGTCGGGCATTTACACATTCATCTGGAGTAATTTTCGTGTCACTGGATTTTCTGTCCCGGACTCAACTGATCGCAGATCGTGGTTGTATGTCAGAAGTAGTGAAGAAAGATGTTAGGCCATGAAAATACTCTTAACTTTCACGTAACAGTGTGGGGGATGGTACTACCTGACAGGGAGGACATCCTTACCTGTTCGACAGCACTTGATGTCACTACTGATCACTTCTTAGCAAAATAACCACTGTTTTGTCTTACGCCAACAGGAATCTGTCTATATTCAGATGATCGGGACACGTTTTTCTCTTGCATGACATCTTTATGCCAAGACTACTGTTTTCAAGAAACGGAGGTGGTGTTCAAGGCATTAACTGTTAGTTGATCCAAGGATGTTCAACAAATGGCACATATCTGCTTATCGTAGCTCTACATGTTAACTTTAGTTTAGGGCCGTAGATACATCATACAAGGAACGGGGATAGCGTTCACTTTTGTGACATACATCTCGGTGATGCATCATTGGATAGTTTCATCATGCTGAAATAATAACTTCAGTAATGCTCTAGCCAACGTTCAATGACTTCTCCAACGTAGACTCAAAGTGAACCACGCCGTTACAAATTCGCGTGACAATTGAACTATGTTAAGAGACTTAAACAGTTCTATGTTCAGATCAAATAACCCTAAGTATTATGTATCACGACTGGCTTGTGGGAGATTATGCGTTATTTACATTAAACATACATAAGGTAAATCGCTTCAACCAAACTTCGCATGACAAAAACTCATGTCCACGTTTAGTAGGACAGCTACATGTGATTGTTTCGTCTTTTCAGGACAGAACAGTTGCAATTCTTGAGATGAGAACAACCGATACTTCTGGTGAGTACTCATATGCTCTGGCTATGAATCCTCTCTAAGTCATGTCCAGTCTAGACACCTATGCACACATGCACAATGCACGAGTGAAGTATTCTTGAAGGTGACCCCATCTTATCATTTACATATCTGCAATTCATCACATGTATCATGTGCCATAGTTATGCGATATACATTTCTGTTTGACAGATCCAGTTTTAGCTTTTGGCTTCAAAGAATTCATCCAATCATCTATACTGAAATAAAAATCACTAACGCCAATTCCAGAATTGGGAATGAACGCACCGTTTTAGTCTTATATACCAATGACCTTAACTGATACGTGATTGCTTTTCGCAGTCCCTTTATCTTCGACGTTTAATGGCTAGGAGAGTGATGTTTAGACGAGAAAAAAGCCAAAAGGTGGCTCATTCACATCATTAATTCTGATCAGAGTAGACAAAATGTCATATTGAGACAGTCGATAAAACATGATTTTCCTGAACAGAGAATTATTTATCTATCTTTGATGAAGTAATGAGGCATTAACATCTCGTCCAACATTTGAGCTGCTCTCACTACACTGACATCATGTTTGCACTGACATTAAATTGCCCAAATAAGCAGGCACTTACCTCAATCCAGATAAGGAAGTACTTTAGAACAACGTCAAGCCTAATCGGTCTGTAATCTTAGAACAAAGCGGAAATTGGATAGGGGAATGATCTACTATTTCAGCCAATCTTGATTGCGTAGCCCGGTTTGTGATCAGATAAACCCTAACCGTCATTCTGGATCAATCAGTTCCCCATTCCGATGCACATCAAGTAAATCTATAGGTGTCACAGATGAAACGTAGAAATTTTGGCACACATTTTCCAGTCGACAAATCCAATGATAATCAATTTCAGACTTTATACATGGTTGCTTTTGATCATATACTCTAGTGGCTAGAACACTTCATAATAGAAAACGGAAACTATTATACTTCATCTGAGAAAAGTTTCTTGAAGATCGCTCGGTAATTATGCATGGATACTGATGATAGTTGTTGTACGTCAGTGTATTCTCTGACCTGTGATTATCCGCATAATAGAACGTCTCGGATATCACATTATCTTTATCAGTAATTCCGTCATGCCCGAAAATCGATGATAGAAAACTGAAAAGTGGAATTTTAAAAGAAACGTTTGACTCATCCCAGATCTCACTCACAAACACACACAAACACACACATACACACATACGCATATACATACACAGATATACACACATACACACACAAGCATACACACATACACTCAAACATGCACGCACACATACGTACACGTAAAACGCTGAAGCTATAACGTACGGTTATAACGTACGGTGAACTGAACACGTTCTAGGTGTTTCACATGGTCGTCTTAGAGTCTAGCCTCAATTTAGTTGCCGACCGTAATTGGAGTCATTTGGATCTATATATATAGCTAAATCATCCCTTACCGACGTTACTCTCAACTCGACGTTGGGGTCAGTTCGTCTTTTATCAAACTGAGCTGTTTTGATCTTATATTAGCTGGAGCGGTGTTGGAGCAGGTGACATTATGTAAGAATGAACATCTCTTTGAAGTCTGTCCAGCACTCCTTCTCACATATCAGTACAGTCACCAATAAACACATGTCATATTTGGTATTTCACTTTCTTAGTAAATTGCAGATTCTAGTGCTTTTTTGGTTGAGTCCCATCCGGGATTCGAACACACACCCTCAGAGTCAGGCTCCTAATCGCCAGCACACAAAGAAAGCCGCCTAGCCCGCTCAGCCGCGACTTCGACATAAAAAACAGGATGTCAAAAACATGACATGCTTTGATTCAGGAGCAGTAAAAGGCAGTTAGGACAAAACAGGTGACAACTGCATCTTTCCTGTGTCTTTCTCTGTGCGCCTAATTATATTACTCTACCCATGAAACGTTCAGGCTCCCTTAAAGTGCTCACTATAATTATTTCTCCACGAACTTGAGTGAACCAACCACAGACTTTATGAAAATGAATTACATGAATTACATGAGAATTATTCATCGAATTTCTGAAAGGCATCTTTCAAATATCGTGCATATGGACAGCTGCAGCATGGTGTTCACGTTTTTTAAGAGTTCGGCAATTTCCAATGATTTTCATCATTTAATGAACTCATGACATTTATCTTTAAACGTTATGAATTTAATTTACAATTCATCAGTTCACGTGTAAACAGTACTTATAAACAGTATGGGATATTTTACAAAATCTACTTTAGGACAGTTCACAGAAGCAAATATCAACATTCACACTTGTGAGTCTAAACTTTTGGCGATAAGCATGTGAACACCAGACGGGGATTCGTTAGAGACCGCGATCGCTGATCCGACAGAACTTGTGACAGCGATGTAAAGATTGCGCAATTTTGAAACAGTAAATGGAGCTCAACCAAACAGAATTGACCGGGAAGTTTATCTTGATGTCAAAACCTCGGATCGTAAACAGATATTTGCTTCCGTCAGAAACAATTCCTGAAAAACTAATAATGTGCAAGCTGCCAAACGAACGAGACGTGGTTCCAACTTCAACTTGTGGCCAGCATTTCCCTTCACCATATGATCTGAGAAATCATATCTGTCAGTTAAACTCTGTATCTGCAACACACATGCAAGAAAACACGAAAGTCAAACTCAAAGCTAAATGTGAAATCTTCTCCAAAATGTCAAAATGTCAGAGCTTCATTTGATTCCACAAGTAAAATCCAAGTTCTTAATGTCTTCGAATTTTAAAGGTCCTAGATTTGTCTAAAAACATCTACCATAGATCACATGGCCTGTCGCCCACCAGAAAGAAAAGGGGTAGATCAACGATAACTAGCCCCCGGAAATAGTGTTTTTTACATAATGCACAGTGGCTAATGAAGACTAATTTCAATGATTTACAGCTGATAGTTCAAGATTTCAAACCGACAGCATTCTGTAAAATGTGGAAAACGTTTTATATAGACATGTTCGTTATTGCAATATATGCGACGTTTCGGGGTTAATGCTGACACCATTTCCACGGCCATGATACATTTATCCCTAAACTCCAAGACGCTGCACGTTTTACATCAGTCATTCGTTTAGAGCTCCACTTTAAACAAACAACATTCAGCGTTTATATCTACTTGGAAAATCCATATGACATTGCATCGTAACACAGACGTTTTCAGCATTTTGGACTGCCAGGCAATTTGCTTTTAATTATGTTCGAGTTATTAATAGTCAGTTGACGGTCCGCGAGGATTCAACCGTTTCGGATTATTATGATCAGGACCCGAGAGTATCACAGGACAATATTTTTTGTCAGAGCATTTAGTTTTAAGATAAACCGTTTATCAAACATTATACATCATTAAATTGACGGGTTACGTTTTATGGCGGATTTGAATCGTTCTTGCTTTACTCCATTGATTTTTCCCATCACAAGGAACTAAATTTCAAATCATTAATGCATGGTCATTTAAACAGTATTATCATTTAAGAACTGCATAAAAGGCAGCTGAACTGACTATTGACTAATGCGTCAACTGGATTAAATTCAGACCAAAATGTGAATATATATATATAAACTGGATTAAATCCAGACCATATATATATACCTGTGATATGTACAGCTCATGATCACAAGTTCGCCGTAGAAGGAATAAACAAATGCAACATAAATCATAACTAAACTGTACATACCTTTACTCAGTATGTAAGTATTTTTGCTAAATGTATACATAATATGGCTGTTGGGTCTAAATTACAGAATAAACATTTCTCTCTCTTCCCCCCTCTCTCTCTATAGCGCTCCCAAGATTTGTTTACTCAAGCTTACACACACACACACACACACACACAGAGAGAGAGAGAGAGAGAGAGAGAGAGATGCATGGGATGTACATATAACTTTGTCCTTCTGACATTCATTTATATCATCCGTTATACACAATACACGTCTAACATTGCCTCTCCATTAAAAAGCAATACTAAATGTAAGAGTGAGTGAGTTAGATCTATTTACACGGCGTTTCGCAATACTGAAGTCTTATCACGAGAACACCAGATGTGGGCTTGATGCACGAACCTTTGACTACTCCATCGCCCCCTACTTTTTGAATAACTTCAAGCACGGTATGAGAGGTCATACTGAAAGCCGCTCAAGGACAAATGGTGATTCAAGATTACTAAACCGCCATCAATAATACCGTCTTGAAGTAGGATAACTTGGCATTGAGTAAATGCAGGCTCTGGCGATCTGCTTTCACTGCACCCTGATCGACTTGTAGTTGTTATTTATTGGTTGCAGTGAAATATGCATGGCAAAGAAACACCGAAGTTATGAAGTATAAAGTAAGGACAAGCAAGGGACATTTAATCGCTACTTTTACTGAACTGAGATGACTTTATTGTTCTGTCTTGGCTCTATAAATAGGGTTGAGAACTACAGCGACGAAAGGATTCAATGTGCACCATTTACATTATGCTTCAAGTTCTTCATTGTCAGAAATATTAAAATCCTCAAATGTCAAATACATTCATCTTGATGGGAGTTCAACAAAGACACTGAATTACGCTTTATTCTGAGCGGTCAAAGTGCTCCTACTCCTTTACCACAAATATAGTGCATGGGAACACACCAGTATGTATGTATGTATGTATGTATGTATGTATGTATGTATGCATGCATGCATGTATGTATGTATGTATGTATGTATGTATGTATGTATGTATGTATGTATGTATGTATGTATGTATGTATGTATGTATGTATGTATGTATGTATGTATGTATGGATGGATGGATGGATGTATGGATGGATGTGTGTGTGTGTGTGTGTGTGTGTGTGTATGCATGTATGTTTGTATGTATGAAAAAGCAGATACGAACACTTTCTCACTCATATTGGGTTAATTGTAAATATTTTTTCTCCCACAGGTGTAAACGGCGCAACATCTTCACAACTGTTTGTTGGTTCCCTAACCGCTGTCATAAATCTGATAGTGTTCAGGGTGGTGGTGTTGGTTATAGATTTGTTACCAGGTTAAATCGCACCCATAGATCATCTGGTTAATTCTGCACATGGCTGGCTTGAACTGGCTTGTAAATGGTTTCACGTTAGTTATTAATAGGACTCTCACTGAAGGAAAGATGCCCCAGAGCTTTTTGAAGAAAGTCTGATTCATTTGTTCTGCGATTTTATGTCAAAGTTAATGAATTTTCAAAAATATTTATTGCAGTGAGATTGCATTGGTCATTCCTGTTTCAAGATTTACCTTAGATAATGATTTTAGTTATTTTGTGTCAGTTTATTCACATGAAATAGTGAACAAGTGGCCACAATAGGCAAAATTCGTCTGACCTTGTCAGCCAGTATGGTCAGAGTGGCAGCGATGGAGAATAGGGATCTTTGATCGGAAGGACAGATCCCAAGTCAGGATGTAGATTCATTACTTTGCACTGTCATTACTGCATGCAAGATAAAAGTGCTGAAACGAGGCACCTCACTTTTCTGTTCCTTGGCAACGCCTTTTGACACGGATCACTCTCAATCAACAAGAGTAACACCAATATCATCGTCACTACTCTCGACTGGTCGTGAGCTAGGTTGAGAAGGTCCTGCTGATCTGGCGCTAATTATGAACTCACTCACTCATCAACTTGTGCTTAAAGCACGTGCTAAATAAAAATTATGTAGTCGTTATGGTTGGTTGTTGTTCATCGCCACACTTCCATGGCAAGTGTCAACCAAGTCAGCGAACCTGGTGACGCTTTTGACGACAAGTATGTGTTACTGTCTGCAATGTAATAAGTTACAATAGGCCTTTGATGTTATATGTGGATACAATGAAGGGGAAAGGCAGTTCAAGACTAACTTTCAGGAAGACACTGAAGATTTGAAATGATAATAATGTATCGTTAATTAACTCCACTGATAAATATAATGGTACCTTTGACATCTGAGACGTATTATTCGGTAAAAACAGGTCAGAATATAAAGTGACCTACAACAAACGCTTTTTTTAAAAAATAAAAACCGTTTCCCAATCAAATATAATAGTTCTCGTTTCTTGTTTAGGAGCAGTCTCTTCATTGCTTGAAATGTTGAAATTGAGGATTGAGGTAAGTGCCTGATTATTTGAGCAATTTAATGTGAGTACGAACATGATGTCAGTGCAGCGAGAGCAGCTCGAATGTTGGACGAGATATTAATGCCTCATTACTTCTTTAAAGGTTAGGGCGGTGGGGTAGCCTAGTGGTTAAAACGTTCGCTCGTCACACCGAAGACCCGGGTTCGATTCCCCACATGGGTACAATGAGTGAAGCCCATTTTCTGGTGTCCCCCGCCGTAATATTGCTGGAATATTGCTGAAAGCGGCGTAAAACTAAACTCACTCACTCACTCACTCTTCAAAGGTTCAGCAACTTGCACGGAACATTTAGGATATATATACCTATTTCAAACCCTATGGTGATACCAGTAATATCTCCTCATGTTCAGCATTGGTCCTAGTTGATTAGACCCGTCATAATCCGGGTTTGAATTGATCTTCAGTCACCCATGCTTGTCGATTACAGGGTTCGGGAGAACCTGCTAGCTGTCGTGATTGACACATATGGTCACACCCCGGTTGCGTATATTAGTTGCCATGGGTGGTATCTGCTACATTTTCTTAGCACCAGGTACGATGGTCAGATTGGGCAATAGTACAACCGTTCATTATGTGATATCGGTAAATGGGTGATACTGGTTACACTTCATTGTGCGATAGACAAGTGACCACAGTTCGTATGTTACAGTGTTGTCTTTTATTGTTTAATATTAGCATTTGGTCATTACGTGACATCACTTGCAGTAATGTGTGATGCTAGTTAAAGTTCCGTGTTTGATATTGTTACAGTTTACTTTGAAATATTTTATGCAATGTTTTTTACTTAATGTGGTGCTCGGCATATATCCTTTTCGAAGTTAACAAAATACCACACATTTTAGATTAAGGTAACTGTAGCCGTATCCGAATTAACATGTTTATGGCACTCATCACAAAACAAAACAGACAGGATATTTTATGGTTGTTTAACATCGGACCAAACCGAGACCAGTAGCATTTCAGATGTCTGATAGTGGTCTAAATATCCAACCCATCGATCAACTCAAGGGGATCAATTCCTTCGATCCCTCACGTCGCCTCTTACGACAAGCATTGGTATGTTTGTTTTAAACGACGGTCATATTTTATTCGAAAAACAAATATATTAGTCTCAAGTTATCAAACTTAGGAACGCACTTTCCCAGAAGTTACATATTTCATATTTACAATATAAAAACATTGACAACAGGAATTTGGGAAAATAATAGATGTAAGAATAAAACTACAACATATTTTCAGTGAGCTTAACATATCTATGAACATGTTCAAATAATCATACCTTATCATATAGTGATAGAGTAGCTTGACCAAATTGCAATAAATCGAGATTAATGAGTGCGCGATGTTTAACGACATGTTTATTTACACTTACAAATGTTTACGTAACTCTAGCTTTATTGTTATGAAAAGGTAAAGGCATCCATATTAACATGTTCTTAAGAAATTAACGTATATCAGGATTTATCGTAATGGTGGAAGGTAATCAGTGTAGATAACATGCCCAGGTGCTTAAGAAATTAACGTATATCAGGATTTATCGTAATGGTGGAAGGTGATTAGTGCAGATAGCATGTGCAGGTGCTTGAGAAATTAACGTATATCAGCATTTGTCGTAATGGTGAAAGGTGATTAGTGTAGATTGTGTTATAGATTACATCTTGGAAAAGTTCTGAATGCAATGTCAGCTTTCTAATACAATATATATATGCATATTTTGACTTTGATAAATTTTAGCGATATATCTGCATGAAAACTTCATCAGTTTCTGTTTTATGCACATTTGAACCGGTTGTAATTAATACTTAATACTTAAGGCTTTACATGCTTATTTGTTATATTGTATCTCCTGCAATATTGATATCATCTGTAATAAATCGAACAAGCATACACCGCCATCTGCAAATCCGCCAAACAAAAATCTTTATGCTGAAAAAGGGAGCAGCAAGACACGTTCTCAACTAAATCATTGTCTTCGCTCTTTATTGCTCACGGCCAATTGATCTTGAATCAGCTGACTGAAGTCTGGCGAAATTAATCACAACATGGAATCCGCAATGAATAAAAAAGACAGAAGGTGTCAATATGTCAGACATCCTATGAATCTTTCAAACACCATTTTGACGGTACCTTGAATATGTAGTCTGGGCACCTTTACTTGACATTTGTCAACCTTATGTTAATCCACAAAGCCTAGGTCACCTTTAGTTATTTTCACATGATCACATTTTACAATAATGGTTACAATGACCTCACTATCCTATTAATCTGCCACTGATGTCCATTAGCTCAGGACTGGAGGCAGCAAAAACAAGATTCCAGTTCCATAAATTCCGTTAAATGTCATGTTATGTCTGCATGTGTAATCCTTACTTACCAAATAAACTCCTCTCTCAGTCTATAGAGCTCTCTCAAAGTCTTAATTCCAGTCTTGTTTCTTTTCTATTTCTTTTGATTCGAGATAGCACGTTGTTTCGGTAATTGATTCCAGAGAGAAAACCGACGTTTATTAACCAGTGGACATGTCTCAGCGTTTCAGAGACAGATAAATAATTCTCTGTTAAAGGGAATCAAGTTTTATCGACTGTCTCAATAAGACATTTTGTCTACTCTGATCACAATTAATGGTGTGAAGGGGCAACCTTTGCGCTTTGTTCTCGTCTAAACATCACTCTTCTAGCCACAAAAGATCGAAGATGAAGAGACTGCGAAACGCTATTACGTATGAGGTAAGGCTGTCGGCATACAGGATGTTCATTCCCATGTCTTTCTATTGAACTGGCGTTAATGATTTTACAAAGAATATTAGAAGGAGTCTTTGAAGCCAAAAGATAACCTAGGAATCGTCAATAAGAAAAATAGATGGAAAAATCATTACAGTTTATACCAGTGAGGAACTACACATATGTACACGATAAGATGGGGTCACGTTCAAGAAGACTTCACTCATGTCTTGTGCATGTTCGTGGGCGTCTAGGCCGGACAGGATTTATAGAAGATTTAATGTCAGGGAATATGATTAATGACCAGGAGCATTTGTTGTTCTCAATATAGTGATGACGTCAAAATGGCGCAGACCAGTCACAGAAGCGATCAAGACAACGGCATGAAAGACCGGTAAGGTAACCGAGGGTACATGGAACGTGATCCCGGGAACCACAATGAAACAACTCATGCATAGTAGTCCATCGACACCGAAACGAAAATGTTGTAATCAACCGAGAACGAACAATGACTATCAAGATAAAAACTCATCGAAAATAGGATCACTATGTCTAAGTCGACCATGACAGTTATTATGTTAAGAAACGATCCTTCTGCAAACCGTGATGGCGGGTCTCCAGAGTGACTAGCCACCGCCTTAACCACAAGGCTACTCCACCGCCCTAACCACAAGGCTACCCCACCGCCCTAACCACAAGGCTACCCCACCTCCCTAACCACAAGGCTACCCCACCGCCCCGTCTCAAAACAGAAGAGTCGTGGTGAGAAAATCCAGTGACATGAAAAGCATTAATTTGCCCGGCAAATGCCAGATGGCATGTTGCTTCTCCTTGCACAATCCCCGTTGATGTATAACCCATTTCTATATTATGCTGTCGATCAGTTATATATTAATTTACCATCACCTAGTTATACATTGTACCCAAGATATTCCAGTTCCTTTACGTTCATCGATACCTGATTCTTTTTCAAACTATATTTAGCATTTACATTCACATTTTCGTCGGATTCAGAAACAACTATTTACGCCCACTCAGCGTCTCCCATGTATGATGTATCCAAGTGACATTCGCTTAAGCGGTTTCATTTAGAAATGTCACTTACTGACAAATGCGTGGCGTGATAGAGAGGAGCATATGCATCATCTGTACTTGCCTTTGCTGCTTTAAATTCTGTAAGATTATTGTTTGAATGCATGCAGACCCAGGACGAATATCTCGCAATACAGTGTCACAGTTAGGAACTGGAAAATAAAACTGCATGACATTAAGATTTCGATGTGCATGACGTGTGATACACATACCCATGTGCATCAACGCCACGTGCCATTACAGACATATTTTCTTCGTTCGTGAAGCGGAAGCTGTGTTGCCAAGAATATAGGTTCTGATTCACTTCTCTTTGATTAGCTCTTCACATATTCATACTATAGTAAGTGCATATATAATGGCCTAGCGTAATCAATATTCACTCACCTATAACACGTTTAGGCACGGTAGGCGGAATTCAAAAGGCACATGAAAATCAACAATTATACAAACCTTCATCAATATAAAATGTTCATAAAAACATACTTATCAGCATTTGACACATCGCTATCGATATCGTAGCGGGACGAAGCCGTCATCCACACGACAGTATCAAAGTCAGATGCTCGGAACGATATCAATATTCGTGATAGCTAAAATCCGGACAAACAATATGGTGAATAGTTTACGCCAAAAGCTGATTCCGATGTAGTTTTGAAGTTCAATTCTCACAATGTTCAGTCAGGAAATGTTCAGAATTTGTCTACTTTCGTCTCTTTTCATCAAAAAGACAAATTTAAACAAGTAAAAGTTCCAAAAACACATGCATATGCTCGTTATTCATTAATGAAAACCATTTGATTTGATCATAAAAGTCATATTAATTGCTTTTACTTAATAATCTTTCATGAAAATTTGTCGTAAGGTTATAAGAATTGTGTGTAAGGTTATAAGAAATTGGCTTCCGATGTTATTTTTCCCGCACAACACCCCGCCCTCTGGGATCATGACCTTTTAGCATTATCATTTACGGCGACGGACAGATCATTGATGTCATGAATGAAAACTATTTTCTTGGGTTTAATTTCGTCTTTATGTTTTTGCATTAGTGCAGAAGAGCAAAACTACGTTTGCTGGAAAATTATGCATCAATACTCTTCCTAGAAGTTTGTGATTTCCGAATCGTTACAGCAGGAATAATAACACGAAATCTTTATGTGTAGCGACCGCGTAAATCCGGCAGTGATAGGTGCAGAAAAATAGATGTCCATATGGTGAAGATAACCAGTGTCATTTACATCATATGTACACATATGCAAATATCACTTTTATCCAGCAGCCATTGTGTATTTTGATGACTATGACGTCATAAAACATTGGAACGTGACGTCAGTTAACATGACCATCACACTTCCTTTGCCGGGTTTAAGTGTACAAGTGTATATGAAGAACAGATAATACAGAAATCATTACACTCGAGCAAGTGTCGTGCGACATATACGAAACTCGTACAAAAGTATGCATTGGCCTCGTGCAATAATGTGTCTATGTATTCAGACGTCCTTTATTCATTGAGGGAAGTCGAGTTTCTGGTTTCAAAGTGTTCCAGTCTCATGTGTTCAAACCCCGTGAATATCCGTTGTTACGAGAGTGTATTTTCTGTATATTTTGTTATTAATTAAGTAATAATTATTATTGGCTCACAACGTTTACTGTTTTGAATAATAATTATGATGGATCACATTTTTTATAATAGATGGTCAGCATTTGAAGGATTTTGGCAGCAGGTTTTCCGTAAATTATCTTCCCTTGGTTTTCTATTTGTTACTTCCGGAAGACTATTAGAGCATTCTAACTGTGTTGGCGATGGTCGTATGATGGTCGAACCTTCGGGAAATGACAATATATAATAAAGACTAGTTGCCGTGTTGAGACACGGACATTCACTGGAGTTTACATCGCCTACAAATCAGCAAGTTTTCCGTAAATTATCTTCCCTTGGTTTTATATTTGTTACTGCCGGGAGACTGTTAGAGCATTCTACAGTGTTGGTCGTATGTGCCCCAACCTTCGGGAAATGACTTAATATATATGTACATAAAGGCTAGTTGCCGTGTTGAGACACTGACATTCACTGGAGTTTACATTGCCAGCAAATCCGTTAATGCCTGAATCAACATTAGCCGCTGTCAGACCGCTCACTATGTTTCTCTCTCGCACTAAGACTATGGTGAGTTTGCTATATTATATTTTGTGACCCACTGCCTTAGAATTTTTCTCATTTGTATCGTATTTGAAATCAGTATTGTGGCATTGACTTAGGACTTATATAACTTGCTCTTTTTTCCAAATAATTCAATATTTGAATGTTTTAGAATTGTCTTTATTCTGTGTTGGTGGTTCACAGGGGGTTTCTTACATCGTTTGGCAATTGGGGGCTCGTCCGGGATAGAATTCATTTGACATTTGAGACCATGTGTGAAATTTATTTCATATTTTTTTCAATTTTGCAACAAGTTAATTGTGGAACCAGCAAAATGGTGTTTGAACTTGAGAACTTTGTATTGTCCCCTGACTTAAGATGAGGAAGTCAGATTTATTGCAAACTTCTTCACACCTCAAACTTGATGCCAACCCTGCAGTGAGGAAATTTCAGATTTTGAAAATTGTGTTGAATCATTATATTGATGAGGGAGTTTTTGAAGATGATGTTTTGGAAATGGTGCCAGAGGAAGGTTCAGATAAATTAGAAATAAAGAAACGTGAAATTCAATTAAAAATTCAAAAGGAATACACTCGAAAACAAGAAGAACAGAAAAGGTTGGAAATAGAAATAGAAATGGAAAAAGACAGACAGGAATTAGAATTGAAGAAATTGCAAATTGACAAAGAAATTGCTCTGAAAAAACTTGAAAATCCTTTTCAACTCTCGGATTCTTCCTTATTTGACATCGCAAGGCATGCTAGGCTTGTACTCCCTTTTAATGAGAAAGAAGTAGACAAATATTTTCTACATTCTGAGAAAGTTGCTAAAAATCTCAAGTGGCCTAGGGAGTCATGAACTACGTTCTTGCAAACTGTTTGGAAGGGAAAAGCTCAGGATACTTATTCAGCCTTGTCACTACAACAAAGCTCAGGTTATGATCTTGTCAAGAGTACACTTTTGAAAGCTTATGATTTAATGTCTGAGGCTTATCGTCAGAAATTCGGAAATTCTCACAAAAGGGACAATGAGACTTTTGTAGAATTTGCTAGAGAAAGGGAATAAATTGTTCGATAGGAGGAGTGGTTCTAAAGAAGTCACAGATTTTGATGGTTTGAGACAGTTAGTGTTGATGGAAGATTTCAAGCAGAGTGTTCATTCTGACTTATTTGGATTAATAAAAAGTTGACAACTTACATAAGGCGGCAATGTTGGTAGATGATTATTGTTTGACTTACAAGAGATCTTTTAAGTCTCCGGAAAATACAAAGTTTTCTGGCCAAAAGGGCTTTTCCCCGGTTAAGATTTCAGGACATGCAGTTTACAGTTGTGTTAGAACAGGTTCAAATCCTAGTAACAAGCAGACACATACTTTTTAGTCTAATCCTAAGACTACCAGTGGTTCTAATCCTGTTTGTGCATACTGTAAGAAGCCAGGTCATTTGATTTCTGCATGTTACAAACTCCAGTTTAGAAATCAGCCTACAGGTTCCCCAAATGCTTTTGTGTCCACCGCGCCTAAGCCTTTCTCTCCAGGTGGTTCTGAGGAGGGTTTTATCTGTGAGAGTAAGTCTCCAGATTCTGTAGTTAGGAAGTTTTTGCCCTTTGTTTCTAAGGGTTCTGTGTCACTTATGGGAGATAATTTTACCCCACTGCCCGTTATTATCTTGAGAGATACCTGAGCTCTTCAATCTCTGACTTTGTAGGATATTTTGCCTTTTTCTGATGAGTCTTCAGCTAACTCAGATGTTTTGCTTCAGGGTATAGGTGGCAATTCTTCTGCTCTTCTCCATTTTGTGAATTTGACTTCAGATCTGATTTCAGGTGAGGTGAAAGTTGGTGTTCCTGACTCTCTCCCAGTTCCAGGTGTTCATTTGATGATTGGTAGTGATCTTATGGGTGCTAAAGTTGGCACTGATCCAATTGTCACTGTTTTGCCGGAGATAGTACAGAAAAGTTGGAGGATGAATTTCCGGGTATTTTATTCTTGTGCAGTGACTCGTTCAATGTCGAAAGGCATTTCTTAGAAGACTTCTTATGATTTCTCAGGCACATTCATGGATCATTATTTGTGTGAGGTAGAGACGGATGACTGATCTTCAAAGAATACTAACTCTTCAGGACTTCTTGATAAGTCAGATAGTTTGTCAGGTGCTGAACACATTCTTTCCAGAGAGTACCGGGTGAGGATGTTGAATTGCAGAAGTTGGTTAGTAAGGCTGTTTCTTTTGTGGGCGTTAGGAAGGTTCCAGTTCGTTGTTACTACAAGGATGGTGTTCTGATGAGGAAACATAGGTCGCCGGATGTTCCTGCACAGGATGAATGGAAATTGTACCATCAAATTGTGGTACCGAAATTATTTTGAAAACATGTGCTTTCATTTGGCAGGTCATTTGGCAGGTCATCTGGCAGGTCATTTGGGTGTAAACAAAACTTGTAAGAAAATTTTGGCACATTTCTTTTGGCCCAGTTTGAAAGAAGATAGGGCTAAGTTTTGTAAGACCTGCCATGCATGCCAAATTGTTGGTAAACCAAATCAGAAAATTCCTTCCACTCCCTTAAAGCCAATACTGGCTTTTGAGGAGTTATTATTGATTGTATTGTTCCTCTACCTGAGACTAAGTCTGGTAATCAATATTTGCTCACAATCATGTGTGCTTCTACCAGATTTCCTGAAGCAATTTCACTTCGTAGGATTGCTGCTCTAGTGATTGTCAAGGCTTTGATCAAGTTTTTTACCTTAGTTGGTTTGCCAGATGCTGTTCAGTCTGATCAGGGCTCAAATTTTAGGTGTTTCAACAAGCTTTGTACCAGTTAGGTATTAAGCAAATTAGGTCTAGTGCTTATCATCCAGAGTCTTAGGGAGCTTTAGAGAGGTTTCATCAAACTTTGAAGAATATGATCAAGACTCATTGTTTGGAGACAGAAGGATTGGGATGAGGGCGTGCATTTGTTGTTGTTTGCTGTCAGAGAGTCAGTTCAGGAAAGTTTAGGGTTTATCCCATTTGAACTTGTATTTGGTCACAGTGTGCGTGGGCCACTAAAACACTTCAAAGAACACTGGCTCAATGGCAGACCTGAGATCAATCTCTTAGACTATGTGTCTACATTTAGGGACAGACTATCAAAAGCTAGAGAGTTGGCCACAAAAAACTTTAAAGTTTCACAAGAAAAAATGACGCTGAACTATGACAGAAAGTCAAAAAGGAGAAATTTCGCTTGTGGTGAGAAATAGTTTTTCTTCCCATACCTGGTCAACCACTGAGAGCAAGATATCAAGGTCCATATGGTGTTTGACAAAAAGGTTAGCAACACAGACTATGTTGTCCTGACGCCTGGTCATCGTAAACAGAAGAGATTGTGTCATGTGAACATGATTAAGAATACCATGACCGGTTAGAAACCAAACATGTCAATTGTATTGCCACACTCTCCACAGTTACTGATTGTACTAAGGACAATTGTGAAAATGTTGTCAACATTGATGATTGTGCTAGCAATGTGAAGTTTGATGATCTCAGTGATAATGTTTCACCAAAGCT
Source organism: Haliotis asinina (assembly GCF_037392515.1). Lineage (NCBI taxonomy): Eukaryota > Metazoa > Mollusca > Gastropoda > Lepetellida > Haliotidae > Haliotis > Haliotis asinina. Next base: position 2,454,758 of record NC_090295.1, on the reverse strand, counting down.
CAGAAATTCTGATGTGTTCTGATGTGTCACCTTGAAGAGAAACTATCACATTTATCCTCTGTGCAGAAAGTTTAGATGTCAGATTTGATTCATGAGTCTCACTTATTTCCTGATGTGCCTGGTCGAACTGATGTTGTTAACCATGATATAGATGTAGGTGATGCTGTGCCTGTAAAACAACGCCCATATCGGATGAATCCAGTGAAACGTAAAATTCTGCGGAAAGAGGTGAAATACATGCTGGACAATGACATTATTGAACCCAGTGACAGTCCGTTGAGTTCACCAAGTGTTCTTGTGCCAAAGAGTAGGGGTGGTTGGCGTTGCTGTGCTGACATGAAAGCTGTCAATGAACTCTCACGAACTGGTTCGTATCCTATTCCGAGAGTGGACGATTGCATTGATCACATCGGTCAAGCTAAATATATAAGTAAGTTTGAGTTACTGAAGGGCGTCTGGCAGATTCCACTCACAGACTGTGCAAAGAAAATATAGGCATTCGCTACACCAGATGGACTGTATCAATACAAAGTGATGCCGTTTGGTCTGAAGAACGCACCAGCTACATTCCAGAGACTCGTCAACAATCTCACATCAGTCCTTGATCGTGTCGAGGCGTACATGAATGATGTGGAGACATGGAGTGGGATGACCATCTTAAAAGGACTCGTGCTTTCTGAGGCAAAGTTAACTGTGAATCTCGCCAAGTGTGACTTCGGGAAGGCACAAGTTGAATTTTTAGGGCATGTTGTAGGGCATGGCCAGGTACAACCAGTTTATGCTAAAGTTGATGCAATTGTACATTTTCCAGTACCTCAATCTAAGAGAGAACTCATGAGATTCTATGGTATGGCTGGCTATTACAGAATGTTTCGTCAAAACTTCTCAGATGTTGTATCTCCACTTATAAACCTTTTGAGGAAAAAGGTAAAATTTCAGTGGGATGGCAGTTGTCAGACTGCATTTGAAAAAGTCAAAGCCATACTCATGAATTCTCCAGTATTGCAGGCACCAAATTTTGAGAAAGCATTTAAGTTGAAAATTGATGCAAGTGATGGTGGTGCGGGTGCTGTCCTGATTCAAGATGATGATTCAGGAATTGAACATCTACTTTGTTATTTTTGAAAAAGATTGGACAAGCATCAAGACATTAGGTCTTTTGTTAGCTTTACAGCATTTTGAAGTGTACCTTGGTACCACCACTTCGCCACTTGAATTTTTTACTGATCACAATCCCTTGATCTTTTTGACAAAATGAAGAACAAAAATCAGAGACTTATTAGGGGGAGTTTGACCTTGCAAGTGTTCAATCTTGTAAATGTATGATGACTTGATGATATATGTATGTATCTGCATTCTCTCATAGTAATTCTACAAGACTTTTCTCATATTACTCATATTATGTCATGTTATTATGCTATTATTGCGATGATTGTAGGGAGAGAAGAACAGTGTTACGAGTGTGTATTTTCTGTATATTTTGTTATTAATGAAGTAATAATTATTATTGGTTCACAACGTTTACTGTTTTGAATAATAATTATGATGGATATATTACGTATAATAGATGGTCAGCATTTGAGGGATTTTGGCAGCAGGTTTTCCGTAAATTATCTTCCCTTGGTTTTCTATTTGTTACTGCCGGGAGACTGTTAGAGCATTCTACAGTGTTGGCGGTGGTCGTATGTGCCCCAACCTTTGGGAAATGACTTAATATATATACATAAAGGCTAGTTGCCGTGTTGAGACACTGACATTCACTGGAGTTTACATTGCCAGCAAATCCGTCAATGCCTGAATCAACATTAGCCGCTGTCAGACCGCTCGCTGTGTTACATTCTGCATAACTGTTTCTCTCTCTCTTTCGTGAGTTTGCTATATTATATTTTGTGACCCATTGCCTTAGATTTTGTCTCATTTGTATTGTATTTGAAATCAGTATTGTGAAATTGTCTTATGACTTTGCTCTCTTTTCCAAATAATTCGATATTTAAATGTTTTAGACTGTCTTTGGTCTGTTCTGCTGGTTCACAGGGGGTTTCTTACATCGTTTGACATGGCACAATTCTTAACCTTAACACCGTTAAGAACTGAATCTTCAGTAACCCATGCTTGTCCTAAGAGATTAATAGCGGATCGTGTGGTGAGGCTCGCTGATTTGGTTGACACATGTCATTGTATCACAACAGCGTAGATCCATGCTCATGACGTCAATCACTGGGTTGTCATATAGGATTATGTACAAACCTCCGTCATATAGCCGGAATATTGTTGATTGTAGGTCGACATTGCGTGATAGTCAGTTCTGAGAACTCATCTAAACCGTACTTAAAAGGCATTTTAGGACAGCTAATTAAAGTGAATGATTCACCCCTTATGAATACAAAGAACACGTTGACCTGTTTGTTGGTAAACAAGCATGTCGAGCATCGACGATTTCTACCTCGGCAGCGTATTTGATATTTTTGAAGTGGAAAGTGAACGGTTTGAAGAGGAATTTCCTGACAATATCTGACCTTGACTTTCGGTTTTGAAAGTACATTCAGCTTTCCTACATCAACGATAAAGAACCGCAAAATTGAAACAGAATAAGTTTATCTTCTAAGTGCGGCATTAAACAAATAAACAAGCAAAAAATATAAAAGAAAACGTATATCATCGCGTTTAAAGCTAATTTTTAAGGAACATTCTGACAGAGCAAGTCTATTTGCACGGATGCATCTGACCCATTCACAGACATTAAACACACATTAAGCACTAACATGGGCATGGCAAACATGGAAACGTGTGTACAGTGCTGACAAAACCCAGAAACATAATCATTGCGAGGGGGAATCAAACTCACGATCATATTTATCCTGCTCATGTAAATGTCATTACTCTGCACACTGGAATTTGCTTCATGGGACTCTCACCAATTTTAAACTAACACATCAATACAAAGAATGTAGATCGCTAATATGACAAATCCATTAAAGTGGATTCAGCTCCACGGGCCTTGAGGATATAACCATTTTGATAATGATTTAATCAGCGCTGTTGAAATGTTAGTTACATTACAGGTTCTGGAGACCACTCAACGCTGCTATTACGTTTTCAACATACTTCCTGTACAGCAAGCATTACCACGGAAATTGAATTTTGAAAATGCGGATATTCTTCTTAATAAATTCATAACACTGTCGCTTTATTTCCGTACTGGAGTTTTATAAATGTCGTTTGAAAGTTCATGTCACTGATACATTATACTGTTCGGATATAGTTCACATGTGTAGGAATATTCCCTCCTGTCAAGATCGATATTAACTGACCTTTAAAGCTTCATGGACTGTTTTTTAAAATTGAAATATTGATATTTGTTTGGAAGAATCTGAAGGATTATTGATCTCATTCTTTGCAATTTTGCTAATGATTAATTGATCATAAACGACAACTGGCAGGTCAAGTTGTTTAACAGATCACATTAAGAGAGATAATTTGACTGGTTTGCAGTTGTTGAAAAGTTAGTTTCACTTGAAATTCATTATACAATTCTTTGTACACGAGCGTGCTAATAAGACCCCCAGCTGGTATTGTGGTTAGTTTTAAATCTCTATCTGTACTGTTCTAGGTATGTTATGAAATGGTATAATCACTCTCCCACCCTGGCAAGCCCGAAAAAGATCACATATGATGCCTGTTACGCCCAATGCTCATCAATTCAGATAAAAACATAACATGAACAAGTTATGTCCTTGATACTTTCAGTATTTCCAGACATGAAATGATTTCGTCTTTGTTGTTTAAACAGCACAAAGGAAACCCAAAGAATTTAAGCTGCACTTTATCAAACTCATCATAAACGTACAATTTACTCACGTGTAATTCTTTCCGAATGCAAAATCATCGCGGGTGCCTGCTTCGGCTATAGCTACTGGTTGTCCATTAAACTGACAAGACTGATACATTTCAACAGTAGATTCTGGCTCTCTGTCACTAATTGGCCATGGTTTCAAATCAATCATAAAACCAGGATTTGCTCATAAAAGGCCATTACAATCATCGCTGGATTAAACTTGTGACACATTGCATTTGTTCCGTCAGACTGTTGATAGAGTAAGCACAATACCGTCCCTTTTCATTTACATGGTACATTACCATTGGGAAATGAAGCGTATGCAATACTCTGGATTCAAAGATATGATGGTCGTTAAACCTCGGACGATCATCGTAATGCATTATACTGTAATTCAATGATGCTGTATTTCATCTATATGAGTGGTATATTTACTTAGACACGATCAGTTATGAAAGGAGAACAAAGAAACGTGAAATATGATACTACTAAATACACATGAACATGTTAAAAAATGATACGAAAGTCAAGAAACCCACAACATGAAATGATATTCTTTCAATAAGCTAGGTTATCAAAGCGCAATATAGCATCTTTTAATACGACAGTGAAAATGGCATCAATGTAAGCACCTACACCCAAGGTAGACATTGTAATTTGTTCAGCGACAAATTCAGGTTTTGAGTGGAAATATCTGTTAATGTTCAATAAACCGTTGTTCGCATTTTCTGTGATTATGACGATTGAAGAGTATAATAAGTGCATGGTTATGGCTGTACACATCAACAAAATGATCAAGCAATTAACAGAGGATGTCTGGTGGCTCAGTTTGAAAGACAGACAGACGGACGTTCGGATGAAACAGACAGACAAATCTGTAACGGCCACTTTAAGATTTGCAATAAAATATTCAGTTTTGTAAATACTTTAAAAACAAAAGATCATGATAATCGCTCATAAAAGTGTTCAGATAACTTAAATATATTTGTTGCATTGGTATGTCGTGCAGGTGTCTTTCTTTATCTGGATTAAGAAGAGTTTTTGTCTCAGTAGTAAAGAGTACATATTCACGTCGGCACCCAAATTGTACATTTCATAATATGGCCTACTGGAGAGAACACAAAAATGAACTTAACAGTTAAATTACAGTTTTTACTACTACGAGTGTTTCGAGAATGAGTGCATTTCAGTCTGTTGCCTGCTGCACCCACAAATTACTGAACAATTAGTGTTAGACAGTTCGCTGATGGCTTCTCTGTACTCTGGACTGAGTTAAAGGATTGATTACTAAGAAGTCATGTCATTTAGCAAAAGAACCGAAGTGAAAGAGGACTACGTTCAAGCACCACAGGAACTTCAATGTGATGACGGAGTGTTTGTCTGTTTCGGAAGCTTCTGAGAGCCTTCAGGCCTGTTAGTAAAAATGTAGGACAGTTACGTTCTATTCAGTTGCCTTTAATTTAGTCCATGAGTTTGGACTCTTTGATCAGTGACTCAATTACTATCCCTGAAAAGTTATATACTGGCACAAGTAACGATTACTGACAGTTCTTGAGTATCGTGAAAGGGAGATTACTGCATGAGTGGTATTCAATTATCAGTGTAATAGCCATATTTACCTAGTAAGAGACATGCTGAAAGAGATGATAAGTCTATGGGTGAATAATCTAGATACATTCGGATGTTAACTGCCACGCCAGTCACGCACTATCATTTTAGTCTGATTAGCATGTACCTAACGTGTTACAAAAGAAGAAATGAAGTGGAATGTTGCACTCATATAAACAGGCGACCTGTTCAGTTTTAAGACTAAACCTTAAAATATTGCCCGTCCGACACCATGAACATGGTTCACCGTAACCGATACGAATCAGAGTGAGTATTTTCACTTATCGGAAACTCTTTAGCATACTATTCGCATGACTAGTTCTCATCACAAATATACCAGTTCGATTGTGAGGACATATTCACAGAAGGACAAAGCAGTGGCTGAATTACTACTGACTGATCTAATAGACTGGGGATGTATATAAGGAACACAGACACAGTGTACTGACACAGACCCAACCAGTACTGTTTTTATCCAGTCAGCTTAACAACATGCAGCCCATCTGATGTTCTCAGACGCCGTATCCATGGACATTTTGTGACACATTTTAATCATATTTTCCAAATGCATTCTAACCAAAACAAAAAAGAGCAAAAAACCGCGGACAATCGTTAAGTGGCATTCATATTTTAAAAGATGTTTATTCCGGAAACCTCAAGAAACCAAAACATTGTTATTCAAACTAATCCATTCAAACATACACGAACGCGTTTCACAGTATCGAAAAGGAGTAAATACAGTAACTGTACAAGACATTCTCACAATTTTCACTATGACAAAACAATTCATAGTCAAACTTCAAATTTCTGAAAGGCATTTAGAATTGGAATACATGAGAAAAGCAAACTTTATGGATGTCAACTTCTTTAATGTGAATAACATGATGTTTCAAAGTGTATCAGTGCCCTTTTATCACCTTATGATAACGTCGTGGTATTCACAATAAAGAGGTTTGCTTTCCTATTTATCACATTTGTTTTACTTGGCATTACTTTGTAAACTGAATGCTGATGTTCATGTAAAACAAGAAACACTGGATGATGGTGAGATGCCTTTGTCCTTCAGGGACTAGATCTATCTGCCTTCTCTGACGCTAATGGACATTATATATGAGAATATATGAGATAGTGGTATCTTCTTCCATCCAGACAATGAGATCCATCCTTCCATGTGCACTTTAACAAATGCTTTATTCCAACGGTGGCAAATAAATGTTTTGCAACCCACATCTTTAAAAAACTACGTGGTTGTACAATCTTTTAAATACATTTTGTCTCTTGTACAATGTCATATATATCTGTAAGAAATAATGAACACTCATTATGTTTTCCGTATTGTCCGCTCGCCGGGAACAAGTATAGCATCATCCTTTATCACAAAATGACTGTGTGCCATTGCTCCTATGCTTTGATATCCGTCATAGTCAGTGTGGTTTCTTGAAATCACTGTAATGTTCGCAGACACCAAATTATTATTTTAATAACCTTTGTCATACAAACTGTTCAATGGATTTTCTTAATTATGATCTATCCATTGGCCTTATACAATACACGATCGTAGGATCCTATTAGCTGGAGTATCAGCAAAGAATATCATTACGACTTGGCGCCCAGCTTTCCGTTGGCTATCATTCTTCACAAAAGGGGTGTCATGGAACCAGTTTACATGTCAGTGTCATCTTGCAGCCTCCACAAACAGCATGCACTCATACCTCAACTCAAGTAATACATTGCGTTGTTTCTTTTCCCAGCTGGATACTATTCTTCAATGAAGAAAGCTCATACAGCTTTCATAAATGACACTCTTTCCTTGCTTCAAACTACATAGGCCGTGCAACCATACATACGTATATATATACTCAAAGATGTCTCAAGTCACCCAGTGTATTTTTATTGAATGGTTTGTAAAAAATGTGTCCGGTGCGTTCTGGCTTGCTACCTGCTTTAAAGAACGGGACAACAAAGACTTCGGCAGCTATAAAAGTGCAATCTGTTCAAGATTGTCAATCTGGATTTATGGATACGTTTGTGGTCACACGTAATTACCATGATCTATTCTAACAGGCCCTGCATTCGTCTAATGTGGGGTTTAAAACTTCACAATGTCACCAGTTATTTACCAGTGCCTGAGTTCCTAAGAAGGATGAAACGTTTTGTTGGATTGATCTAAAATCGTGATTAACTGACAGGGATTATTGGCAGTTTAGTGTAGTAGGTAATGTTAATCAATTAAATACCAGGCAGGTTGACTTGACATTCAAGGACGACGCATCAGTACTGATATATACTGAACATCATTGAAAACGCACCACCCCTAAAATTGTGGATTTCTAAGAGCAGAAGTGAGCAATCTATGTAAATTTTACATATTTGTGTAGACCAATGTTTGATAAAGAAAAGAAGCAAAAAACAATCAAGCAAAACAGTGAAGATTTAATGCAGCTGACAATGAAATAAAGATGGGGTCAAAATGGAAAGTCAGTAGCGTGTATGACCCCCGTTAGCAGCAACACAAGCTGTGCAACGTCTCCTCATTGAACGGATAAGTCTCTGAATAAAGTCCTGAGGCACTGCATTCCACTCTTGCTGCAAGGCATTGTCGAGTTCCCCAAGGTTGTTGATCTGCAGACGACGTGCGAGGCGTTGGCCGATGTAATCCCACAAGTGAAAACGCGACTCGTTGGAGAACACCACACCATGCCAACGTCGTAACAACCACACACGATGCTGTTCAGCCCATTGTCGGCGTTCACGGCGATGCCTGTCAGTCAGGATGGGTCCAACGTAAGGGCGTCGACAACGTAACCCTGCCGCACGGAGACGGCGTCGGACGGTGGAAGCGCTGATCAAACCACGTCGACCCTGGACAGCGTTGGCGGTTCTGGCAGCGGGCAAGGTTCGATCCCGAATATGGCGCCATACAATGTCTCGATCTTGACGAGGGGTGGTAACACGTGCCTGACCTGGGCGTTGCCGGTCCCTGCTGGTTCCTGTTTGTTGGTATCTGTTAGCAAGCCTCAGAATGGTCGAATGATGACACCCAAATCGTTGTGCAATGTTTCTGCTTGAAGCGCCGACCTGCAACATACCCAAGGCCTGTTCTCGTTCCTCTGGTGACAATCTTGGCATGGTGAAAAAACTTTACTTACGAAAGTACTGCGAAAATGAGAACGGTTTTGTGCCGAAGGTCATTTATACCCCTGAACAGCATGCTTTCTGCATGCAATTTGTGCCCTTCGTGTGTGATGTGCATGAATTTTGTTGTTTTCATGTGATGTGTTCCATGATGTGTTCGAACGATCCGTTTTTTACTGTAGAGCGTTATTTACGATCTAGTGTGTTATTATCAAAATTCCCACCATTAATTGTCCATTTCCAAAAGATTCTATTGCCTTATTTCAAAATTTACAGGTGGTGCGTTTTCAATGATGTTCAGTATATTTACCTTGCCTCATATCCAAACATCACAACAGTACATTCAGTTAAAAATGAAGCATGCGTCCTATTGGATGCAGCCGGACTGAGCCGGTTTTAGTCGCACGTTCGCTGGAAGGTGAAGTGGTGGTTAAACTAGTCACATTTCTGTGGCCTGAGTAGAGTAAACAGTAGACGTGTGACGCATCGCCGTGAAACAAATATTGCTCAGAAATCTCATCCTGTTGAGAAGGGCAAAAGTTTTACGTAATCTGAATAAAAAGGTAAATAACACGTGTCCAGATTTCTGTCAATGTTTGCAAGTCAAGCTAATCCAGGATCGATTCTACAAGACATCCGGATTTGCTGTGTGTTCCTTATTTATGTCACGCTCAATGTTGAAGTTAGTCCTTGTGGGTGTTGGCGTGTTCACATAAATAAGCAGGGGGTCTTCATGATTAACAAAGTGTCTGTATATTAAATGAAAGTTCTACACCGCAACCCTTGCCATATGTTCCATACGTTATACATAGGATGCAGTGAGTGATGCGTTGTTTGATGTTGCCAACCGGTGCGTGAAATTCAACACAACAGTATATTAGTCACTTGTATTAACGACAGAACTGGTCCGCCGCAGGTCTAGTGGTTTAAGTGCGCACCTATTACGCCTGTGACGTAGATCGATCCTCTTCAGATGGCTTCATGCGTGAAGTAATTCGAAGTCACGGCTGCGTTACACCATACTTTTCCAAACTGATGCAATCGAAGAAGAATGATCGAGCCGTACTTTGTCAATGTCCTCAGATTCGGGGGATTTGATTTTGTGTGTCTGGTGTCGCGAACAAGGTGATGAATAATGTTTGTATAGCCATGAGCAAAGTTTGATACACAGTCCCGCGAGAGTACTTACATTTGGATAAATATCAAGATGGTCAGACTTCATGTTTTGTATACGTTTTGCTTAAACGCTTGCCTTTTACCTCATTGTTGAAAAGTAAGAGCTTTTGCAATGATGGATTCGTTGATTTGTCAATAGTATTGAATCTATGTACAAAACACTTGTTAAAAGGACATTTGACTAGTTCCCAACTGAACTCAGATCTACGTGGAGCATAATCTACTGCCTTGTGTTTTGTGTCCCATTGACGGAGTTAATATTGTAATAGTTTTGTAGCGCTATGAGCATACACATAGTGTACGGAGTTTGCGCCATAGAAATGGACTTAGTATTATTACTATATTGAACCGTTGACAATGGCGTACACTAGATTCACCTAAAACTTGAAATGACAAGTCATTAAAAGTATATAACAGTGTGATCACATGAGCTGCAGTGATCGTATGTATGTGCTAACGAGTAAGGTAAATATGTTCTCGCGTCACCCAGGCACATGTAATCTGGTAATAGTTTAAAGAAGCGCAAGAGTTGAAGTCAAATGTCACTATTCAGTGAGTGGTGGATTTATCATGGGGTTGGAGACATATGGGTTCACAGAAATGAATATTTTTTTCAGTTGATTCATTTCCATCTTTCAATGTATTCTGTTGCGTTATCAGGTTATTCGCTGTGGACAGGTCTACACAAAGGTTTTTCCACCTCATCAATACCTTTTTAACACCCACAGTAGCATTGTATATGGGGAATAATTTCTGTTTCAATAAATCACAAGTGTATGCCCTGAAGCCCCTGGAGAAACTGGCAAAGTGACCTTGTAAGCTTCAAGGTGTTACAGAATAAATGTTCGATGTATATCTCGACTTCATATGTATGTATGGTCTCTCAAAAATACTATTTATCTTTTCTACAAGATTCAAACTCATGTTTATTATATTTAAGAGTACAGTTACACTGTGAACACTTATTGATTTATTCATTTTACTTCCCTTCAAATACATGTAGTTCGTTTTTGTCCTAAATGTTCCTTTGGAAACATATAACATGCTGAGAGCAACCAGCAGAAACGAATTCCATTTTGTATTCAAGGTACAGCAGTGATGACACAGTGATAACTGAAGTGGAGCACTCCTGAGTATATAGGAGCTGACACAAAACGTTTCTAATAGTCTGATTCCTCAATTCATAATCTACGCTTGAAGGTGTCCGTCAAATCTTACAGCCACCCTGTTGATGAATATATTATGTCATTTAGTGATCACATGTAACACATGTTATACTTGGGATCACACTTACTGAGTAAAGTGATGATTAGTGTACGTTTGTACTTTACTAGGAACGTGTAATCCCAAATTTTACAAATGTTGTAAAACACCAAGTTCTGTTTTAAGATTCCTTGACTTTAATTAGTATTGCTATAAAAGTCTAACAGTTGTTCGTACATTAGAGTTAAATCGAACCTTTAGGTACCAGTGGGAGAGTGTCTGATATCTTCTCTCGTTGAATCAAAATTGCATTTACTGCCTCGAGAAGCCGACCGTCCGAAAGAATTGCTCATGTTTGTTACAATAGAATACTTAGCATCAGATCCCCTTGACTATAATTACCAGCATTCCTAATTGAAAATATGAATGCTGTTGTGCAATATGCAGTATATTTAACAATACGGATAGATTCACACTCTCCTTACTTCATCGAATCTTTGGCGGTTTTCCTTTTTAGGCCATAGTACTTGTTCACATTAGCGACATCTCTACTTAGAAGATACCGTTAAGCAACTCCCTTTATCACAGTGAGTGAGTGAGTTAATATTTAACGTCACATCGGCAATACCTCAGCCATATCGTGACGAGAACATTTAATACTGAAATGCAATATATGTCTGTTATAAAACCTGTCAAAGAAGGACAGTAAAACAACTAGAATATCACAGATGAGAATACAAAACTAGTAACTATACCTAAAACAATTTATCTATAGTGGGTAATACAAGATAAAAATGGGCTATAGATTGCTAACAACTGAAGGTAGATCACCATACTAGGGACCATGGGGACTTACAGTACCTTTGCTACCTGCGTGGACCCTAGCTGGATTTACATCATCCCCTCAGCCGTCAGCAGTTTGGGAAATTTAGCCATGCAAATAAAAAGACACTTATGCTACGATTAAAAACGTGGAAAGTTTGAATTTACTTTGAATGTTTGTGGACTTACTTACCCTCTCAGGGGGACAATACTTTTACAGTACTTCAACCCCCTTTGAGGATACAGCCACTAACAAGCACAGTTATGAATTTAAACTTCCAATAATGAAATATTTATCTATTTACAATTCAGCCCATAAATCTAATTCTTTTAAAAATGCAATTATTAAATGAGAGTTTGTGCTATTAAAAAGATCTTTCAGAGTTCGGGAATGAAGATACCGATCCCTTGTGATGGAATATTCAACACAGTCAAGCAGGATATGCTTGACTGTGATTCTTCCATCACAAGGGATACAAAACGGAGGATCCTCACCTTTAAGCAAATATTTATGTGTATATCTTGTGTGGCCAATACGACATCGTCGCATGATGACCTTCTCAAATCTGGACTGAAAACCCAAGTAGCTGTAACCAATATACGGTTTTACTTCATGTAATTTATTGATACCTACTTGAGTGTCCCACTTCATCAGATCACGGATATACGTTCTAATGCAAGCTTTGTAATCTGAATATGGAATAACAAGTGGTGTCACAGATGTGTTGAGTGCTGCTTTTGCAGCAAGATCGGCCATCACATTCCCAGAAATACCTACGTGACTGGGTAACCAAGAAAAGACGATGTCGTATTGGCCAGTAGCAAGAGTACTATACAGTTCAATAATTTCAATTAAAAGTGGATGTTTACAAGAAATATTTTTAATAGCCTGAAGGCAAGAAAGAGAGTCGGAATATATTATATACTGTTTACGTTTCGGGTGTCTTTGAATATATTTAAGAGCTGTTAATATGGCGTTAGCTTCTGCTGTGAAAATAGAACTATTGTCTGGTAATCTAGAAGATATTTTCTGGATCCAATGACAGTAGCATAAGCATCTGCGCCATCGTTCTTGGACCCATCTGTAAATAAGGATTTGTAATTGTTATATGTATGTTTCAATTGATTATATTCTTGTTTATACTGTAATTCATTCGTTTCTGATGTTTTAAATGAAGTTAATGTTAGGTCAACCTGTGGCCTAACCAACTGCCAAGGGGGAGATGGAAAAAGACGGAAAGGAGCTATATTGTCCAGCTCAATACCAGCAGCAGCAATAAACGGCTTTATTCTGAGCCCAAGAGGTGGAACAAGAGAAGACTTTTTGCTATACAAATCCTCATAAAGAGATTTGAAGACACAGTTATATGCAGGGTTAGATTCGTTAGAGTATAGTTTTGTGTTATATTGTAAAGATAATTTGATACGGCGTTGTGCAAGAGATGGTTCATCAGCCTCAACGTAAAGACTGTCAATAGGTGAAGTTCGGAAAGACCCAAGGCAAAGTCTTAAATCTTGGTGGTGGACAGAATCAAGAAGTTTAAGGTTGCTTTTGCAGGCTCCACCATATACGATGGAGCCATAATCAAGTTTAGAACGTACGAGTGATCGATATAGATGGAGAAGGGTAGCTTGATCCCCTCCCCATTTAGAATTTGAAACCACTTTCAATACGTCAAGTGCTTTCAGGCATTTAGTTTTAAGTGATTTAATATGTGGCAAAACGTTAAGTGTGAATCAAAGATTAGACCCAAGAACTTGGCTTCCATCACCCCTTTATCACAAGTCGAGATCCCAGCTAAAGCAAAAACAAAACAACATGCATCTTTAACTTGTGATTTCATATGGACTAGATGGAACAGTGCCAAATTACAACAATGTGAAAATTATGATCCTCTAAACCAATTGACAGTCGATGTTTCTGTGTAGTTTATTATAAAACTTTTTTCATAAACATGCCTCAAACTACATAACTTGAAGGAATAAATCAGCAATACAAAGCAAACATGTGTCAGGAAATGAAAATAAAGAGGATAAATTACATTCCCAATTTGCAATATCTGTCCCTTAGCGTTTACCAATAGGCAATTGATACTGCATTCATATCTAAAAGCACTTCATTGACATAGCAGAGTTCTTCAAGCTTACTGACTACCGTCGGGAGCGGTCCGTTTTTCAGAGAAATATATTTCATTTCGCCTTGTCAGACATATGTTTGAGACGAAACTCATTACTTCTCACAATCAAAGCTAATGAGAAATATACTGTTTGACCTTTACTTCCTGTAGCTTTGACGAGATGACACTACTGCTGAAGCTTTGATGTGAAGAGGTCGTTCATGCGTTTTGCTGATGTGTACTGATTTAGTAATGGAACATGTTGCAGATAACCCATGGCTTCACAGTATTTACCTAGGGAACCGTATTTGCTCAGCTAAATCCATCACTATGGTATGCAACAGCTCTAACGATTACCATCTGAATTAATGTCATTAAATAAGTGATATTTCCTGATTTAATATTTTATACACGTTTGTACAAATGCTATCGTGAGCTCACCGTAGACAACGGAAACTTAATGTCGTTGACGGGAAATGGTTTATGGTTGAAGTCAGTTGCGACTGCTTGTCAAGATCTGTTCCCGAGAATCACAGTATGATTAAATTAGGTTCAATGTGCTCATTCCAGACGAAAGTGCCAAGCTAAAACTGTTGCCAGTGATTCCCAACTGACAGGCGTATTTCTTTGACAGCAGTGCCTGACAACTGCTTCCTAGTCCTAGTCTTTTCTGTTCTTCTTGGTGTCATATTTACATCGGGAAGATATGTTTAGTCTGGTTGTTTGGTCATAAACGCCGCACTCTACATGTGATGTTGATCGGTAAATAATCGAATTTGAATCTTATAATCCAATGATCAGCGGCATGGGCATCGGTCTATGTAACTTGGACACGATGACTGTCGTCATCGACCAACCAACCAATCCTGTTACTCGCCTTTCATGGCAGTATGACACACAGATAAAATATACATATCGATATAGATATGGAACATCCATCTTCTGTACATCAAAGGCGTCATTAAAATATTATTTTCTTTGTGCAGGAAGTACTCGGATACAAGAGGTAATCTGACGATTCTAGTCGACAGTTTTACTTGGGTCAGAGAAAGGAGATATACCATTCCAATTTTTTAAGCCTGTTTCATCTCCGACCTCTACGACTTAATTTTAATGTTCACTGTTCTAGCCTTACCACTTTTTGTATATTATATTTTATCCTGACATCTTCCCACCCTAGGAGCAGAGAAAGATAGACGCGAGTATGGGAACAACAAAATAAGTAATGTTATATGAACATGTACACTTCTTTTTTTCAGAAGCTCCCTTTGTTAAGAAAGTATGGTTTTGGTCACAAAACACATGTCAATAAAATTAAACTAGAGTGCCATGTAATAACTGGCCCATTTACTTCAGACAAGATATTTGTGAAGAAACTGCACAGAATGGATACATCTTTTGATCTGAGAAGAAAAGATTTAGGATGACAGAAACCCACCACACGTTTGTATGACAAAAGGGATGAATTCAGCCTTTCAACAGTTAACGTCCCTTTCACGTCGAGCAATAGTCAAACAGTTCTTGCCTTTCGTATTCACATTTCACAACTCTGAGACACAGTCGAGCATTCACTTTCTGCCAAGATTTCAAAGACAGTTATAACACTTTGAATATGTTATATATATGACAATCGCAAAAGATGACAACAGTGATGTCTGATGCAGTTCCTTGTCCCATATGTTACCGTGTATTTTAGGTGAATATGTTACTTGAATTAAATCAATCCCGGCTAGGATACATTGACATTTCACTAAATCGAAATCACTATTTCGACAGTGATGTATAAACACTTAGAGGTCCGAACTGCACAGTCGACTCCTGTTTTCAGCACCTGTTTTTATCCATAATACGTGTCATGTATTCATGTTCTTCCAACGTCCAAATGCCTTTCAAGAACCTTCTAATGATAGAATGATTGGTACTTCGTAACATATACACACCTACCGAGCACCCATTATGATGGCAGAATGTAACCTTTAGAACCTGTCCTTACCATAGCAGTAAGCGATACGTGACTATATGTCTTCAAGCGACCTGTTCATTCGTGTTTACCACTAAAATGACAAAATGGCATAATGTTATTTCTCCTGCTCATTCTGTTGCGTTGAGATTCTATGTTTTCAAATTGTACAGTTAAATATAATGTTCCATTCAGGGTACATGCAAGTTGACTGTTTGACTTGATTTACTGAAATACAGACAGAACATATTGATATATAATTTTTCAGTCCATGAAAAGAAAGACATTTTTGCTTTTAATCTTTTCGGATTAAAGGGTCTTGATATGAGAGGCAAGTATTGGATGTTCCCGAGCATGCAGTATACAGTTTACTAACGATTTCTAATCACCCTATATTTGAATAATCATCTGCTATAAGGAGATACATGGTCTGTTAGATTTTACGTATGGCATATGTCATATTTCAGATACACATCGACCATTCATTTTGTAAACTTAATCAATATTGCAGAGGTAGACATGAATAAGCAATCTTTCACCAATCTCTCCCGGGGCTTCAAGATATAAACTCTTGACTTTCACAAACAAAAGTAATTATTCATGGAAGATTTTCTTGATGTACTCAGGCGACTCTCTTTAATTACTGACCCGTCATGTCGATATAATAGCGGTAGCGCCACAAGGCAGAAAAAACGTTGTGGCTGTTACACAATATCGACGAGGATCAGGAAAGGTTTCAAACTTCGTCTAGAACTGTAACTAGCTGATAACCTGACAACACAAAAGGATAAATTGAAGGGGGAAATGAACTCCTGAAAAATGATGATTTTAACGTCATTTCCTTGATAAGTCAATCCCATGATGAATTCTCCATTCGGGATATTTGAGTTTAACCCCTGCATTTCTGCAACCTTCATTCAAAATGTATATCTCTGGATCCATCATGTTCCATTTTTCACGAAACTACATATACAGTCACATTTGGCACTACCCCAGAGGAATTTCCTTCAACTTATAAAGTCTGAATTGAGGGGAGATTATTCAAAGATGTGATCGTCCTTCATGACGTCTTGCTCCTGATAGGCCTGTTCGCAAGAGGATATCTCAACCATTGCAGCTGGAATATATAACGACCAGGCTGTCGCACCGCTAGTCTTACAACAACGACCAGTAGCTTATCCCTCAATCCATAGGGAAGTAGGCCTTTTACAGTAGCTTCCACATCTTCATGTCTAAATCTAGACTAGTACAAATCTAAATTGAGCAACCGCCTACCCGGTAGTTATGTATGCAGGCATTAGTTTTTCATTACAGTTGGCGTTTCTATTCTGTCATGTTCACGCCATAGTAAGTGGTTTAGATGTGAAATACCGTGTCTTAGATATAATACCAATGACAAAAGAATACAGTAACTGTTTAAGTTTGGCAATAACGAATATACAATAAAGAAAGGCATTGTCAAGGTGTATTGATGATTTCCCTGTGTTTCACCTGTCGTTAAATGATTTCTATTCAAAGAATTTTCTCCTGGCGGTGAATATTACATGCGCCGTCAATTGGCTCTTTTGTCTTGAGGTGTCTCCAAAGCAGGTCTGTTTGTTCGGAATGTGTCTTTCATTCAAAAGGGTATGTGATGGGATGAACTGTTAACAGCTAACAAGGAACACTAAACTAGGGTAAGAATCGTATAATCCCAAAGGAGCTGAGACAGTTCTGTTCACTCTTCTATTGACCAGATGATAGTGTGATTTCTTTGATTGCATGCTGAACAAAATATATAATTTCATGCGCTTTTCAATATCAGTAGTACCCGTGACGATCCGGGTTAGAATTGGTTTCCGGTTATCCCTGCAGCTCGTTATCGGCGACTGACGGGATTAGGTGGTCAGGCTCGCAGATGTCATGACATCGTATCAAAACTTTGATAACGTTGATCACTGGATTGTGTGGTCCAGCCTTGATTATTGACAGACCGTCGACATACAGCTGGATACCTTCGAATACACGGAATCGGGTGGTCATATGATTTGGTTGGCACATGTCACAGTATCACAATTGAGGTCGAAGCTCATCATGTCAATCACTGGGTTGTCCGATCCCGAAAGGATTATGTACATACAGGCACAACGCACGCGATTCAAGTTAATGTAAAAGGAACACACGAGGAAATCAAGTCCATTTGTACACATGCATCTACTAACAGTAGCATGACACATACAGAAATGTGTGTACAGTGCTGGTGAGCCCCAAAACACTATCATTGGAAGAACTTACGGTGATATTTATCTTGCTTCTGCAAATTTTGCTTCTGTGCATATTGAAAATATGGTTCCAAAGTCAATTTGTTCATAAGTGAACCCCCATCCCGATCCTCTTTCACCCTCTTCCGTCTTCATCCCTTGTCATCAGGGGATTCTCCCACATTTAAGCCGCCAGTTTCAACACTAATGCCTTAATACAAAGAATGTTTTACAACTTAATACGACAAACCAATTAAAGTGGATTCAATTCCACAGACTTTAAGGGTAGAACTGTTCTGATACATTTTTGTACTGTTGAAACGTGTTTAAAAGTACAGGTTCTGGAGACCTCTCAGTGCTGTCATAGTGTTCTGAGAAAAATACTTCCTGTACAGCAAGCATTACCAGGGAAATTGAATTTTGAAAATGCTGATAGTCGTCTTAATAAATTGATAACACTCTTGGATTATTTCCGTACTGGAGTTTTATAAAAGTCGTTCAAAAGTTCATATCACTGATACATTTTACTGTTGGGATATCGTTCACATGTGTAGGAATATTCCCTCCTGTCAAGATCGATATTAATTGATCTTCAGACTGTTTTTAAAATTGGAATATTGATATTTGCTTGGCAAAATCTGAAGGATTATTTATCTCTTTCTTTGAAACGATTTGGTAACGATTAATTGATCATAAACGACAACCGCCAGTTCAAATTGTTTAACACATTGAAGTTGAAGTGAGAGAACGTGACTGGTGTGCAGTAAGTAAAAGTAAGTTTCACTTATAATTCATCACACAATTCTTTGGACATGAGCGCCCCAATAATACCCTCAGCTGGTTTTGATGTTAAATTTAAATCTCTATCTGGACTATCCTAGCTATATAATGAAATAGTACAATCACCCAGCCACCTTGGCAAGCTCGTTCAAAATCAGGCATGTGAGTGAGTGAGTGAGTGAGCGAGTGAGTGAGTGAGTGAGTTCATATTTAACGTCACATCGGCAATATTTCAGCTATATCGTGATGAGAACATTTTGATACTGAAATGAAATATGTAGACATTATAAAAATCTGTCGTCAAAGGACAGTAAAACAGTCAGAATATCACACTTACAATTACAACTAGTGTGGAAAGTTAAAACAAATATCTCTCTTTGAACAATACAATATAACAAAAACGGGCCGTAGATCGCCAACAACTGAAGATAGACTCACACTACGGACTCAGGCCATGCTAGGGACTCCAGATAAAACCACACCGTAAATAATACAAGTTATGCCGTTCACAACTGTATTATTTCTAGACATGAAATGCGTTCGTCTTTGTTGTTTTAGACAGCAAATAGGGAACCCAAAGACTTTAGTGGTATTGTATTTACCTCATCATAGAGGTACAATGTACTCACAAGGATGCAATAATTCTTTCCGGATATCAAATCAACATGAGTACCTGCTGCTGCTATAGCTACTGGTTGTCCGTAAATCTGACATTCGATACATTTCATCAGTAAACGCTGGCTCTCTGTCACTAATTGGCCACGTTTCCATGGTTTCAAATCAATCATAAAACCAGGATTTGCCCATAAAAGACAATTACAATCATCGCTGGATTAAACTTGTGACACATTGCATTAATTTTGTTCCGTCGACCTGTTGATAGAGTAAGCGAAATACCGTCCCTTTTCATTTACATGGTACATTACCAGTGGGAAATGAAGCGTATGCAATACCTTGGATTCACAAACATGATAGTCGTTAAACCTCAGACGATCATCGTAAAGCATTAGACTGTGGTACAATTATGTTGCATGTCATCTTTATGAATTATGTATTCGCCTAGACGTCAACACGATCAACTGAAAAAGAAGAGCAAGGATATGAAATATGAAACTAATAAATGCACACGAACGTGTGGAGAAACCCACTATATGAAATGAAAGTCATGGAACCCACTTTTTGAAATGAAATTCTTTCAGAAGGTTACGTTATCAAAGCATAACAGAGCATCTTTTATTACTATGGTGACAATGGAAATAATGTAGGCACCAACACCAAAATTAGACATTGTAACATGTTCTGCGGGAAATTGAAGTTTTGAGTGGAAATATCTATTAATGTTCATTATATACAATCAACCGTTTGTTCTCATTTCTTGACATAAAGTGTTCGCATTTCTTGACATATAGACAATAGAAGAGTGGAATGAATATATGGATATGGCTCAGTTTGACAGACAGGCGAACGGATCAAACAGACAGGTCTGTAATCTTTACATACAAATTTGCAGTAAAATATTCAGGTTTGTAAATGCTGAAAAAAAAACCACTAATCACAATCACTCATAAAAGTGTTCAGATAACTTTAAAAAATTGTTGCATTGGTATGTCGTTCAGGTGTCTTGTGTTATTTAGATTAAAAGTGATTTGTCTCAGAAGTGAAAGAGTACAT
Source organism: Haliotis asinina (assembly GCF_037392515.1). Classification (NCBI taxonomy): domain Eukaryota; kingdom Metazoa; phylum Mollusca; class Gastropoda; order Lepetellida; family Haliotidae; genus Haliotis; species Haliotis asinina. The sequence continues at coordinate 2,434,211 of NC_090295.1, read as the reverse complement.
AGATAGGTTGGCACCAAATTGTATATGGCGTACTGGAGAGTACACAACAATGGACATAACAGTTCAATTATATGTTTTACTGTAACATGTGTTTACAGAATGAGTGCATTTCAATCAGTTGCCTGCTGCACCCACAAATTATTGAACAATTAGTGTTAGACAACTCGCTGATGCTTCTCTGTATTCTTGAATGAGTAAAAGGATTGATTATGTCTTGCCGTTAAGCAAAACTACTGAAGAGAAAGAGGACCATGTTCAAGCACCACAGGAACGTCAATGTGATGACGGAGTGTCTGTTTCGGAAGTTTTTGAGAACCTTCAGGCTTATTAGTGCAATGTAGGTCATTTACGTTCCTTTTCCAGTTGCCTTTAATTCAGTCCATGAATCGGGACACCCTTTGATCAGTGACTCTTTTTGTATCCCTGAAGAGTTATATACTGGCACAAGTAACGATTACTGACAGTTATTGGGTATAATTGGCTAATTCTTTTTCCATCGCGAAAGGGAGATTAGTGCATTATCGGTAGTCAATTATCAGTGCAGTAGCCATATTTACATGGTAAGAGATATGAAGAAAGAGATGATAAGTCTATGGGTGAATAATCAAGATAACATTCTGATGTTAATTGCGACGCCAGTCATTCACTATCATTTCAGTCGGAGTACTGATTTGCATGCACTTAACTTGCTACATAAAGAAGAAACGTTGTGGAAAGTTGCACTCATATAAACAAGCGAATAAACGTTAAAATATTACCCGTCCGACACCATGCAGTATGATATATATATATATATAAAAGCATGTAATTGTTGAGTATACACACATACTTTATGTAAACATCCAGTGAGAAGAACATGCAGTGATTGGCACCATGAACATGGTTGAACGCAACTCTGATCTGGCGACGTAAGAGAGGCAAGATTTGTGGATGTCAACTTTTCTAGTGTGAATAACACGACCTTTCGAAGTGTATCCTTGCTCCTTTATCACCTGATGATAAAGTGTTGGTATTCACAATCCTATTTGTCAAACTAGATTTTCCTGGCATTACTCTTTAAACTGAGTGCTAATGTTCATGTATAACAAGACACATTATATGGTGGCGAGATGCTTTCGGCCTTGCAGGAACCAGATCTTCCTGCCTTTTCTGATGATAATGGACATAATGTATGAGAATATACAACATTATGCTATTTTCTTTTATCAAGAAAATAAGATCCATCCTTCCCGGTGCACATGTAACAAATGCTTTATTCCATCGGTTACAGACACGTGTTTTGCAACTCTCGTCTTCAAAACGAAGTATAGCATCATCCGTCATCACATAATGACTGTGTGCCGTTGCTCTTATGCTTTCATATACGTCATAGTCAGTTTGGTTTCTTGAAGTCACAGATATGTTTACAGAAAACAAATGTATTTCCAGTTTTACAAATAACCTTTGTCATACAAACTGATCAATGAATTTTCTTAATTGTGATCTACTCGTTAGCTTGATTACCATACACGTCATTTCTTATAATCGTGGGATAATTCTAGCTGGTGTATTTTCAAAGAATATCATTTTGACGAACCATAGGACCTTCTTGGCGCCCAGTTTTCTGCTGGCTATGTATATCAGGGGTGTCATGGAGCCAGTTTATGCGTGAATGTCATCTTGCAGCCTCCAGAAACACGCACCCATATCTTAAATAAAGTAACACATTGTATTTTTTGTTTTCTCCGATTATTTTTCTTCCCTGAATGGATCTTATACAGCTTTCATAAATATCACTTTTTCCTGACATCGGTCCGGTCAGACCCTGAACGCATACCTTCGTATGTATACCCAAAACACATATATCAAGTCACCCAATGTATATTAACTGAATGATCTGTAAACAATATGTCCACCTTACGAAGACCGATGCGCTCTGGCATGCTACCTCCTTTCAAGAACAGGACAACAAAGAATTGGACAGCTATAAAAGTACAGTCTGTTCAAAATTATCAATCCGGATTTATGGATTCGTTTGGGGTCACACGTAATTACCATTATCTGCCATGAACAGTCTCTACATTCGTCTGATGGGGGCTCAGAAGGAACTGTGATAAGTTATCTTCAAAGGGGTTCCTTTTATATCTCCGCAATATCGCCCGTTATTTACCACTGCCTGAGTTCCTAAGAAGGATGAAACGCTTTGTTGGATTGATCTAAAATTTCATCCTGATTAACTGACAGGGATTATTGGCAGTGTAGTGTAGTAGACAATGTTAATCACGTAAATACCCAGAAGGTTGACATGACATTCCAGGATGACGCATCAATACAGCTATATTTACCTTGCCTCATATCCAAACATCACTCATCAGTATTTTACGTAAATAATGAAGCATGCATCTGTATAGATTCCAACGTTTGTGTATTACATGTGTGGATTCCTACAAGCTAACAGTAAGTAACTGCATCCAAACGTTGCTCCATGCAACGAACAAGAAGCTGGCACCCATAAAGTTGAATGACATATGACGAGTCAATGGTTAAGGACTGAGTAGAGTAGAGTAGAGTAGAGTAGAGTAGAGTAGAGTAGAGTAGAGTAGAGTAGAATAGAGTAAGCGGTAGACATGTGACACATCGCTGTGAAACAAACATTGCTCAGAAATCTCATCCTGTTGAGAAGGGCAAAAGTTTTACGTAATCTGAATAAAAAGGTAAATAACACGTGTCCAGATTTCTGTCAATGTTTGCAAGTCAAGTTAATCCAGGATCGATTGTACAAGACATCCGTATGTGCTTTATGTTCCTAATGAATGTCATGCTCAATGTGCAAGTTAGTCTCTGTAGATGCTGGTGATTTCACATGGAAAAAATAAGAAGTCTCCCATTATTAACCAAGTGTATACATATTAAATGAAAGGTCAATGTCTTAACCCTTGTCATATGCTTCATAGCATTGCGTGAGTGCGTGAGTGAGTGAGTGAGTGAGTGAGTAAGTGAGTGATCGGTTAAATCGCGTTGTTTGATCTTGCCAACCGGTTCTTGAAATTCAGCATAACAGTATACCGTTTTGCACTTGTACTATCGATCGCGCTAGAACTGGTCCCCCGCAACCCATGAATGTATGGGATGTGATGGTCAAGCTCGCTGACATGTTTGATATGTCATCATATCTCAAACGTTTAGATGTATGCTCATGATGTCGATCACTGAACTATATACATCCTGTTTCACAGAGGCACAGATTCAATAATGCCGCATCAAGAAACAAGCAATAATTAATGAATGTACATATGTTATGAGCAAGTATCAATCCCGATAATAAATGATTTGGACCCGTCTAGGTCCCGGGGTAGAAAAGGCGACTATGTTTGTCGTAAGAGGCGACTAACGGGATCGGGTGGTCAGGCTCGCTGACTTGGTTGACACATCTCTTCGGTTTCCAATTGCGCAGATCGATGCTCATGTTATAGATCACTAGATTGCCTGGTCCAGGCGCCGCCATATAGCTGGAATATTGCTGAGTGCGGCCTAAAACTAAACTCACTCACTCCCTAAATAACTCGAAGAAAAAGCAGTGTTCAGCAACACTTTCATGTAAAGAAATCCTATTTATCCTGGATTGTCAAGCTACGATACTTCAGTCCTCATATAACTGCGCATTGCGGTGCTTTACGGTGCGGTGTTAACGACAAAGAAATCCAAGCATTCCAAGCGGTACTGTAGTTTCAAGTTGGAGCCTTCAGTCGAGTGGTTCGGCCCATTACGCATATTATTAGGTTCGAATCCCTTCAATGGTTCCATGCGAGAGGTAATACCTAGTTGAGGCTGCGTTACTGAAGAGAATGTGTTTTCTAAATGTCCTTTCTTGTATTTTCTTGTGTGTGTACTGACCTACATTTATAGAAAAATAGTTCATCCATCTAATGAAAAGATGGCGTCACGAGGAGAATCATATGCCCAAAACTGAAGGGCACAGGCATATGTACATGCCGTTATGTCGTTTCTCTTACTTCACCAGAAGTAATGACATACAGTGGTGATGGAGGACATCAGGTTCTCACACTGACTTATCTTGTCTTCAAACTGAAGTCAGCCACAACAACACCAAACACAGACTCAATATGCATGGAACTATCGCTGAGTGTCACATCTGTCATGTTTGCAGCTATGTCATAATCCAGATAAGACAAAAAATCACTACAAGTACATGTGGCTAAATCACTGAGTCAAGTAGCCATATTGGTGTATCGACGAGACATACCACTTCAACTTCTCTAGGCGTCACTTTCATTGTGACCTCGCATGTATCTGTGAAATGTTTGGACGGAAAAGAAATTTGGACAGAAGATGAATATCAACATTTTCGTACATCGTTGATTCACTGTTAATCATTTGTGAACCAATAGTCATTCCCTGCCGCTGCTATATCCATCTGATCCACAAAGAAAGATTGAAATATATATGAAGCAAATCAGTCTGATCATGATTACAACATTGAATATTCCCCATGGAAGACTACCAAGTACAATGCTTCAGTAACTAAACTTATGTCAGATCCAATACCCTTGTTATGTAGATCTCTTGTCACGGCTTCATAATTTCAAGTGTTTTTAGGTGTCTTTACACGTGTTTGCAACAACAATAGCTGTGTTCGCATTTTTACGAACGTCTGGTGTCATCACGTTCATGTGACACATCCCACACATGATTCTGCGTTTTGTGAGATTTCTCACGATCATTTAAACTGAATGTTCCGTATTTTGTGACGGATCCACAAACAGTATGCTGTTTAATACTACGGTGTACTCTAGAGTCAAACGCCATCGTAGGACAATAACTAGGGTTAAGTATGTTTCCAAATTATGTGAATGTATCCACTACCTGTCGAAACCAATAATATAGAATGTGAAAGGCAAAATAGTGATAAAATCACTCAATGCTACTGACGACACCCGTATTCGGGAAAGCATGTCTTGCTTTTTCACACACTTACATCTTTACACGCTTGCCGCATCAAGTAATGCTCATGTCATATATAGAAGACCTCTTAGGAAGTGGAAACGTATTCATCGGTTTAATGCTACATGTGGAAATACATGCAAATGATGATTTTGAGAATTCTGGTCCTCAGAGTCGGGGGACATAGACTGTGTGTCTGCTATCGCGAACACCGTAACCGATGATCTTACTTTAGCCATTAGCACATTTAATACATAGTCTCAGTGAAAATACTTACATTTTGATAAGCATCAAGTTGGTCAGACATTGTGGTTTGTATACACATTGCTTAAACGCTTGCCTATGATGCCATTGTGGAAACATTTGACAAATTCCCAACTGAATTTAAAGAACGCGAAACATTCTCGCTTTTCAAGTCTCAGTTAAGAACGCATTTCTTTCTACAGTTCTACCTGAACCGAAATTACTGCCTTGTGTTTTGTGTACCATTGACAAAGGTAATATTGTAATAGCTCTTTGTAGCTCTATGAGCATATACTTAGCGTATGGAGTTGACGCTATATAAATAGACTCATTATTATTATTAAATTGGACCGTTGACTACGGGATATACTAGATTCAACAATGAAACTTGAAATGACAAATCATTAAAATTAGATAACGATGTGATCACATGAGCATTGGTGGTGTCTATGTGCTCACGAGCAAAGTAAGTATGTTCTGGCCACACGGCTGTACGACATGGCTGAAATATTGCCGATGTGACGTTAAATTTGAACTCACTCACTCACTCACTCATCCACACTTGCACATGACATGAGAAGACTTAACACTTCAAGAGGTGGAATAGTGCAAACCGAGGGTTCCACTGGGATGTAATTTGGTAGTTAGTTTAAAGAAGCGCAGGAATGAAAGTCAAATGTGAGCATTCAGTGAGCGGTGGACTAATCAGGGGATTGAAGACATATGGGTTCCCAGACATGAATACTTTTGTCAGTAGATTCATTTGCCTTTTCAATATGTTCTGTTTTGTTATCAGGTTATCTGCTGTTTACAGGTCTACACAAAGATTTGCTGCCTCATCATCAATATTGTTTAACATGCATGATAGCATTATGTATGAGGAATTATACCTGTTATACAAAATCACAAGTGTATCTCTTGAAGCCCCAGGGATACTGACGTGACCTTGTAAGCTTCATCGGGTTTTCGAAATGAATGCCCGATGTATATCTTGAATATTACATATGTATGTTCTCTCAAAGACACTTTAATTGTCTACGAGTTGCTTGTGCATGATAATCGAACAATTTAGGTGTCAGTGGGAGAGTTTGTGATGCAGTTCAATTTTCTGTCTTTGAATAAAATTTGCATTTACCGCCTCGATAAGATGACGCTCCGAGTGAATTGCTCAAGTTTGTTATAATAACATATTTACCATCAGGTCCTCGTGGCTATAATGACTAGCATATTCATAATTGAAAATATGAATGCTGTCATGCGACATTGTATTTGTTTGACAGCAGTGATGACAAGTGCCTCCTAGTCTTTTCTGTTCTTCTTGGTGTCATATTTACAGTTGAAGATATGTTTATTTTGTTTGTTTGTTCATACTCTACATGTGATGTTGGTCTGTAAATAATCGAGTTTCAAACTTACAATCCAATGGTCAACGGCATGGGCATCTACGTAACTTGGACACGATGACTAGAGTCGCCTAACCACCCCATTCGCCTTTCATGGCAGTATGACACACATATAAAATGTTCAAAATACGTGTAGAAATAGAACATCCATCTTCTACACATCAACGGCGTCATTAAAATATTATTTTCTTTGTGCAGGAATTACAAGAGGTAATCTGACGGTTCTAGTCGTCAGTTTTACTTAGGTCAGAGAAAGGAGACACCATTCCAGTTTTTAAACCTGTTTCATCTCCGACCTCTACGACTTCATTTTAATATTCATTGTTCTAGCCTTACCACTTTTTGTATATTATATTTTATCCTGACATCTTCCCACCCTAGGAGCAGAGAAAGATAGACGAGAGTATGGGAACAACAAAATAAGTAATGTTATATGAAGATGTACACTTCTTTTTTTGAGAGGATTCCCTTTGTTAAGAAAGTATGGTTTTGGTCATAAAGCACATGTCAATAAAATTAAACTAGAGTGTCATGTAATAACTGGCCCATTTACTTCAGACAAGATATTTGTGAAGAAACTGGAGAGAATGGGCACATCTTTTGATCTGAGAAGAAAAGATTTAGGATGACCAAAACCCTCCACATGTTTGTATGACAAAAGGGATGAATTCAGCCTTTCAACAGTTAACGTCCCTTTCATGTCGAGCAATAGTCAAACAGTTCTTGCCTTTCGTATTTACATTTCACAACTCTGAGACACAGTCGAGCATTCACTTTCTGCCAAGCTTTCAAAGACAGTCTTAACACTTTCAAGAAGTTGTATATTTGACATGTAGAGACAATTGCAAAAGATGACAACAATGATGTCTGATGCAGTTCCTTGTCCCATATGTTACCGTGTATTTTAGGTGAATATGTTACATGAATTAAAACAATCCCGAGGAGTATACGTTCACATTTCCGCGAATGCCTGGTGCAATCACTATTTCGATAGTGATGTATAACACATGCTCACGATAGAGGTCCAAACAGTCGAACAGCAGCTGTTTTTTCATCCACAATACGTGTCATGTATTTATGTTCGTCCAACGTCCAAATGCCTTTCAAGACCCTTCTTGTATATGAGAGGCAAATATTGGATGTTCCCGATAGGAATTACAGTATACAGTTTTCTAATCACCCTATATTTGAATATTCATCTGCTATAAGGAGATACATGGTCTGTTTGATAGACCTTACATATGTCATATGTCATATTTCAGATACACATCCACCATTCATTTTGTAAACCTGATGAATATTGCAGAGGTAGACATGAATAAGCAATCTTTCACCAATCTCTCCTGAGGCTTCAAGATATAAACTCTTGACTTTCAGAAACAGAAGTAATTCCTCATGGAAGATTTTCTTGATGTACTCAGACGACTCTCTTTAATTACTGACCCGTCATGCCGATATTCCTAGCGGTAGCTCCACAAGGCAGACTAACATTGTGGCTGTTACACAATATCGACGAGGATCAGGAAAGTTTCAAACTTCGTCTAGAACTGTAACTAGCTGATAACCTGACAACACAGTAGGATAAATTGAAGGGGGAAATGAACTCCTGAAAAAAAAGATGATTTTAACGTCATTTCCTTGATAAGTCAATCACTTGATGAACCCTCCATTCGGGACATTTGAGTTTACCCCCTGCATTTCTGCAACCTTCATTCCAAATGTATATCTCTGGATCCATCATGTTCCATTTTTCACGAAACTACATATACAGTCACATTTGGCACTACCCCAGAGGAATTTCCTTCAACTTATAAAGTCTGAATTGAGGGGGAGATTATTCAAAGATGTGATCGTCTTTCATGACGTCTTGCTCCTGATAGGCCTGTTCGCAAGAGGATATCTCAACTATTGCAGCTGGAATATATAACTACCAGGCTGTCGCACCGCTTGTCTTACAACAATGACCAGTAGCTTATCCCCCAATCCATAGGGAAGTAGGCCTTTTACAGTAGCTTCCACATCTTCATGTCTAAATCTAGACTAGTACAAATCTAAATTGAGCACACCCAACCACTCAGCTTATAATTATATATTAGTTTTTCATTACAGTTGGCGTTTCTATTCTGTCATGTTCACGCCATAGTAAATGGTTTATATCTGAAATATCGTGTTTTAGATATAATACCAATGACAATACATCTAATACGGTGCTTGAAGCGTTACGTTTCCACAAGAGCATGGGAAGCCAATGTTTAAAGAAAGTGACGAGTAATGAGTTGCTGGTGAATCAGTCAATGTCCTATAAATGTCCCTTTACTACTGTAGAACACAGCTGCTGTAAGACAGACTTAAAAAACAGATATGTTTGCATAACACCTCACTGCTTCATACAAATCAAGTCCAATCCGACAATAATTCTGATAATAATGTTTGGTTGGGAGATAGGTTTTATAATTCGAATCCAGGGTAGGTTTCAAGGTTTGTTAAACCTTAACCCTGCTCGCTTGTATCATAGTTTCATGGTACAGTAAAGTACCACACGTTTATAAAGGCTCCTCTTTAAGAATTAGACAGCAAATCCGGTTCAGTTATTGTGCAAATTTGCCAATAATGAATGTGCGATAAAGATGGCATGACATCTTATCAAAGCGTTGATAACGTTGATCACTGGATTGTGTGGTCCAGCCTTGATTATTGACAGACCGTCGACATACAGCTGGATACCTTCGAATACACGGAATCGGGTGGTCATATGATTTGGTTGGCACATGTCACAGTATCACAATTGAGGTCGAAGTTCATCATGTCAATCACTGGGTTGTCCGATCCCGAAAGGATTATGTACATACAGGCACAACGCACACGATTCAAGTTAATGTAAAAGGAACACACGAGCAAAGCAAGTCCATTTGTACACATGCATTTACTAACAATAGCATGACACATACAGAAATGTGTGTACAGTGCTGGTGAGCCCAGAAGCACAATCATTGGGAGAACTTACGATCATATTTATCTTGCCTGTGTAAATTTCGCTACTCTGCATATTGAAAATGTGGTTCCAAAGTCAATTTGTTCATAAGTGAACCCCCATCCCGATCCTCTTTCACCCTCTTCCGTCTTCATCCCTTGTCGTCAGGGGATTCTCCCACATTTAAGCCGCCAATTTCAAAACTAATGCCTCCATACAAAGAATGTATTACAAGTAATATGGCAAATCAATTAAAGTGGACTCAGTTCCACAGACTTTAAGGGTAGAACTGTTTTGATACTTTTTGTACTGTTGAAACGTGTTTAAAAGTACAGGTTCTGGAGACCTCTCGGTGCTGTCATAGCGTTCTGAGAAAAACACTTCCTGTACAGCAAGCATTACCAGGGAAATCACTGATACATTATACTGCTCGGATATCGTTCACACATGTAGGAATATCCCCTCCTGTCAAGATCGATATTAATTGACCTTTAGACTGTTTTTGAAATTTGAATATTGATATTTGCTTGGAAGAATCTGAAGGAATATGGATCTCTTTCTTTGAACTTTTGGTAACGATTAATTGATCATAAACGACAACCGGCAGGTCTGATTGTTTAACACATTGAAGTTGAAGTGACAGAACTTGACTGGTTTGCAGTAAGTAAAAGTTGTTTCACTTATAATTCATCATACAATTCTTTGGACATGAGCGTTCTAATAGGACCACCAGCTGGTTTTGATGTTAGTTTTAAATCTCTACCTGGATTATCCTAGCTATATAATGAAATAGTATAATCACTCACCTACCTTGGCAAGCCCGTGCAAAATCAGCGTGAGTGAGTGAGTTCATATTTAACGTGACATCGTCAATATTTTCAATATCATGATAAGAACATTTTGATACTTAAAATGAAATATGTAGACATTATAAAGATCTGTCGTCAAAGGACAGTAAAACAACCAGAATATCACACTTACAATTAAAACTAGTGTGGGAAGTTAAAACAAATATCACTATATGCACAATACAATATAAACAAAAACGGGCTGTAGATCACCAACAACTGAAGGTAGATCACTATATTAGGGACTCAGGCATGTTACCCCAAAGCACATCAATTCAGATAAAAACATACCGTAAATAATACAGGTTGTGCCCTTCATAATTTTATTATTTCTAGACATGAAATGCGTTCGTCTTTGTTGTTTTAGACAGCAAACAAGAAAACCCAAAGACTGTAATTGGCATTTTATTTACCTCATCATGCAGTAAATCTTTCCGGATATCAAATCAACATGAGTACCTGCTGTGGCTATAGCTACTGGAAGTCCGTAAAGCTGACAAGACTGACACATTAAACCCTGGCTCTCTGTCACTAATTGGTCATGGTTCCATGGTTTCAAATCAACCATAAAACCAGGATTTGCTCATAAAAGACAATTACAATCATCGCTGGATTAAACTTGTGACACATTGCATTAATTTTGTTCCGTCGACCTGTTGATAGAGTAAGCGCAATACCGTCCCTTTTCATTTACATGGTACATTACCAGTGGGAAATGAAGCGTATGCAATACCTTGGATTCAAAGACATGATAGTCGTTAAACCTCAGACGATCATCGTAAAGCATTAGACTGTGGTACAATTCTGTTGCATGTCATCTGTATGAATGATGTATTCGCCTAGATACGATCAACTGTAAAAGAAGAACAAGGATATGAAATATGAAACTAATAAAAGCACACGAACGTGTGAAGAAACCCACTATATGAAATGAAAGTCATGGAACCCACTTTTTGAAATGAAATTCTTTCAGAAGGCTACGTTATCAAAGCACAACAGAGAATCTTTTGTTATTGGTGACAATGGAAATAATGTAGGCACCAACACCAAAATCAGACATTGTAACTTGTTCTGCGGGAAATTGAAGTTTTGAGTGGAAATATCTATTAATGTGCATTATATACAATCAACCGTTTGTTCTCATTTCTTGAGATAAAGTGTTCGCATTTCTTGACAGAAGAGTGGAATGAATGTGTGCTTATGGTATTAGACTTCTAACTATATGATCAGCCAATAGAAAGAGAATGTCTGGTGGCTCAGTTTGACAGACAGGCGAACGGATCAAACAGACAGATCTGTAACAGTTACTTACAAATTTGCAGTAAAACATTTAGTTTTGTAAATACTGAAAAAAACCACATATCACTCAACTTAAATAAATATTTGTTGCAATTGTATACCGTGCAGGTGTCTTTTGTTATTTAGATTAAAAGGGATTTTTCTCAGAAGTGAAAGAGTACATAGATAGGTTGGCACCAAATTGTATATGGCGTACTGGAGAGTACACAACAATGGACATAACAGTTCAATTATATGTTTTACTGTAACATGTGTTTACAGAATGAGTGCATTTCAATCAGTTGCCTGCTGCACCCACAAATTATTGAACAATTAGTGTTAGACAACTCGCTGATGCTTCTCTGTACTCTTGAATGAGTAAAAGGATTGATTATGTCTTGTCATTAAGCAAAACTACTGAAGTGAAAGAGGACCATGTTCAAGCACCACAGGAACATCAATGTGATGACGGAGTGTCTGTTTCGGAAATTTTTGAGAACCTTCAGGCTTATTAGTGCAATGTAGGTCATTTACGTTCCTTTTCCAGTTGCCTTTAATTCAGTCCATGAATCGGGACACCCTTTGATCAGTGACTCTATTTCTATCCCTAAAGAGTTATATACTTGCACAAGTAACGATTACTGACAGTTATTGGGTATAATTGGCTAAGTCCTTTTCCATCGCGAAAGGGAGATTAGTGCATTATCGGTAGTCAATCATCAGTGCAGTAGCCATATTTACAGAGTAAGAGATATATGCCAATGTTGCGACGCTAGTCACGCACTATCATTTTAGTACTGATTTGTATGCACTTAAAAAGAAGAAACGTTGTGGACAGTTGCACTCATAAACAAGCGATCTGTTCTGTTTTAATACTAAACGTTAAAATATTGCCCGTCCGACACCATGTCAGTATGATAAAAAAGATAAACATCCACTGAGAGGAACATCCAGTGATTGACACCACGAACATGGCTGAACGCAAATCTGAATGGTGCCATGAAAGAAGCATGATTTGTGGATGTCAGATTTTCTATTTTCTTGACATTACTCTTTAAACTGAATGCTGATGTTTGTGTATCACAAGACACACTGGATGATGGTGAGATGCTTTCCTCCAGATCTGCCTGCCTTTTCTGATGATAATGGACATGACGTATGAAGATATACGATATTATGCTATTTTCTTTTATCAAGGAAATAAGATCCATCCAACCGGTGCACAACGTGGCTTACAACCCCCATCTTCCAAACGAAGTATTGCATCATCCTTCATCACATAATGAGTGAGTGAGTGAGTTCGTAGTTAACGTCACATCGGCAATATTCCAGCCATATCGTGACGAGAACATGTTTGATATTGAAATGAAATGTGCATATACTATAAAAACCTGTCGTCAAAGGAAAGTAAAATAACTAGAATATCACAGTTATCATTTAAAACTAGTGTAGAAAGTTAAAACTAATATCACTATTTGGACAATACAACATAAAATACGGGCTGTATATCACCAACATCTGAAGGTAGATCACCATACTAGGGACCATGGGGACTTACTGTACATTTGCTTCCTGCATGGACCCTAGCTGGATTTACATCATCCCTTCAGCTGTTAGTAATTTAGGAAATCTAGCCATATATTAAAAAGACATATTCTACGATTAAAAATATGGACAGTTTGAATTGACTTTGAATGTTTGTGGACTTACGTACCCTCTCAGGAGGACAATAATTTTACAGTACTTTAACCCCCCTCGAGGAGACAGCCACTAACAAGCACAGTTACGAATTTAAACTTCCAGTACTAAAATATTTATCTATTTACAAGTCATTTAACAAATCTAATTCTTTTAAAAATTGAATGATTAAATGAGAACTTATATTATTAAAAAGATCCATCATTGTTCGTGATTTGAAATAGGTATCCCTTGTGATGGAATATTCGACACAGTCAAGCAAGACATGCTTGACCGTGATTATTTCATCACAAGGGATGCAAAACGGAGGATCCTCACCTTTCAATAGGTATTCATGAGTATATCCCGTGTGGCCAATACGACATCGCCGCATGATGACCTCTTCAAATGTGGACTGACAACCCAAGTAGGTATAACCAACAGAAGGTTTTATTCCATGTAATTTATTTATGCCCACTTGGGTGTCCCACTTCTCCTGCATCAGATCACGGATATACGATCTAATGGTAGCTTTATAATCAGTGTAAGGAATAAGAGGTGGTGTCACAGATTTGTTGAGTGTTGCCTTGGCAGCAAGATCAGCCATCGTGTTACCAGAAATGCCAACGTGGCTGGGTAACCAACAAAAGACGATGTCGTATTGGCCAGTAGCAAGTTCATTATGCAATTCAATAATTTCAATTAAAAGTGGATGTTTGCAAGAAGTGTTTTTAATAGCCAAAAGGCAAGAAAGAGAGTCGGAATAGATTATATACTGGTTATGTTTTGGATGTCCTTGAATATATTTGAGAGCCGTTAATATGGCGTTAGCTTCAGCTGTGAAAATAGAGCTGTTGTCGGGCAATCTAGAAGATATTGTTCTGGATCCAATGACAGTGGCACAAGCCACTGCTCCACCGTCCTTGGACCCATCTGTAAATAAGGATTTATAACTGCTATATTTATGTTTTAATTGATTATATTCTTGTTTGTATTGTAATTCATTAGTGTCTGATTTTTTAAATGTAGTTAATGTTAGGTCAACTTGTGGCCTAACCAACTGCCAAGGAGGAGAAGAAAGAAGACAGGAAGGAGCTATATTATCCAGCTCAATGCCGGCAGCAGAAATAAGTGGTTTCATTCTTAAACCAAGAGGCGGAACAAGAGAAGATTTCTTATTGTATAAATCCTCATACAGAGGATTGAAGACACAGTTATATGCAGGATTTGACTTATTCGAATGCAGTTTTGTTATATACTGTAAAGCTAATTTTATACGTCGCTGTTCAAGAGATGGTTCATCAGCCTCGACATACAGGCTGTCAACAGGTGAAGTTCGAAAGGAGCCAAGACAGAGTCTTAGACCTTGATGATGGACTGAATCTAATATTTTTAGGTTGCTTTTGCAGCCTCCACCATACACAATGGAGCCGTAATCAAGTTTCGAGCGAACCAGTGATCGATACAGGTGTAGGAGGGTAGATTGATCCCCTCCCCACTTGGAACTGGAAACAACTTTTAATAGATCTAGTGCCTTCAAGCATTTACTTTTTAGGTATTTCATGTGTGGAAGAAAAGTCACCTGATGAAGGAGTAAGCATTAACTCCGAAACGTTGTGTTCTCTCATAAAGAAGTTGATATCCATAAAAATCTTCACCTGATGAAGGAGTAAGCATTAACTCCGAAACGTTGTGTTCTCTCATAAAGAAGTTGATATCCATAAAAATCTTCACCTGATGAAGGAGTAAGCATTAACTCCGAAACGTTGTGTTCTCTCATAAAGAAGTTGATATCTATAAAAATCTTCATTCTTATGTATTTTCACTTCTAAATGACATTCAAAGACCTGCATGCTGCTTGTTAATGATGGCGTTCTTAACGAATGATTCCAATCGAATTAAATGATCTATGGTACTGCGGTTTTTACGAAAACCACATTGTATATTTGTGATTAAATTATTAGACTCTAAGTACCAAGTTAGTCGGTTATTGACCATACGTTCCATGGTTTTGCAAACGCAGCTAGTCAAGGAAATAGGCCTATAATTAGAGGGATCTGTATGGTCACGGCCAGGTTTAGGTATGGGTACAATAATGGCATTACGCCAGGATGGAGGAAATTTACGAGATGTCCAAATATCATCAAAAATCAAGTCTTTGAAAGGCATTTAGAAGTGAAATGCATAAGAATGAAGATTTTATGGATATCAACTTCTTTATATGAGAACACAACGTTTCGGAGTTAATGCTTACTCTTTCATCAGGTGATTGAGAATGGGGTACAGGGCTATATTTATATGTACAGGTAAAACAATAACAAGTGGAATGACTTAACGAAAGCTGGTAGCCAGTATAAACAAGCGCTGATTATCACCAATCAAGTGTTATGTAAACATCACCCACCATTGGCTTCCATCCTTTTCCCCTATCATCGTCCTTACCCCCTACCTGTGTTATGTAAACATATCCCATCATCTGTAATGTATTACCATTGGCTTCTATCATTGTTATCATAACTGTCGGGTTCCAATCAGCGCTTGTTTATACTGGCTTCCAGCTTTCGTTAAGTCATTCCACTTGTTACTTTGTTATTGTTTTACCTGTACATATAAATATAGCCCTGTACCCCATTCTCAATCACCTGATGAAGGAGTAAGCATTAACTCCGAAAAGTTTGTGTTCTCATATAAAGAAGTTGATATCCATAAAATCTTCATGCTTAGCATCAAAAATATTCAATAGTGTCTCTAAACAGGATTCAGGTAAGTGTTTCAGGAGTTGATAATGAATGTTATCAGCTCCTGTAGCAGTATCGTGAGATTGTTCAAGAGCAGTATGAAGCTCATGAATAGAAAATATTTCATTATAATCTTCCCCATTATCTGAATGAAAATTGATTTTGTTCTTTTCCTGCTGTTTTTGATATTTTTGAAATTTGGGAACATAATTAGACGAGGAAGAGTGTTGGACAAGAGTTTCTCCCAGTTTGTTTGCAATATCAGATTTATCTGTTAACAACTGATCCCCAGTTTTGAGATGATGTATGGTTGATTTGGTACCTTTACCTTTTATTCTCTGGATCATGTTCCATACCTTGGACATCGGCGTTCGGGAATTTATTTTCGAAATATATTTTGCCAAGACTGGCGTTTGTTTTGCTTAAATGTGCGCCTTGCTTTAGCATTTAACACTTTATATTTATTTAAATTATGCACCATTGGGTGGCGGCGGAAATAATGTTCAGCTTTTTTCCGTGCTTTCCTAGCTTGTTTACATTCATTAGTAAACCATGGTTTACGTATGTGTGGATTTATAGAGGACTTAGGAATACATTCATCGGCTATTTTGTTGAGCTCATCAGAGAATAATTGGACTGAATCAGGAACATCAATAAAACGATCAGGAATTAATTTGTCCTTGCAAAGTAGTTTGAACAAAGGCCAGTTAGCTTTACTGAAGTTCCATCTTGAGGATGGAGGGATATCACCTGGAGCTATTGCCTGAAGAATGGTCGGAAAATGATCACTGCCACACAGATCATTGTGAACTGACCATTCGAATTCATTTAAGAGATCTGCATCAGTGAGTGACAAATCAAGAGAAGAATACGTACCTGTACCAGGATGTAAGTACGTTTTCGAATTATTGTTGAATAGACATAGTTCATTGTTTGAAAGAAAATCTTCTAATATCCTCCCATTTCTGTTTGTATAAGAACTACCCCAAAGTGGATTATGGCCGTTAAAGTCACCCATAATGATACATGGCTTAGGGAGCTGGTCATAAAGAGCCTGAATATCTGTTTGTTGTAGAGTAAAAGACGGTGATACATAAATTGAGCACAAAGTGAAAACAATATTCAAAGTCAGCCTGACAGCAACAGCTTGAAGTGGTGTGTTCAGGGGGACAGGGCTATGTATAACACGCTGCCTCACCAAAATTGAAGACCCCCTGTAGCTCTAGGTCCTGGAGGAGAAAAATATTTATAAGAATCATATTGCCTTATATCCATAAGGTCAGTGTCTCTAAAATAGGTTTCTTGCAAGCAAAATGCCGATGGTTTGAAGTCCTGTATCAGTAACTGTAAATCATTTAAATTGTTCCTTAGTCCTCTACAATTCCACTGGATGATGTTAGTTGAGCGGCTCATGGAGGTTCAATTGGAGTTCGTGATTTGGAGTGGGGTCTAGCTCCACTAACTGGGAGTGACGGATTGACCTCCATCTCTAAAGGTTCAAATTGGTTGTGAACCGTGATAGGGGAAGACTCTGAGGAAGGCACCTCCAAATGCTGGATGGTTCTGGTCCTTTTGGATTGTTTCTTTTCCTTTTTGCCATTTTTTGAAGATTTACTCTGACTCTGTGATCTCTCCTCTGCGATACATTGTGCTGCTGAAGATAAATCTACCGACGGCAGTGATGCTACAGCCTCAGTCTGAGAAGTTGATGTAGATACATCAATCAGAACCTGAGAAGTCTGAATAGTGTCACTGATTATGACTTGTTGATTGACCCAAGATAAGGATGTTTGACATGATTGTCATAGGAGGTCTGGAAACAAGAGCTCGAGAAGAGACTGCATTTGAGTATAAATGTGATGAAGTGGTAGAAAGGGGTACCAACTTTCTTGCAGAAGAATACGAGATATTGTTAGTGTGTTTGATATGTTGAATTTTTGTCTCGCGTTCATAAAATGGACAGGATTTAGATGAGGCTAAGTGGTCTCCATCACAGTTATCACACTTAATGCCATTCGTACACTCAGAAAGTTCGTGTGCACTACTACAACGGGAACATACCGAGCTGTTGCGGCAGAACTTGACCCCATGACCAAATTTTTGACATTTGAAACATCGGAGAGGAGACGGTACATACACCTCCACCCCAATGTTGAAATATCCAGCTTTTACAGATTTTGGAAGGACGGGATGTGAAAACGTGAACAAATACGTATTGAGCTTGATTGTTGTGCCATCGTCTTTCTTTTTAGAAAATCGCTTTACAGCGATGACCCCTTGATTGTGAAGCTCAGTAACAATTTCCTCCTCAGTCATGTCAGAAAGACAATGAGCCCTATCTCTGACAATGCCTCTACATGAATTCAGAGTTCTGTGTACAGAGGCAACAACGGGTGTATTCACAAACTGTTTTAATTTCAACAGATTGTCCGATTGTTGCTTACGCGCACATTCCACTAACAGAGAGCCATTTCGAAGTCGAGTTACATCCTTAACTTCTCCACAGACGCCGTGAATGCCCTTGGAAATAACAAAGGGGTTCAACTTGAGAGGGTTTTCATCAGCAGATGAGATGACAATACATCTCGGCCACGAGTCAACTAAGTCAGATGAGCCTTCATCAGATGACGAAGATTCAACATACCGGCGTTTATTCTTCGATGAACCAGAAGGAATGGAGGTAGCCATTATGTAGAAAAAGTGTTCGACAACCCTGCTCCCCACCCACCATGGAGTGTCAACAAGGACGGTGTTACAGCGGAAACCAGTCTGTTCCACCAGGGCTACAGGGATGTTATACTCCAGCCAATAGAAAACTTGAAAAGCTTTTGAATCAAACAGAGCAAATGCCAGGCTGGTTCGCCCTCGACACATTTCTGAAGAAACACAGAATTCAGAGGTTAATATTGCCAGATTGGCCCATGAGCCACCGCCTTCTGGCATGGGACTCTAGGCAAATTAGTACACAAAAAATTGTACATTGAAAGCCAAAAAAAGCCAAGATCACATAATCAAAGTACTACGTGCAAAAGTATTCACCATGCACAGGGCTTGGCGTGACCAGCCGATTGATTGAATTGGGCGTATTCAACCTCCCGTCTAGGTGAAGTTAGGGCCAAAGTGGCGTGTTGAGCAACAGGGACACGGTTGCAGGCCCCTGTTACCCTCAACCACCAGGATCCCCTCCTCCACCGACACAGGGCCGCAACCCACGGCTAACGGATTGGTGAACCAAATATGCCCCCGGGTCCACAACGGGGGGTTGGCGAGCACTTAGCGTTACCCAGCACCCACCACGAGGAGGTGGGTCGCCACGGGTGCCTCATCACATAATGACTGTGTGTCATTGCTCTTATGCTTTCATATACGTCATAGTCAGTGTGGTTTCTTGAAGTCACAGATATGTTTACAGAAACCAAATGTATTTCCAGTTTTACAAATAACCTTGTCATACAGGCCGCTCAATGGATTTTCGTAATTGTGATCTATTCGTTGGCTTGATACCATACACGCCATTTCTTATAATCGTGGGATAATTCTAGCTGGTGTATTTGCAAAGAATATCGTTACGACGAACCACAGGACACTCTTGGCGCCCAATTTTCCGCTGGCTATCATTCTTCACAGATGGTGTGTCATGGAATCAGTTTACACGTCAGTGTCATCTTGCAACCTCCAGTAACAGCATGCATCCATATCTCAACTCAAGTAATACATTGTATTCTTTCTTTTCCCTGAATGGATCTCACGCAGCTTTCATAAATATCACTTTTTCCTTACATTGGTCTGGTCAGGCCCTGAAAGCATACCTACGTATATATATCTCAAGTCCCTCAATGCATATTTATTGAATGATTTCTAAATAATGTGTCCCCATTACGAAGACATTGGCGTTCTGGCATGCTACCTCCTTTCCAGAACAGGAGAACAAAGACTTGGCCAGCTATAAAAGTACAGTCTATTCAAGATTGTCAATCCGGATTTATGGATACGTTTGGGCTCACACGTAATTACCATGATCTACCATGAACGGCCTCTGCATTCGTCCCATGGGGTTTAGAAGGAACCGTGATAAGCTATCTTCAAGGGAATTCCACAATGTCACCCGTTATTTACCACTACCTGAGTTCCTAAGGAAAATGAAACGCTTTGTTGGATTGATCTAAAATTTCATCCTGATTAACTGACAGGGATTATTGGCAGTGTAGTGCAGTAGACAATGTTAATCAATTAAATACCAAGCATGTTAACATGACATTCCAGGACGATGCATCAATACAGCTGCATTTACCTTGCCTCATATCCAAACATCACTCATCAGTATTTTACGTTAATAATGAAGCATGCATCTTTATAGATTCCAACGTTTGTGTATTACATGTGTGGATTCTTACACTATTATCAAACTAACAGTAAGTAAGTAACTGCTTCATAAAACAAACAAGAAGTTGGCACCCATAAAGTTGAATATTTGCTGTTCATACACACATGAGTCAACCCTGATATATGACGATCCCATCTAGAGTCGTCTAGAGTAGATTAGATTGGAGTAGATTAGAGTAGAGTAGAGTAGAGTAGAGTAGAGCCGGGTAGGGTAGGGTAGGGTAGGGTAGTAGTAGGGAGTAGGGTAAACGGTAGACATGTGACACATCCCTGTGAAACAAACATTGCTCAGAAATCTCATCCTGCTGAGAAGGGCAAAGGTTTTACGTAATCGGAATAAAATGGTAATTATCACGTGTCTGGAGTTTTGTCAATATTTGCAAGTCACGTTAAACGAGGATCGATCGTACAAGACATCCGGATTTGCTGTATGTTCCTAATGAATGTCACGCTCAATGTGCAAGTTAGTCTCTGTGGATGTTTGCGTTTTCATATGGAGGAAATAAGAAGTCTCCCATTATTAACCAAGTGTATACATATTAAATGAAAGGTCAATGTCTTAACCCTTGTCATATGCTTCATAGCATTGCGTGAGTGGGTGAGTGAGTGAGTGAGTGAGTGAGTAAATGAGTGATCGGTCAAATCGCGTTGTTTGATGTTGCTAATCGGTAAACGAAATTCAGCACAACAGTATATTGTTTCCACTTGCACTATCGATCGCTTTCTCTGCAACCCATGAGTGTATGGGATGTGATGGTCAGGCTCGCTGACACGTTTGATCTGTCATCGTATCAACGTTTACATGTATGCTCATGATGTCGATCACAGGCACAGATTCAAAATTGCCGCATCAAGAAACAAGCAAAAATTATTGGATGTGCATATGTTGCGAGCAAGTATCGATCCCGATACTAAATGACCTGGCCAAGAATTAGTGTTCAGCAGCACTTTCTTGTAAAGAGCCGCCGGGAACGGATCATAGACAAATGTTCATCGTACTTATTCTGCATTGTCAAGTTAAGCCTCGATACTTCAGTCCTCATATAGCTATGTGGCGCAGTGTGGGGCTTTGCGGTTAGGTGTCAACGACAAAGAAATTCAAGCGGTTCTGTAGTTTCAGATTGGAGCTTCCCTTCTGTCTTCCGGTTCGGCCCATTACAAATATTATTAGGTTTGAATGCCTTCAATGGTTCCATGCTTACTCTTCCAAACTGATGCAACTGACGAGGATGTTTTTGTAAGTGTCCTTTCTTGTGATTTTTGTGTGTGTGTAGTGAACTACATTTACAGAAAGATAGTTCATCCCTCTAATGAAATGATAGCGTTACAACTGAAGGGCACAGGCATATATATACATCTCGTTGTCTACGCCATTGCTCTTATCTTTTCTTCAAACTGAAGTCAGCCACAACAACACCAACACAGACTCAATATGCATGGAACTATCGCTGAATGTCACAACTGTCATGTTTGCAGCTATGTCATAATCCAGATAAGACAAAAAAATCACTACAAGTAAATGTGTCTTTTTCAGATTTACATTTAGCAATTGTTATGTAAAACGTTTCTTGTACTTTGTGAAATTCTGATGTGATGTGTCTGTATAATACAGCGTAAAGAGGCCGTTTCGCTAAAGCAAGTCGCCATATTGATGTATCGACGAGACATACTACTTCAACTTCTCTAGGCGTCACTTTCATTGTGACCTCGCATGTATCTGTGAAATGTTTGGACGGAAAAGATATTTGGACAGAAGATGAATATCAACATTTATTATACCGATGATTTGCTGTTAATCATTTGTGGACAAATAGTCATTCCCTGCCGCTGCTATATCCATCTGATCTACAAAGAAAGATTGAAATATATATGAAGCAAATCAGTCTGATCATGATTACAACAATGAATTCCCCATGGAAGACTACCAAGTTCAATGCTTCAGTAACTAAACTTATGTCAGATCCAATACTCTTGTTTTCTAGATCTCTTCATAACTTTATCACGTTCATGTGACATATCCCACACCTGATTCTGCTTTTTGTGAGATTTCTCACAATCATTTAAACTGAATTCTCCCTATTTTGTAACGGATCCACAAACAGCATGCTGTGTATATTAGTCTATTCCAGAGAGGTTTGAAAGTATCATTTTCCAGGACGCCTTGGACATGGATGGACCTCCGGGTCAAAGCCACAGGCATGGCGGAGACTGTAGTGGCATCCACTTACAAGGTGTTGGACAGTCTCTGTGAATTCATTGCAAAGGCGATATTTCATGTTAATATTTTGGTTAAGAATCACATTCTGGCGATTGCGAGTGGGAAGTGACTGATCTTGAGCAGCAAAAAGGAAGCCCCCAGTTTCACATTGCAGACTTCATCCAGGCGAAGGAGTCGGGTGGATTACTGTTCTGTTCCACACACTGCACACGATGGAGTGGCTTCTCAGACAGCTTCTCCACAAAGGACATACTCTGGGCAGACTTCGTGAAGGACTTCTCCTGGTTTACTTCCATCACTATACCGCCCAGCAGTACATCGCCATCTCCAAAATCAACTTCAAATTTCAGATTGTGTCCAACAACCTTGGCACGTTTAAAGTAGCTGTAACTCCTTCCTTTCATCGTGAGTCTTGACGTGCATCACCAAAGCATCATCCAACAAATAAATATGTGCAAAAGTACACAAAGAAATTCTATCCTAAGGAGCTTCCATATTAATGAAACCCCGACCTCCATAATTGACTGGCATATATAAACGATTTAGAGAGGAACGAGGGTGGTGTGCTCTGTTATCAGACATGATCCCTCTTGTCAGGCTTTGTCCAATAAACTACTCCAAAGGAAAAGGACAGGACTAGCACTGCAAAAGTATTTGAGCTCCAAATTTTCTTTAAACTAGATTTATACTCGGCCCGAAGTTATCCTGAACGTGGGCATTGTCTGGCTTGTCTCGAGCTTGCATTCCAATATAGGTGTAGGTCTGATATTCCACAAGATGCTCAATAACTCCTCCCCCTTGAAACCTGACCGACCATGTTTCATATGAAGAGTATTACATTTGTCGAGTCCAAATGTCATGCCCATATCATTAGAGAAGGATTCGGCAAGGAGAACCTGTTCTTTCAAATTGGTATCTCTTTTGGCAAGGAGCTCGATGTCATCCATGTAGAGGAGATGAGTAAGAGGTGTTGGGGATCTGTGCTGAGGAGGTCCGGAAGGGTGACCCTCCTCCCTATTGAGCAGAAAACTATAAGGATTTAAAGACAGACAAAAAAGCAAAGAACTGGAGTTCCCCTGAAATATTCCCCTTCTGATTGGAATAGATTCCGAAGTCTGCACCAGCTCTTGCGAGTATATCTCAAGTTGAGTCAACCAGCAACTCATTAAAAACTTGAGTAAATCAAGTAGTTGCTCAGTGGGGTCAATACACTGAAGAGACTCCAGAATCCATTCTTGAGGGACTGAGTCATATGCCTTTTTGTAGTTGCGTTGATACGTTTTAGCCTCTTCCAAAATCATTTTCTGTACAAAAAGTTGATCCTTGCACCCCGAACATCCCTTTCTCGCCCCCGTCTGCTCTCTGTAAATTATGTCATTGGAAGAGCAGTAAGATGACACGAGGTTTGTCAAGCACTCTGTGAATAATTTGTACTTAGTATTCAAACACGTGATAGGGCGGAAGTTTTGGGGATCACTCAAGTCTCCTTTTTGGGGAAGCAGTATTGTGCCACCTTTGCAGAACCATGGAGGGACATCACCTGTGTCCACAAGAGAGTTAAAACAGTGAAGTAATGGTATTTGGACACAAGGAAACAGTTTCCAATAACGGTTTCGAATGCCATCAGGCCCTGGAGCTGAATTAGATTTGGATTATTATATTGAACCGTTGACTACGGGTACACTAGATTCAACAATGAAAATTGAAATGACAAATCATGAAAAATAGATAACGATATGATCACATGAGCATTGGTGGTGTCTATGTGCTCACGAGCAAGGTAAGTAAGTAAATACTGCCGATGTGACGATAAATTTGAACTCACTCACTCACTCATCCACACTTGCACATGACATGAGAAGACTTAACACTTCAACAGATGGAATAGTGCAAACCGAGGGTTCCACTGGGATGTAAGTTGGTAGTTAGTTCAAGGAAGCGCAGGAATGAAAGTCAAATGTGAGCATTCAGTGAGCGGTGGACTTATCAGGGGGTTGAAGACATATGGGTTCCCAGACATGAATACTTTTGTCAGTAGATTCATTTCCCCCTTCAATATTTTCTGTTTTGTTATTCGTGATCTGTTGTTTACATGTCTACATAAAGATTTGTTTCCTCATCATCAATATTGTTTAACATCCATGGTAGTAGTATGTAGCATCACTGTCTCTTGAAGCCCCAGGACAACTGACAACATGACCTTGTAAGCTTCATCGGGTTTACGAAATGAATGCCCGATGTATGTCTTGAATATTACATATGTATGTTCTCTCAAAGGGACTTTAATTGTCTAATATCTGCTCGTGCATGATAATTGAACAATTCAGGTGTCAGTGGGAGAGTTTGTGATGCAGTTTTCAATTCTGTGATGCAGCAGATCAATTTTTCTCTTTGAATAAAATTTGCATTTATTGCCTCTATAACACGACGAACTGCCCAAGTTTGCTATAATAACATATTTACCATCAGGTCCCCTAGACTATAATGATTAGCATCCATAATTGAAATTATGAATGTTGTTGTGCAGCATTGTGAAATGAACAATATGCCATATATTTGACCTAGGAATAAGTTTATTCTTTTTTTAATTCATCGACTCACAACACACATTTTAAATTGTGGTTTCATATAGACTAGATGAGACAGTGTAGCGTTGCGATCTTTTCCATAAACATGTCTCAAAACTTAAAAGACTTTAAAATAATAACTCAGCAATACAAAGGAAACGTGTCTCAGGAAATAGCAAAAAAGATAAATTAGATCTCCAATTTCCAGCTTTTATTTAGTAGCATTTACCAATAGTCAATTAATACTGCATTCATATTTAAAATCACTACACTAACATGGTAGAGATCTTCAAGCTTACTGACTACGGTCGGGAGTGTCCTGATCAGGAGGGATATATTCCCGTTGGACATTTCACCTTGTCAGACATATGTCAGAGACGAAACTCATTACTTCTCACAATCAAAACTGATGAGAAATATACTGTTTGACCTTTACTTCCTGTAGCTTTGACGAGATGACACTACTGCTGAAGCTTTGATGTGAAGAGGTCGTTCATGTGTTTTGTTGGATGTGTACTGATTTAGTAATGGAACGTGTTGTGGATGGCACCTGGGTTCAATGTATTTGCCTAAGGAGCCATATTTGTTAAAGGAGAATGCGAGAGAATTGCAATAATCTGTTGGGTGAAAGATGAAATCATCAGAAACATACACCCAAATTTTCAGTTACAAAATATGCATATTAATTTTACGTTCTTACCGCGAAAACAGTTTCTGTCATCTGAGATTCTGTCATTATGCATATTCCGCTGGATGTCACGTGACCTTTCGTGACATTTTAGGGTTTTGGGTATTATGGATGCATAAAAAAAGTACAAACTACATACGTAAAATAATTTCGAAATGTTGGCGAGTGTGCATCAAGGCAATATTGGGTTTCTACTCAAATACGTGTTATAAAGTTTTGGTTAAGCAATATTAAGAATGGGATCACACCACCATCCAGTGTTACTTATTCCTCAAAAAAAAAAAAACTTTGAAAAATACGGTAAAAGATTTATACATAGGTATCAGGTGTCTGTCATTTACTTTTCACAACCGGTTTTTCATATGTTTGGATAGAGCAAGTTGCAGGAAACATACAAATGTTTAACAGCACTTTTACACAAAGAACCCTTGATACATATTTTTCATGACATCTACATTTTTAAGGCTTTCAAATCATTATTACAGCGTGAACGATACCACACAGTACAAAGTGATAACACCTTGCTTCGTGCATTCTGTAAATTGCGTATTGCACAGCATTCGTTTAAAGGTAATATATTGAGACAAAAATGTTGTAGTAATGAAAGCATTCCTGTGTCCTCTATGTATGTGTGTTGTAATCTATGAGTTCTCAGATATCATGTATTGTTTGTATTTGAAATTATGCGCATCTCGGCACAAAATATTTACATAGTATCAATTACAAAAGTGATCAATTATTTTTCGAAATATGGAAAAAAACGCACCCTAAAAGTCACTTTCCATATCAAACTTTCACATTTTATTTATTCGGTATTTTGGCCATGTGACATAAAGTACAACTGATACTGACGATATGGCCGCAACATGCTCATGATAAAGTTGGCATTGCTCAATAGACTAAGCCTTTAGAAGTCATTTGCTATGGATGTGGAGACAGTTTTGTTGTTTTTATTGTTGTATATGTCTGTGTTCCTTTGATTCCCTGGTCTGCGATGACGATGATGTTTTCCTTCACAAACCATGTGTTATAATTTTGTGTAGATGCATCACTGTGTGTTATGCAAATATTTGGCATAATGGCATTATGGTTTTAACCCGATAACATACCCCAGTATCTTGTATGGAAATTGCTCAAATGCATTACAGTTGATTTTGGAGAGTGCACCACAAGGCACCGAATTTCCTCCCCAAAGAGATGCCAAAGGTGGTAGAAGACAAAGAAGTGCTGAAAGCCATGGGAAGTTGGTAAGCATGTGTTGCTGTTCAAGTGGTACCCTCCTTCCTCCGAACACCTACCATAAAAACGCGTATCTGTTCACACGTCTATGTAAGCTTACTGCAATGATAATTAAGAACTGCAAGGATTCCTTTGACGGTAAATGTTACTGACAGGTGATGAATACATGGCACATTTATGGATAACAGCTTAAGGTGTGTAAACATGTTCTGTGTCTACATATTAACTCATGCACTGACTCGACACGACGCAGCTCTGAAATGTCGTGATAAAGAAAAATATGAAGTTTCTATCCACAAAACGTGTCATGGTTTCATGTTCGTCCAACATCCAAATGCCTTTCAAGAACGTCCTATTGACAGGATGATTGGTACTTTTCAACCAGTACACAGTGTAAAATGAGGTTCAGTTGAAGTGGACTTTTTTGGGGGATTTGGAAATGAGGTCCTCGTGTTCATAATCCTTTTTGAAACACGAGTGCTGATGAGCTTTAAAAACAGTCTGTATATGAACATCAACAAGGTTATTGGTCGATAGTTTTTTCAAGGTTCTCCACAAGGCAGACTAACATTGTGGCTGTTACACAATATCAACGGGGAGCCTAAAAGACATCAAACATTGTCAATAACCAGCTGATAACAATATAACACAACAGAAATAGTTGAAGGAGTAAACGAAAAAACGATGATCGTCATGTCAATTCTGAGACACCATGATAAATCCTAAATTCACCGAATAGGTACATTTGAGTTTAGCCCTGAATTTCTTAAGCTTCAAACAAAATGTATTCTTCTACAACCAACTGGCTGCATTTTCATGAGGCGCCACGTACACGCACATCCGACGTTGCCACAGTGTTTTTATTGTATGTACCTGAAAAGTGATAATGCTCGTCTTAAATATATATCTGTGACATTCTAGTGGTATTACTGAACTTTGTTGACATCTTGAGCACCCAAACTACACTTATTACCGTTATGCTACTTGTTTTATTCATAGTATTGTTGAAGTTTTGCCGATGGGACTTTGAATGTTAACTCAGGTGGAAGATTCTAATGTAGAATCGATCATGCAATTTTCTTTGGTATTTCAAAGATTAATTCCTTTTCGCAACTTGTGTATCCTTACGCATTAGAAATGAAAGAAACTGATTTCGAAGTGCCGAAAGGAAAAAAAAACCTATTCATAACCTTCATCTGTTTGCAAACTTAGTTTCAACATATTAAATATTTTTCAGCAGTTATCATAAAGAAAAAAGCCACTAAAATATCAAACTAAGCAATCAAGTCCACCGAAACAAATACCTAAATGATAATGTATCATGGTATCACCTGCATGCCAAAAATACACATGTGAAGTATTCCTGTACCATGATCAGTTTCATGTGCTGGTGACCCTTCTGTACTTGGTTTGATTTGAGCCAGAAATCGATGGCTTATCTAGTACTTAACAGAAATTCCCTTCATGCACCTGCGAGATCAAACAAAACGACACATTGTTTGCTCACAACCAGAGATAACATTTCACACTCGCGTCATGTAAGTTCCTTGAACGTCGTCAGCTAAGTTTTTGCTAGGTAATAAGTGCACTGAAAGTGCATGTCACATTTACAAGTTGACATAAGCATAAAAAGGAAAATGTTTCTGTGAGATGTAAACAGTAGTAAATGTAACGTTGTTTCAAAACAATGGTTGTAGCGGAAAGCCGTCGCCGGTGCAAGGTTGCAAAGATTGTCTAGTGTTATTAGCAAAGAAGAAGAGGCGTGTATTGAAATGAGATGAACTTGTCCATTTCACTTTGAAATGCGTTTGGTGCACGGGCTCAGGAGAATTTGCTACTACTACTACTATTACTACCACTACTACTACTACTACTACTACTACTACTACTACTACTACTACTACTACTACTACTACTACTACTACTACTACTACTACTGCCACTACTACTACTACTACTACTACTACTACTGCTACTAGATTTCAGTTCTGTCACGGACACAAGGGCTCTTGTACCTTGTACCTTGTTGTACTGTGTTGAATTCTCCATCATAAGGGATAAATATTTCAATGTAAAAACAATGAAGGATCTTTTTAACACCGTAAGTTCTCATTTAATTCTTGGATTTTTAAAAGAAATTGATTTCATCTTTGAATTTTGATTATTATGTTCTGTAGATAGCTGTATTTAAAATCATGGTAGTTTAGATTAGTAACTAGAATTGTTAGTGGCTGTACCCTCAAAGGGGGTTGAAGTACCGTAAAATTATTGTCCTCCTGAGAGGGTACGTAAGTCCCAAAACATTTCCTGTACGTTTAGACTTCCACTGTTTTTAGTCGTAGTATATGTGTATTTTTAATTTGTGGCTAGATATGACTAAATTGCTAACAGCTGGGGGGATGATGTAAATCCAACTAGGATCCATGCAGGTAGCAAAGGTACTGTAAGTCCCCATGGTCCCTAGTATAGTGATCTACCTTCAGTTGTTGGCAATCTATAGCCTGATTTTATATTGTATTGTCCGAATAGTGATATAAGTTTTAACTTTCCACACTAGTTTTAATCATATTTGTGATATTCTAGATGTTTTACTGTCCCTCGTTGACAGGTTTTTATAGTATCCATATATTTCACTTCAGTATTAAACGTTCTCGTCACGATATGGCTGAGATATTGCCGATGTGACGTTAAATATTAACTCACTCACTCACTCATTGTACCTTGTTGTCGAGAAATACATCTACGGAAGGAAAGTTATTTCATTGAAAGAGGTCCTCCCTAATTACTGCCTGAATACATAATAGATAACTGTTGAAGATCCGGGATAGAATTGAACCCATGCTTGTCGTAAGTGGCGCGTAAAGAGTTTTACTGGCCTGGTTCGCTGATTTAGCCGACACATGTCATCATATCCCAACTGTGAAACTAATATGGCTATGCTGTTGATCAGATTGTCTGGTCCAGACTCGATGACACACAGGCCCCCGCCATCTAGCCGGAATGTTAGTGAGTGCAGCGGCAAACAAACACGCATACAAAACTAATACACAACAGAAACATTTACAGATAAAGATGCTTTACAGATGACCTGTGATCACACTGCACCTCAAATGATATGTTTTATAAAGAGCAGGAAGGAACATACAAGGGATCTTTGTGTTGCAAGAATTCAACCATGATTTTGTCTTGGAGTACACCTAAAATTCTTTGTTGTGCTCAGTTAAAGTGAGGTCGACTGACTTATCATTATCCTCAATGCCAAATCCGAAAGATTCACGACGACACTATATTTCGGATAAAATAAGGATCTGATGTGCCAGTTTTCTGTGAGCTAGTCCCATGGGTATAGCGTTTTTGACGGTTAAAATTCGGTGGACGGACATCGTCGAAATGTCGTCAGAAAATTGAAAATTGGCTCCATTTTCCCGACTAGACAGGAAATCAGATTCAGTGATATAGCAAGTGTGACGATAATGAATAAACAAAAGAGAAAAGTGTTTACTAATGCACGGAGTTACTCTTACTTCTTCTATTGCTTTTTTATACACTTTACTTATGATAAGGAGAGTTAGAATTAAAACGTAATTAAAAGATTTAAAAACCCAAACAAACAAACAAAACAAACAAACAAAAAATAACCAAACAAAAACCAACAAAAACAAAAAAAAACAAAAACAAAACGATAAACGATCTTCACACAATATTTGGCCTTGATTTAATGTGAGATGACAGATATATTCGTGCCTCCCATCTATATCTTTAATAATCTTAGAGAACGTTTTTGTCACTGTGTCTTATTTCTTTGCCTAATTTTTTAGAATCCAGTCGATTCGAAAAAACAGTTAAACTTAGTTACTTAAACACTACAGGTTTCAAATGCACGTTAACAGAATCAAATGTAATACAATCGCAACATTTCACAACAATTACATTACGTCAGAACATGTCAACTGCACACAGCATATGAAACAGCATATTAGCTTTTATGAAGGTCATCTCCCATACACTTTCAAGATATGTAATATGGTATATACAGACGGGTTACGCAAGGCAGACAGAACAGACAAGTTTGGAATCTCTGAGTTTTCACATTTCAGCAATGCACTGAAGTGAATTTGATCTGAGGACTCGGGATGAAGGCCTACATATTCCAGACATCCTCGTAGTTTTTGTAGGGCTTTACGAGAGTCGTATCCGGTTGCCAGCAAATGAAGATTTATTGAAGCCAAACACATCTGAATCAGCCTGATCAGAGACTTGAGTGTATCCTTTATCAAAATAAAGATAAATGGAACAAAAGACTTCTTAGGACTCCTTCAAAGACAGGAGATATTAGATTCTTGAGTTTTCCGATCTGTCAGAAGAACTGTACAAGTGCGTTTGGGTAACGATTACCATAACGATTATCACAAAGGGACAAAGGATTTTGCAATTTATCTAACATTTTCATGTATGATATGAAAAATTACAGACAATTGCTATGTGCATGATTGGATATGAAAAGGAAGAACGAATACAGCGTGAGTAGGAATCTCGTACAATGACTTGCTTAATAGACCTTGCCAAGATTTACTCAGTTCTTACACAAAGTCAAAGGCACAAACACGGATTGTCCTTATACCCAGTGAATCATCTGTTCACTGGATATGTTTCAGGAGTAAGCTTATATCTTTTGTGGATGCTTGTCGGAAATAGTTATATCGATCGCATTAGCACTATTTATCCTGATTTTATTCACTACTCGATTGGACATACCACGTCGAGCTGAATTCAGGTCAGATAAGACCAGGGTAGACTATCTTATCTTAACGGTTAGAATACTAGTACTTCTATAATGGATAACATTCATTAGATTTTAATGGAACGTGTTTGTTTATTTTTGTGTTTTATAACACTGCGTTTCCGGCAGCATTCCAGCCCAGTCGTATGACAGCGGTTGGTAAATAATCGAGTCTGGACCAAACATATACGATACGATGAAGTGTGCCACTCAAGCCGTATCCCCGATCCCATCCCGTTAGCCACCAGAATAACAACTCTGATCCAGTTTTTACTGGCAGTACAAAGATAACCATTTGATCTGGTTATTTTGAACCAATAAACCTGTAACATGATTAGATGGCTATATACTCATTTATCACGGTGTCGAAGTTCTTCGAATTATCCAGTTTACATTAACACCTGTCCATTTTTACATTGTATTGTCCAAAATGCTTTTCTCCTTTAAGGATATAAGACGAAAATATTTATTCGATATACAGACACCGTAGAATCAAATCTATATATGTACATTCACTGAACATATACAACCAAATTGCACGCATCCTTAGTAAAGTGGAAAAACCCCAGATGTATTGTATAAGGAAGATATATTTTGCTGAGCAACACCAGTTAACACGGTTCTGCTGGTGACCTTTTGTGAAAATGCTCTTTGCCTGTCCATTCAAGTTCACATAATAATGCACACATAATGAATCGGACTACTGCATAAATCACAAATGCCAACACATGTCCAAAGCAATTCATTTGTTTACGTTCTTATTTGTTACACTGCTAATATTATAATTATGCAGCTGTCTGGATGTTTTTGTAAATTTACTAAAGTAGACTTTTTTATCTATAAAGTGAGTGAGTTAATATTTATCGTCACATCGGCAATATTTCAACCATACCGTGACGAGAACATGTTTGATATTGAAATGAAATATGTATATATCATAAAACCTGTCGTTCAAAGGACGGTGAAACAACTAGAATATCACAGTTACAATTAAAACTAGTGTGGAAAAGTAAAACTAGTAGCACTATTTGGACAAAACGAAATAACATACTGGCTGTGCAGCACCAACAACTAACCGACATACTAGGGCACATGGGGACTTACTATCTATTTGCTTCTATCTATAAAGCTATCACTGTGTGGCATTTTTTTGTACCCATTTATTCATAAGTATCGTATACAAAAAGTAGACGTATACAGGTCATTGTTTGCAGTCACAGTCTTTCATCCATTTGTTCATTATTCAAAGCAAAGTATGCAATCAATGTTTTCATCTTCAATGCGTAATGGAAAAGTGCCCGTTTTATGAGGATCGAAAACGAAATGAGGGTAGCTGCCAGCAGTTTGGTCGCAGATTTATGACCCATCGATCATACGCAGGGAAAGAATAACATGACAAAGATGATGAAGGATAAACTGTGTATCACAGGTCTGTTACTCTGGGCGGCTCTGGCCCGGTTTGAAAAGAGCAGACGTGATTTACTGATAAACAGCAGTATCAGACAAGATTATTGGAAAGCAACCGATAGTGATATGAAAATGGCTCGACTGGGTTTCTTGATAGTATAACAGTTTCATGTTTTCATGCTTTGTTTGTTTTCTCGATGTCTGGATTCAGCTGCCGTCACAAGTGTGTTCATTGGTGATGCCAAGGGGTGTATGTAGAGCATGTATTACATTAGGTATACTGTCGTTATTGGGTTGATGATTGGTCCACATGCAGACATTTCACTGAGAGTATGGTGGTAGGCAGACAAGAAATGAATGAGAGGGAATTGAAAGAGAATGTGAGTGAGTTAATACTTAACGTCACACTGGCAATAATGCAGCCATATTGTGACAAGTACTATTAAACATTACATTGCATATCAACAATATCAGAAACCAAAAGCCCGAATACTAAAACGAGATCTAGCTACACATCCAAATACACATATGCTACGATTAAAACAGTAGAGAGTTTCAATTTACTTCGAATGTTTTAGGTCTTACGTACCCTCTCTGGAGGGCGGAGAGAATGTGAAAGAGATTTGCCATGTTTAAATGCACACATATCTGATTAAATAAAAGAGAATTGTGGTTGATATATTATGACACACATACATTGGCAATGAAGACGGACATACTTTACAAAACCACCAAGAGACAGTAAGCAGTATATAGTAGTACAGTCAGAAAAATGGTTGATCAATTGCTGATACATCAAGAACGCGTTTGAATAATAAACATTCTGAAAAAAATAATAACAATATTCCGGCACTGTACCCATCACTGGAAAAGAACATCCAAAGTAAAGAATATTGAAAAAAACATTTTTGATAATGAAAAGGATACAGAATAATGGTCGATATCATGAGTGCGGATACAATAACAAATGCACACATAATAGATGCGAGGTATATTTTCCATAAGGATGTAGATAAAATATGTTGCTATAATATTTTCAAGAACATCATTCATAATATACTGAGTCAAAAAACAGAAACTTCACATTGTTTCTTCAGGGCACTATAAAAGAACAAGAGATGGTAACATGGTTAAATTGTTATTATTGCATTGCTGAGATCTGTGTGATGTACTCGATACATTCACAGTTCCATTAGGCTACACCGCATGGGTAAACATGGGTATACAGAATGTCAAGTCACAAGAATACAAATTCGAATGGAGTTTGGCAGCCCGCAACCGATTTCGAATGATCTGTGAGGACAGTCGACCTCTAAACATCTCAGTCCTGGTTCGTGCAGCCGGCAGAAATCTGTCACGTAGTTGACATAGAACGATTTGACGGTCTTCTGCTCGTGACGTCATACGTGGACGACCCGACCTTGAGCGATCAGAAGTGGTACCAGGTTGTTGTAGACGACCTCGCACGTCATACACAGTACAGCGACTGCATCCCATTGCTCTTTAGACGTCAACAACTGATCTTCCCGCTTGCAACATGCCAACGACACGTTCACGTTACACATTTGACAATCGTGGCATTTACCGCCAATGCAAACACTGCAATGCAATGGAAAAAAAATCGATGTGAAGATCACGTGATCGACTGCACGTGCAAAATCTGATTTGGCACTAACGTCATTTGCACGACGAATGGATGGGTTTGAGCGGGCTTTTGTCTTAGAGTTGAATGTTAGAGGTCCCATTTCGGATACACAGATGTATCATCAGAGAAAAAAATTCATTATCTTTTAAAAATTACATTTTGTGAAGTTTCTAGTTTGACTCAGTATACATCAAAACAGTGTATGAAGCAGTTATAAGCTAGCAATGCATCCCATTACTTAACAGGTATAATACATTAACACTATAATCTACTGCATGTCCAGCACTTGGCTGGAATTCCTTTTCACAACTCTGGACTCAGCATTCGAATTTGGGACTCAAGCCAACTCAACTGAGTCTGACCCTACCAAGGGACGAAACAAACGATACCTTATACATGCCAACTCATATTTCAGACATCTCAAAAGTACTGACTATGATAAAATCTGAAACCAATTTCTGTAAGGAACCACAGGCAAATATGTGTTTTAGAAACGATGATAATGCCCTGTCTTGGGGACACGTGGTAACTCGGGTCCCTGTTAAGTCAGATGCGTGTTAAAATTGCTTCCACGTGAGAGATTAAAGCGTTGAATGTGGATTTGACCTTAAACCTTGTACTGAACTTAGGCTATGTATTTTCATTTATTAAGTCTTAGAGTAATCGGAGGAGTTACCTGTCTTTCGCTTCCGAAGTGGGTTACGATTTAATGTCACATCGGCAATATTTCAGCCTCATCATGACGAGGACATACCTGAAAATGAATTGAAATATGTGCACAATATACAAACCTGTAATCAAAAGATATTAAAACAACTTTAATATTACAATTAGAATTTAAACGAACCTCTTACGTTACAACTAATAGCACTGTTTGGACAATACAGTATCGGGATGGGCAGTTGGCTCGCTGAATCTTGACAGTGTATGTGTTCATTCGAATAGACAATATGTGAGGCGGCTTCCGTAGTCACCTTTCTGTTTGGTTCATGTGTGATACATCGCTCAAAAGCGTAACTAGCTTCAATAAAAATGGCTAATAACCACTTGACCGATTTTCACTTTAACCAATGTTTCTTCTTGTAATATAACAGGAGATATCACGCATTTTACGACAGGTTGACTAGAGATCATGCTCATGAACATTTAGTCAACATTCAGAATTCATTTCGTCACGTTCTTATTTTCTTCTGATCTAGTAATTCTCGTTTAAGTGGGTGAAGTGACACGTCAGACATTATCATCGCAATCAATACGTTGATGATGTTGTACAGTCGTCCTGAGAAGCAACCGAACAAAGAACCAGATGAAAAGTGCTCTTGAAAACAGTTGCTTATTAACTTCTAAACTGATTCATAAACGTAGCTGTGCCGGACGGCAAACCTGACGAGCGAAGAAGGCAGCTTTCACTAGAGTGGAACATACCAATTCTCTGAAAGGATGGATAGATAGACTGACAGATAGATTGACAGATAGATATGGAAAGTGATCAAATCTGTCTTGAGATAAAGTAAATTGATTACAGCAATCATTCCAAATAATTTTGTCCGACATGTGGCAACGACAAAACACAATCCCAAACGAAATATCTTTCCTCTGTAGATGATTATGTTGTTTCATTTTGCACTCAGCAATGGGAACCAAAGCACAATCAAGAGGGTGATTTTACGACCACCAGTCCTTGTCGGTCGGCAGGGAACCAAATATGAAAATTTGACGCCATGATTTCAACAGTATAATTTAGGATCAGTCTGAAGAATATACATGCATTTATATACTTTCTGTCATATGTGGATTGTAAGACTAACACGGGACACCCCACCAAATATACAGAAAGAAATCTTGATTAATTAATTGTGATCAGAAATATCCACTTAAACAAATATTGATTTCATCATTACCGTCTCAAATAGGATACCATATGTTCATGAAAATCAAAACCGCTGCCAGTCCTCACTGTTGTCAGTCAGGTGGAATAGATTTTCACCATAACAAATACGATTAATAAACACGAAATAACAAACAAGAACACCACCCCCCTAAAAAAACAAAAAACAAGAACACCACCCCCCTAAAAAAAAAAAAAAAAAAAAAAAATACAATAAAAAATAAAAACCCCAAAACCAAAACAAGACCGTCAAAATCAATAAATAAATTGTTGTGTTCGTGTTTCCAGCTGTATTTATTTGTATCGTTCTGATGGGTATAATGGCCAACTTTCGTCTCACGTTTCTACAACGTTGAAGGCAGATCCGGATTATTTCAAAGAACAAGGTTTGATGTTAATCACCCAACAAGGATGTAGCTGGAGGTCTGCTGAGCACATGTGTTTGTGTCGGGAAATTATTTTGTTTGAAAGGTATAATTTTTGTCATTGCTTAGAGACAATTTCTTACTCTGAAAGGATGAACAAACCCGTTTCTTTGGACCTAAAAGTCATTTTGTTCTTCAGTAAATCTTTCATGTCTGGCCGGAAATTGTGTTTTGAGCAAAAGAAATGTGAAACTACCTATAAAAAACATAAAGTGTTTTCATGGTTGGATCTGAATTGCAGCCAATAACATGGTTTTCTGCTGTATTGATAGCCATTTAGAGTTATTTGCCCCTCTGCATACATGAACATGGGAGGCTTGATCTTTCAAGAAGTGTGGATTTGTGGAGTGTGGAGGCAGTTATGAAAAAGTTCTAATGCCAGAGGTTTTTGGAAATTGCATGATGTACAATGTCTCCCAACGAAAATAGCATGTGGGCACCCCAAGGATTCTTTAATGTGGAAATTGTTTGAGCCGACATCATTCCTCAAAGGTGTAATCATTCATGGACACATCTTTCATTTTGTACATCGTAATTTCTTCTTTGGAAAAGTAACCCCTTCCGGGTAATTTTCCCCAAATGACAAAAAACTTTGTTATTACTTTATTGCAGTTATGTCGCTGAATCGTTTTTAGCATATT
This sequence comes from Haliotis asinina, assembly GCF_037392515.1. Lineage (NCBI taxonomy): Eukaryota > Metazoa > Mollusca > Gastropoda > Lepetellida > Haliotidae > Haliotis > Haliotis asinina. The sequence continues at coordinate 2,396,231 of NC_090295.1, read as the reverse complement.
CACAGTCAGTCGATTCAGGGAAATAAGATACACATGGCGTATTGACAGGTATCTCAGCGTTTCAATGATGAGCAGTTCTTTGAAGGCGAGAGTCGAGAGGGTCCGTCTCAAGATAACCCCATCATGGCCCCGGGACTATGAAATTTTTGAATGCACGACACAAATATTTTCTGTGGTTTCCTTTAGTTTCATTTCATCAACTTATCTCATTTTGGTCAACTAATAGTCTCCTACTGCAAGTACCTGCAAGATGCACATGCATACATCGTTTAGAGATATGTTTGAAATTGTTTCTAACTGGAAATTGTTAATCCTTTTTAGTTATTTACTGATCGTGATATAGAGCGAATTGCCCTTCCCTCACAAGGAGCTACGTTTATGAGAACTGATGTTTCGCCATGGAACTGAATATACGTTGGCAACTGTCCCCTGGAGTGTCTTTTGGGTTTTATGCACATATGTCAATTAATGATGAAGCAGATTGAATGTGTTTGATTATGTATGGCATATTTGAATACTAGCTGAGAAATATGCATAACAGTAGAAACAAATGTTGTTATGTGTGTATAATCTGATTTTTGAGAACCTGTTACATTGAAATGTGTAAAGGTGAGCGTGAAAACGTTATTCAAAACTCACTTAAAGCTCATTCATATACTTTAATGACAAATAGCTGTCAGTGTGGGCATACATTGGTTTATTCCATATGCAACTGAATAATTCTTGAATGTGCCAAGTGTGTTAAATAGTTATTGTTTTGTGTTATTTGCACACCGTTTCATAACAGACCATAAGAACATTTCAGTTCATTCTATAATATATTAAGTTCAAACAACGATATTTCTTCTTGAAACTAATCAATGTATCGACATCGAATTTGTCTTAAATGTTAGTATTTTGACATTTGTATTTGTCAATCGATTAGGGATGTCGTATTTTGACACTTGATCTCTTGTGAACTAAGTGCAACCCTCCAAATGCATGTGTACATAATATCCGAAAGAAATTAAGTATCATTATTGCGTGCCACACGAACAGTCATCACACATCTATGCATTTTTGAAAAACAATATTTCATAAAACTTAAAGATGTGAGCACTTCCAGGTGTCAACAATATCATGAAATATCTGAGGTGAAAAGATACAAACAAGGACTTCTAATCATGTTCCTGTCTTCACGTCGCAAGTATATAACCAAGATATGATTGGTGTAGATTTTTCAATCTCCACAGGTCGTTGTTTCTTCTGATACCGTCTTTATTTCCTCCCAGTCGTGATTCTTCAAAGAAGAGGCATAAATATTCTGTGCAAATCACAATATCATGTGATGGCGAAGAAGTATATTTAATGCTCAAGTGCCAAGCCTTTGCAATAAAATAAGGCACCTGAGTTCAAGTAATTTCAGGAATCATAATACGTTTGGGTTGCACTCGGATGAAAGGTATTGTCCCATGTGATTTATCACTACTGACAATATACAGATTTTGATTACGCCAAATGCACCGGTTAGTGCCAAGGGGGCTACTGAAATGTCTTCTTTAAGCGTCAAAGATAAAGCTCAAAAGGTTCTTCAAAGACATTTCTGTTCCTTCAAATCAAGTTGATATACCTTTTGCGATTCAACTAAAATAAGAGAGAAATTCCAAATCCTTATTTCCAGATGGGTCCAAGGGTGGTAGCGCAGTAGCTTGTGGATCATTGGATCCAGGACAATAACTTCTAGGTTACCGGATAGCAGTTCAATTTTCTCTGCTGAAGCTGACGCCATATTAACGGCTCTTATATATACATAGACATTCTAAACTTAACAAAGTCTTTCTTGCTGTCAGGCGATTAAAAACTAGTAAACATCCACTTTTAATAGAAATTATTGATTTTTTGTATGATGTTGCTATTGGCCAATACGACATCGTCTTTTGTTAGTTACCCAGCCAATTGGCCTATCTTGCAACTAAGGCAGCACTCAACAAATCTGTGAGAAAACTTCTCATTCTATACTCAGATTATAAAGCGTCATTAGATCTTACATATCTGTGATCTGATGCAGAAGAAGCTGGACACTCAAGTATTAATACATTAGATGTTGTAAAAACCTATATTGACTACACCTACTTGGGTTGTCAGTCCAGATTTGAGGGGGTCATCACACGACGATGTCGCACTGGCCACACAAGATATACTCATGAATATTTGCTTGAAGGTGAGGATCGTCCGTTTTGTATCCTTTGTGATGAAAGAATCACGATCAAGCATGTCTTGCGTGACTGTGTTGAATATTCCATCGCAAGGGATACATATTTCAAATCCCGAACTATGAAGGATCTCTTAAATTAGTTAAATGATTTGTAAATAGATAATTATTTTGTTATTAGAAGCTTGAATTCATAACTGTGCCTGTTAGTGGCTGTAGCCTCAAAGGGTGTTAAGGTTCTCTAAAATTATTGTCGTCCTGAGAGGATACGTACGTCCACAAACAATCAAAGAAAATTAAAACTCCCCATTTTTAATCGTAGAATATGTGTCATTTTAATGTATGGCTAGACTTAATAAACTGCTAACGGCTGAAGGAATAATGTACATCCAGCTAAAGTCCACGCAGGAAGCATATGTACTGTAAGTACATACTACATGGTCCCTAGTATGGTGATCTACCTTCAGGCGTTGATGATGTATCGCCCGTATTTAATAGTAGTTGTGCTACTAGTTTTAACTTTCCACACCATTTTAATTGTAACTGTGATATTCTAGTTGTTTTACTGTCCTTTGGCGAAAGGTATTTATAAGGTGTACATATTTCATTTCATTATCAAACATACTCCCGTCACGATATGGCTGAAATATTGCAGATGTGACGTTAAATACTACCTCACTTACTCTACACATAGACAACCCAAGCATCGTTGGCTTAATACGGCTAATATTTAACACTTTCTCAGTCACACCCTTTTGACAAGACTACAAAATGGCAACCTAGCACAACGTATCTCCCTTGAAGTTCTTTTCTTCTGAAGTGTCGAGAATAGCAATGTATTGATCTTGTCAGCTTATATTCAGCCCATGATCCTTTTAAAAGGTATCATTGTGATCCCGATTGTCATAACCGTGTTCAGTACAATACATTTACCCAGAGAGATGACAGGGAAGAGGCCGCTAATAACATTGTCGTCTCCACAAAGTCAGTTTCCCTGTCGGAGTAAATTATGACCATAACATTAATACAGAACTAACGACATTCATGCAGTAGGATGCTTTCTAGCCTCAAGGCAGCAGGTACAAAGAAAGACGTGAAGCAGCAGGTACTTGTACTGCTGTTAACTATTTATCTGTTAACAGCTGCCACATCTCGAATAAACAAATATCGAAATGACATATGCCATAGGAAATATGGAAAGAGACTATTGTGGCAAAAGATGACCCTTATGTGAATTGTGTAGGTCAAATGATGTTAGGCCGACTGGATCTGTGCATAGGGTATCGATTTTAGAAACATTATTTGATTTGTTCGTTTGTTTTCACGATATATAAAGCTGAATGGAGCCTAAACAAATCGAGAAAAAGAACGTTATGACTATCAGGGCAATATGTCAGGAAGTATGGCATGGAAGCTAGACAATTTTAGACACGTACTATTTATTTTGTGTGGGTATTACAGGTGTATTCAAGTCAAAATGTGTCTATTCATCTCGAGAACACGAATGTTGTTGATGAGGACGACGGTTTAGTACCTCTTTGGCACTTGTGAGCAGTAAGCCTTAACATATTGGCAGATCGATAGCATTGTTTCCAAGGTTGCTATGAAGATACTTAAGAAACCAAGACAAAAAATGTAAAATTTCCACATACCTATTTTCTGATTTCTCAGGTGAGGCCTCATATTGAAATACAACCATACACATACACACAAATTGTCACTACCTCACTGATAGAGAACCATGTCCGATGAACATACGGAACCACTTCACTTGAGGTCCGGTTCTTTCTGGACCTCTTGTAACTTTCACCAAGGACCTCATCAAAAGTGAAACAAACAAGCCTTCAGTTGAACGAAAGGCAACAGCGAAGTCAAAGTCCAAAACAACTGTTTCAGGCGGCAAGCAGAAGAGATTACAGCAATACCATCAGTAGCATTTTAACAATTAATCAAGTATACCCCGTTAACACCTAGTTAAGTCCTGTACACTTGAGCCATTCACATCTCTTTAAGTTAAACCATTTGCATTTACATCTGTGGCACATGGCCTCTACTCCCTCTGTGGCCTATGAAGTCAGTGATGTGTGACGGAGACAAGTGGAACAGAGGGAAGTAATCAGGACGACGATATCAAAGGAAAGTGTTGATCAGATGACATGTTGCTGAAGACTTGGAGGAGCCAGACGAAAAATACGAAACATACCATGTGACCTGTGTGAGTAGTTGTACATTGTAATGTATAATGTTGATGTGAGACTCAACAAATAGAAAAAATATGATACGTCTTGACAGGAAAATATCAAAGGATCCTGTCCATTAATTCACCATCTGAAGAATGAACACTTGCAATTACTAGAATACCTTCGGGATATGAGCATCAAATGTAATGCAACCGTATCTCAAACGACTAGCGGGATATGGTGGTCAGGCTCTCTGTACTGGTTGATGCATGTTACTGTAGATCGATGGTCATGATGTCGACCATTGGTTGTCCAGCTCTTCATTTCAGACTGCCGTCATATAAATGGAATACTGCTGAATGTGGCATGAACCTACATACAAGCATAGAGATTAAATGTAAGAATACTTCTGGTTTTGTTTCAGGATTCTCATCAGAGAGGGTCAGCTTGACAGCTTGTGATGGCCAGTAGTATCTGAAACATAACAGATCCTAGCCGGAGACGGAGCTTTTATCTTTTACCTGCTCACCTGGCTACTACTGACACGAAATTGTGACACAAATAACCGTGACTGCCTGAGACCTAGCCAAATGAAAATCACAAAGCAATTTCTCTCGCATTTTCTTTCGCCTCGTCAAGGCGTAAAGGTTAGTGAAAGTGGCCGGGCAATTGTCAAGGCCATAATTTAAGAATTTCGATGTCAGGAATTTCACGCCAGTTTGGAGATAATATTCACTTGCTTCTCAGCTGTCTGAGGGAAGTTTCGCCCGTAGTTCTGCAGAACACGCTCAAATTATCACCCTGATACTCGGGCACTCCCCTCATATTCTGCCGAGGGACATTTCCGATCATTTTCTTCCTCCAGTCTGCTCCAATCAAAAGTGACGGATTTGATCCAATAATGCTTGAGTTGCCCCTTCGCACATGTACGTGCTTCTTACATTTTAGATAACGATCTTTGTGAATCTTTTCCAGAGTTGAGATATCACATTTATCTTGCCACAGCTTAAACGGTATGCTTGAATAAAATACATGCAAATTTCAATAAGATTTCTCCTCGTGTCTGCGGTGAACTTCATATTTGTCTGGAAATCTTGAAGTTAATAATATTGCGTCACAGGACGTTTAGATAAGGTTTTAAAGTATGTATGGGATACAGTAGATTTATTATAGCAGTTACTTTGTATTGAGGTCTGATTGAGACGAAAATCATGTATAATAAATTGTAAGCTAGCACACATAACACAACTTGTGTATAATCCATATTAGAATTTTTAGAAACCCTTGCTTGTCGTAAGTGGCGTCTTACGGGATCGGACGGTTAGACTCGCTGACTTGGTTGACATACTTGTACATCGTCATATAGTAACGAAGTGGATCGATTCTCATGAAGTCAGTCAGTGAATTCGCTCGTCCAGACTTATTTATAGATCACCATTATAGAGATTTGACGCCTGCTAACTATGAGGTTAAACCAACATCATTATAGGTTATTGTTAATAGTTTGTGGAAATTCAAAAATGGTAATGATGCACAACACTGTTCTAAAAATCAAACTTACAGTGAATGGGGTCGTTACGTTCTGTATCTGGAATAACTGTGTTTTCTTCCCAGGAATTAAAGCAGGAGCATGGACTTTTATACCCTCCATAAGTGGTGCGCCCCACGGCGGTGGACGTTGTCCGTTATATCCATCATAGGTTTTTCTGGCTCAGATTGCACCAGGTTGTTGTCGTTTAGTTTGAAAACTGCCAGTGCAACATTAAATGACGTGTATAGATGTGTTATGAACTGAGTGAGATCCAGTTTGTTTGCATTTGCCCTTTTGTGAAACCCAAAACAGACCTGAATAATAATAGTACAACAGAGAGAAAATTTGATGAACACATGTTTTGTGACGAAAGACAACAACGCCTTACTTGACTGTGATACATGACGTTCTTTTGCAGCTGCACCCAGCCTGGCTTAGCACTTCACGCATTTGCATCAACTCATTGCCCAATCACAGCAACATGCATTATGTCGATAGTATACGAACGTCAGACAGGTATTTTAGGAATGTGGACATGTTTACTGTTAAAAGACTCACACGTTGGGATATAACTATGAAATGCCAGAGACTTTGTTTGATTTATGTTTTGCTTTCCGATAACTAAACTTGTACTACCGACTTTGCCTTCCACTTAATTTTTCTAAACGTCCTCCAATGACCTAATCTATAGTGTCATATTGATATGCATCACTTGATTCTATTAAATGTAGTGTTAGAGGGTGTCGCATGCTATTGATTTCACTCAAATCCAATTCTGCCCCCTCGTCCCGGAGAAAGGCTACGGACTGACATACTATGCTGGGAATGTAAACAAACTACAAGGCTCTTATATTAATAAGCAAGTCCACCCCAAACAATCTAATCATACAAAATTGGTGCTGAAAGGAGATTTGTGTATAAATGGATATCAGTGATGAGCGAGCCTTGATCCAGCGGTGGCATCAGTAGCAAGTTCATACAAATGCAACAGTTTGTACACCGAAATTAGAATACATAATTTCCAAAGCGGGCTCAAAAAGTCATAGAGAGACGGAAGGGTCAGGGGCGTCATCAGCTCAAAGCTTGCCCCTTTTGCCCCGAGAACGGGATCCTCGAAAATCTCTTTCAGACAAACTATATCCTCAAGGTGCCCAAAGGTACAAAGAAACTGAAAAGTCAAACAACTTTGTACTCGACATGCGAGCGTGACTTTAGTTTTTCCTTACTCTGTCAGTAACATTCTGTACGAATGAAATAGGGAATCTCAAGAATCTTCCAAACACGTCGTCAACACATTCTAAACTGCAAGCATTGTAAAGACGGTAGAAAAGTATCGAGTTGCATCAAAATTTGTTTGTGTCAAAACTTGGAATGTTTGCTTGCGTTCTAATATATCTAACTAACTTTCATTAATTCTCGAGCATGTTATATATTTGCTCTACCTCATGGGGTTTATGACTTTTACCCTACAATGTAGATGTGATGAATCTTCACTTATTTTGTATGCTGGTTTTCTAATGTGGTCGTTTACTGTCTTGTTTCATGGTGTCGAGGTATTCTACTCTATTTGGATGTTTTTAAGTGTTATAGAAACAGGAGTTGATGACTCTGACAAGGTGAGAGTTGACATTCTTCTAGAAGTGGTCAAAACAGCCAGAGGTTTCAGGAAATTACAGGATGTATATAGTCTCATAACAAAAAAAAGCACGTGGACTTCAATGGTGTGGAAGGGGTTTGAGCTGACAGAATTGCCCGAAGATGTAATTATTCATGGACACATCTTTCATTTTTTACATTGCAATTTCTTCTGTTGAAACGTACCCCCTTCCCTTCCAGGTGATTTCCCCAGATAACAAAAACTTTGTAATTACTTATTGCAGTTATCATGTCACTGAATCGTTATTAGTATATTCGGAGTCAGTCGATTCAGTCGAATAAGATGAACATAGTGTATTAACAAGTGTCTCAGCGTTTAAATGATGAGCAGGTCTTTGCAGGTGAGGGTGGAGAGGGTCCGTCTCAGGATGGCTCCGGGATTATGAAACCTTTGAATGCACGACGCAGATATTTTCTGTGGATTTTGGTTTCCTTTAATTTCATGAAACTCATCTCATTTTGGTCAATAGTCTTCTGGTGCAAGTACATGCAAGATTTACATACATACTTTGTTTAGAGATATGTTTAAAAGTGTTTCTAACTGTAAATTGTTAATCCTTTTTAGATATTTATTGATCGTAATATAAAGCGAATCGTCCTTCCCCAACTGGGTCTAAGGCACCACGTGTCTGAGAACTATCCTCTTGAGCGTCTTTTGGGCATTATTCACATCTGTCAATTAATGATGTAGCAGATTAAATGTGTTTGATAATTATGTATGTCATATTTGAATACTAGCCGAGAAAATTTATATGCATAACCGTAGAACAAAAAAAACCAAAACAAATGTTGTAATGTATGTATAAAAGAGACTGGCAGATTTCTGAGAACCTTGTAAAGTGGACAATGATTGTTAAATTAAAATGTGTAAAGGTGAGTGTGAAAATGTTATTCAAAACTCATTTACAGCTCATGCATATATACTACGTGACAAATAGCTGCCAGCGTGGGCATACATTGGTTTATTCCATATGCAACTGAATAATTCTTGAATGTGCCAAGTGTGTTAAACAGTTCTTGTTTTGTGTCATATTATTTGTACACAGTTGCATGACAGACCGTAAGAATATTTCAGTTCATTCTATGATATATTAAGTTCAAGCAACGGTATTTCATCTTGAAACGAATCAGTGTATCGACATCGAATTTCATTTCTCTTCAACGTTTTTATTTCGCTGTTTCCATTTGTCAATTGATTAGGGCTGTAGTGTTTTGAGACTGGGTCACCTGTCGTATAAGCGTAATCCTCCAAACGCATATGTACATAATAACCGAAAGAAATTGTTAGTGCGTGCCACACACACATTTATCACACATCTATGCAGTAAAGAAGAACTGTTCCACACGACGTAAAGATGTGAGCACTTCCAGGTATCAATAATATGATGAAATATCTGAGGTGAAAAGACACAAAGTAGGGCTTCTATTCATGTTCTTAACTTCACGTCGCCCAAGTTTATAACCAAGACATCATTGATGTAGATTCTTCATTCTCCACGGATCAATAGTTCAAGTCGTTTTTCTTCTGATACCATCTTTATGTCCTTCCAGGCGTGATTCTTCAAAGATATTTCAATGACATAGGCGTAAATATTCTGTGCAAATCACAATCTGATGTCGTATATTTAACGCTCAAGTGTCAAGCCTTCACTATAAAATAAGTCACACGAGTTCAAGTAATTTCAGGAATCGGAATACGTTTTAGTTGCGCTCGGATGAAAGGCATCGTCACTTGTTATATATCACTATTGAGAATAAAGTGATTTCGATTGCACCAAAGGCACCGGTTAGTGCCAATGGGACAATTGAAAGGCTTCCGTTAACGTTAAAGTGTCAAATGAGTTTCGAACACATTTTGATAAATCTTTCTTAGTTTTCTTTTTTGTGTTATGACTGGAGATATTGGATGATCGGGGCATCATCCTGTTCAAAACATGTTCGGTTTCTGTTTCGTCTATGCGGAGGGTGTAATGGAAGTGTTTGGTGGATGAGCAATATGCTACTTTGGTTGCACTTAGCTCATATACTTGGTGGGTATTCTTTATATAGGATTTGCACCGATCCCCAACTTACAAAAGTTATGCTATCGTTTGTACAAGATATTCGAAAATTCATTCGTCGAAAAAGCCTTAACACTCACTCTATCTTGACACTGTAAATCTTGTACAAAACATTATGAATCAAAAGTCAGTTGCTTCATGTAGTTGAAGGAAACATACTGAATACTTTCTCATCACCGAAAATTGACATCGTACTAACGATCACTTCAGAAAATCCATACTTCATTAAAGCAAGAATTTCTGAGTCCCTTTCCTATATTCTTTATATAACGTGTGCATTTCTATAGCGTCATTGTGGACAACAAGCCTCATGACATAATCATTTCCTTATTGAAGTATCCTTTCATATTGATAGTGGTTGATTGTGTGGACAACTGTGTTGACATTTTGTAATGGAATAATGATTTTTCAAATGACATTTCCACCTGAAAAAAACATGGATATGCTAAAGGGGTAACTCTTATAGTTTTCTCTGTTTTTTTTTGTCAGATTGGGTTAGAAGACAAAGAACGTGCATATACAAAACTCTTCATGACACTGCAGAAAATCTATGTCCACGACACGTTAGTATGCTTAGTTTTGTCACGTTGTGATTGTTGTAAATGCAACATACGTAACTATTAATCACAAAGGAATGGACTCCTTAAGCTTGTGATTTGAGTGCAGATACCGTGTATGTAAACGGACTGTATAATATATCATGTGATCACGAACCTGAAAGGTACTACAATGACCATTTTCCATATTTTAAGAAAAATGATATCAATACACTTATTCAAGTTAAACAAACAATGAACCCTTCACTGTGGTGGCGTGTGGTCCGCTGCACAAAGCTCAGGTTAAGAATCAGTTGAAGTTAAGCACCATCGAGCTCGGACAGTCCTTGATGGGTGATCGTGTTTGGCAGCTTGACTCCTGTGAGTTTCTAGGACTTCAGTCCTGCCCCACAACAAAACACATAACACAAGTTGTCTCACCTTAGGCAAGTGAGATTATTGAAAATTGCCTCTGAAAATGGGTACCCGATGGAATAAGCCATGTAACCTCTTACCTTCTAGCGCCTAACAGGCAGCTTGGGTTAATCGGGGTAATAATAATCAGGTTGTTTGGGTGCTTCCAGCATGCATTGTGCATTGCATAATGCGCATGATGAATGGACTATTAGTACTATTATTCAGTTAAAACGTGAAGTGTGTGAATGACATCACTTCCACTCTCCACCACGATGTTTCGCTGGAATTGATCTTTCTGAAAGTCTGAAAAGAGTTCACGAAAGGTATCTAGTAAAATCGTGTAGTCTACAAAACATAGAAGAGATTACAATACTGTATTCAGAATGATGCGACTATCACTACGTATCACTGCAGGTCTCACCACATCACATCTTATTCATGTTCCACTTGGTCATTACACACCCTACCTGCCTTTGGCAGCTGTGAAAATAGACAGCTAAAACAGTAACTGCATAGACCTCACGACTGGTAATTTTTCAGACGGAACCATAATTACTTTCTTTGGTTTTTTAAAGAAATATTAAGCAAGTCTCATTACATGCTTCATTAGACTGAATCGTGGAATTTTAGCCTACAACCTGAAAAGTGCATCATTTTCTTGTTTAATGAACCGTACATACCAAAGGTCTGTTTTTGCATATTTTCACGCAATATTGATCGAACGGAAACGGGTAAAAGAGTCACTACGTGTCAAAAATCAGTTGTTTTTCACTATATAATGTACAAATAATCTGAAAGTTTGTCTGAACTCTTTCTCGCCAACGAACATTTTTCTGTCCAAGCTTCCAGACCATACAAATGACACCTACTATACTATTTAGTTTAAGTTCGTCAATGATAGCCCATGTACGATTCACAGTTGTAAGTATTGTTCTAATATTGATAAAGTGTAAAAGTGAGTTGTGTAGTGTGTTTTCGGATGGTTGCTTTGAAAGAGAGTACTGAAGCTCAGTTAAAATCTCCCTTATGGCATTGATTGTGTGTCAGTTATCGTCGCAATATCCTCGCGGTTGCCATTCAACACCTAGTAGTACAAATCAAGCTTCCATCAAGCTCTGAGGTCCTATGAGAGAGAAAAGAAGAGGACATGGACTCCAACAGGTATCATTTATCACTGGAGCATTTGGAAGATTCCACGGGTCAACAATTGCAGTGTGTCCTCTAGGCATAAAGAAAAATCAGTCATCATGACTCCCTGGAGTCAAAAGGGGGAGTCATGGACATCTTTTGGGGAGTCAAATATGCAGGTTTTCTGCGCCAATGGAAACACTGCAACATATATCATCTATCGGGGGATGCCGTTAATTGCTGATTACTAATCTTCTGACAAGCTGAAAACGACAATCTGCGTTTATCCTAATAAATATGTTTATCCTCGTTTAGTTGCGTTTAAAGCTTGTCACTTAACATAAATAACGGTGTGGCCGAGTAGCGACCAAAATCGTTTGCTATCACATGTTCTTGGGAACTTTCGCAAAAACGTTCGTATACATTGAGTTGATGTGCCTTGATTGCTTTTCAAGGTCATCTCATCTACAGGTTGTGGCTTTTCACCAGTTTCACCAAAGAATCTAGAGAATGCCAGGTGCTGATGTAGTCTTCAAAGTCATTCTATGGATATTATATACTGAAACCAAGAAAATGTTCATGGTGTATTTATGCCATGCGGTTTGATACACAAGCAATAATACACTATTCGGTTTGACTCATTATGCATCTACAAAATGGGAGTACGACCTTTCTGATAGTGACTCGAGGTACCTTTCGGGATGTGACACTTTCATCAAAGGCAAAACGGCCAATCATAATTGCAACAATGTGTCTGCATTCCGCCCTTTGGTCCCGTTTTATTCCGTGTTAAAATTCATGAGACATCAGCTTATTTAGTGCAATTCCTTGTATAATTTCCTGCTCGACCAACGACGCCATGACTACTACAGTGTTCGTCTTACAGGTTATTAGTACTTTTCCAGAAACTTTCGATTGACCTCGTAGAAAGTAATAAGTGATTCTCATCTGGAGAATAATTTGACGCCTCCCTGTGCTGCAGTCAGTTTGAGGCTTATGGAGATAATTTGTGAAACTGGTATTTCACTAGATTCTGTCCAGACTTTACTGTGCTCCTAGCACGCCCAACTGACATTATATTGATCGAATTGGTCAGTAAGTACCAGTTGAACACTCTTGGTGTTACGGTCACTGAGACAGTAAAACTGATCATGGTATCAAGTAACGTCGTTCAAATGCGTGAGATGGACAAGAAGTAGCCAGATGGGATTGATGCTTACACATAGTGTTATCTTCTATCCCTGGGATATGTCCTTGGTCGCGGATTGTCCCGATTGTGTCTACTCTAACTTGATATTATAATGGAACTATGAACATTGAACATCGTTTGCATTTTCAAATAAAACAGATAAGTTAATACCAGTACTTAAGGGATGTTTCTCAGAATTAAGGGATGTTTCTCAGAAAGATGACTGTACTTTACCTTGACAAACACCAGACAACTTGAGCCATTGCAGCTGCTGCCTGCAGATTGAGTGTGATCCGTGGACATTAGGACGTCTTTAATATTGTTGTTGTTTATGAATAATACATATTAATTTGCTTTGGTTTGTTCATAACAATTTGACGGTAGAAAATGGGAAGTTCGGAAAATTTATACCAACTTATATCTGTGAAGCTTTACATAGTGTATGTAGATCAAGGGCAACATGAAGTTAGAAACGGATTCGGGATTCGAATCCCGAATCTTAATATTTTTTCAGATTCGTATGTATGTATGTATGTATGTATGTATGTATGTATGTATGTATGTATGTATGTATGTATGTATGTATGTATGTATGTATGTATGTATGTATGTATGCATGCATGTCTGTATGTGTGTGTATATGTTTGTATGTATGCATCCATATATGCATGTATTATGCATGTCTGTATGTATGTATCTCTATGTTCGTCTATCTGTATGTATGTCTGTTTGTATGTATGTATCTCTGTATGTATGTATGTCTGGTTGTATCTCTGTATGTATCTCTGTATGCATGTCTGTATGTATGTTTATGTCTGTAGGTATCTCCGTAGGTGTGTCTGTGTGTATCTATGTATCTACGCATGTATCTGTGTATCTATATACGTATGTATCTATGAATATTCTTTTCAGATTCAGGATTCAAATCTTAAAAACACGAAGACAAAAATCTACATTTTTCCATATTTCAGTCTCCAGTTAGACTTTTCTTCATATTCGGGTTTCGGCTTTTGAGTCCCGAATCTGAATATTTTGTTCAGATTCTGAGTTATGACCAAAAGTGCTGATATACATTATCTCACCCCTTCCAATGTACGAGGGGCCGCTAGTAAACCTTGGTATCGTAAAAACATCAAAGAACATCAAAGGACGATACAACCACTAGATTACCACAGTTTGGAGTTAAAACTAGTATAGGAAGTAAAAACTAACAGCATAACTGGATTATACATAAGATGAAAACAGGCTATAGATCGCCAACACCATGGACCATGGGGATATTACACTGCCTTTGCTACCTGCATCGACCTTGACTGGATTTACACCATCCCCTCAGCCGCTAGTGATTGTAGGAATAATGTAGCAGAAGTGAAAAGGAACACAAATGATACATTTAAAAAAGGTAAGCTGAAATTTCACTCTGAATGTTCTTGGACTTGCGTACCCCCTCAGGAGGACAATAATTTTACGATACTTGAACCCCCTTTGAGGGTACAGTTACTAACAATCGTAGTTGCTAATTTATTCCACCATGTCTAAAATACCAGCTTTCTATTTACAAAACATATCATTCAAAATTTTAGCAAATATTTTTGTTTCCTTTAAAACGATTAAGTGATAACTGATATTAAAATGATCTATCATTGTTTTGACAAAAAGAAATATCACTTGTGAAGACAAAATCAATACAGTCAAGTTAAGTTTGTTGATATATGTGTAACCATGCAACAACTGTATTCTGCTTTATGGAAAACTTACATTCCAGTACTTAGTAATACATAATTCTATTCCTACAAGACGATAGTCTCCAAATCATGTCGACGTGAACCAGCTGTCATTGTTGCCCAGCTGTCTAGGACAAATGGATCTTGCGTAATGAGTCACATATTTTTCCCTTTGATCTGTTCTCGAATTATTAACTAAGACTGGTGTGTCATTTTTATGATTGATTCTACCTGCCATAATCTACGAGACTTGATAAATAACTTTGAATGACGTTTGTTTGAACTTCTTAATGATCCGTCCAAGAGTAATACAAAGGGAGAAAATGGTTAATAAACTTACATCGTTCTCTATAGAAATTCCACGGTACTGGGGTGTCATATCTCAACGTGTTTGTACTTTTTCCTGGTATTGTATGCTCTGGAAAGTTCTTGTTAAAGACGCTGATGAATAACCTGCATGGCTTTGAGCTATCGCGGTCTCACAGAGAAGCTTCATTATAATGAAAAAAAAAACAACCAAGGAGATGAAAACTGCAAAATACATTTGTGTTTATGATTAACTTCATATTTTCCATCATGCATTTCAGATATTGTTGTTGCTGGAGCTGCGACCAAGCGAGGACCAGATGGGGGGACTTGAGACTTCGTACTTGGCTGAGTATGTAATTAGCCCGCAAGCATGTGATGTATTTGATACCTGTCGTTTCGATCTACTATCACAAACGATGTCAGTTACCCTTCAAAGCAATAAGCATATTGATACCAATGGTTAAAGTAGATTATCCATAAACAAGTAATGCAGCAACAGTTGTTGTACTCCTGCAGGCAACCATTAACTGGTTTCGAAATTTTATAACTGCAATTAAGTAATTAATAATGCTTCAGGGAACGTTGGTGCATTTGGGTAAAATGGCTATTTGTGCTGTTGACGGTGTTGGTTTGTGTGAGAGGTGCCAATTTGCAATCACGGTTGTCCTCCTCAAGCGTGCAACATCCAACTTTCGAAGCTCTCGATCCAATCTGTGTTCGTCAATTTTACCAAGTGAGAAAATGTATATATCCCACTTACTTTTATAAATATACATACACACGTAATTGGACCAAATCATATCGATGAATGAGGTAATGCAGCCGAGTGCTTGTCTGTTACTTCCAGGCATGGATTAACGTACTGTGTTATTCTATCATTTCATTGCAGTGTGGCCATCGGGAGGACTGGGGTTGCATTACTATCACAGTATTTCGATGGACGTCTCAGATTTGAGGGTTCAGTGTTGGAAAGCATTGAAACAATCATGAAAATAGGTTCGCATAATTACATACAGGCCGTCACTGAGAACCATCGATATGATATTACGCTATCAAATGTCAGACATTTGTTGTTGGTGGTAATGCGTTATTGGGAGTATGAACATGCATTATAACATGGTTTTCATTCGCCAAGTACGTGGATGATTACACAGTTTACATTCCGATAAACCTCTGAATGGTATGACTAACGTCTGAAAGGTTTACTTGATTGAACGCTGAATATACAATACTTAAAGATTGTTCAGTTAATAGTTCAAGTGATGTTCCAAGTGTAAGCTATTCATGATCAGTTGTCTGCACAACCATTTTTGAAGTAAAAAGGTTGACTTATTTCGGACTCTATCAAATATTAATCCTAACGCTACTTTTGTGCTTCAGTTATAGCATAGTCTGTCAATATTTCCTCAGCAGGCTCCAAACTTTTGCTGGTTGACCAGTTCTAAAGTTGGTGTCGCTATCAAAGAACAAAAGCCAGCATATGACTATATATACCCAGATTTAAAAAAAATAAGCGCCAGGCTAAGGCAAATCTAAGGTGTGATGTGATGCTACGGAAATATTAGGGTAAAATTGTTTGCAAGACCAATCCAAACTTAAAGAAGGTTTATCCAGTAACTAATTTAGAGATATCAATCATTTGCTTTTTTACAAAGGAAATATAGTTAAAGATATGATAACACTGTGTTTTTTATGTGCAATTATTCCTACCTTCCTAGCTTCACTGTTAAACCTAGGCTTCACCTGTCAAAAATTACAATCATAAAACACTCATTTCTGACTTTCGCTTTTCTAAAGAAGGTACCATATCGGAGGAAAACCAAAACGCGCATACAACAGGTTTAAAAGTAAACATTCAATAATGGTTTTGTTGTCAAACTGAAAAGTACTAAACCAAAATATGATAGTTCCTCTTTTTCTGAAAGATTTCCTATCAGACAATCTGTGTTGGCAAAATATACTGGGTCGAGTTTTTCATTCTGGAGTATAGTTTAAAATGGTCGTTGTGTTGTACTGAAGGTCGAAGTATGTTTATAATCATAAAGATTGGGTAATGGACACCCTAGTGTGTAACACTATCACAGCCTATTAAAAACCTGCTGACATCCTCTCCGCCAAGACTTCCCAGTGATTAGTGTTTTGAGAAAAGTTCCAGTCCGTCGGCATAGGGGGACATGTTACAAGCAGGTCATCAAACCTGACCAACAGAACGGTTTGTCCCCTCTTACGACTAGTAAAGGTTGTAAGGGAGTTACTTTAACACCAAAGTCCCTCGGGGCCTTAATTTGTATGTCAAGCTCAACGACATCATAGCAGCAAAATGATTCATTTTGTTTTGCCTTGTTTATCGCATTACGCTTGTTTTTAACGCCGTACGTATTAAATTAAATGTGTCTCACAATGCTGAAAGAAGTGTTAAAAACATCATTACAGTGTAATTAAGCTCATATCACTTAGTAAGCCTTTCTAAAAGCATATTGCGTATATTCGACTATGGGATATTTATAACACTTAGACAAGATAGGGTAAACTGAATCTACAAGTCAAATACGAAACAAATACACATGCATTTGCAGTTGCCCTAAAGTGACTAATAGGCAACTTTATGTATAACTTTTTTTACGTCCAGTTTCGTCCATTTCGCACTTTTCCTGCAGCGAGATCAGTGGGAATGAATTAAATGACGATTGCAATAAGCTTGGTATCATTGTACGGATGTTTTTATCAGGTTTTTTCCCGTATGAGTAGGGGCGTGATTTTGTCTCTATTTTGTATTAACATGATTGCTCTACTTGAAAAATAAAACTTCATTTAGAAGCATCTGATCTGACAGAAATGGAAGCGTTTTGCTTGTTTTCTTTAAGAACAAGCGGAAATCGAATTTCTTTCGTTCGAATGATTCTGAAAGGCACGATGGTAAGGCGATAAAGGCCTCCTCAGAGGTATTTGTATCCTGTTCATTTTGCTGTGAGACTTGCCATTTCAAATGTTTTTGGTTCAGGATTAGGAGGATGATAACAGCTGAAAAAAATCCTGTCGTTCATGAATGCCTATCCGTCAGTTCCGATCTGTTTTAATTAGTTTTCCAGGGACTGCTCCAAGATAGGCACAGAGTCTCTGAAACACTTGATAAGAAGTTACTTGACTATCCTTCATCAAATGGCATTTAGCGCAGATGCAATGTTGAGCATTCGTTATCTGGATACCTCTAAATAGGAACAGTTGCATTATTCTCACGTATAGTGAAGTGATGCCATGTTAACATGCGTGTTACGTTCGTGAGGAATCTTGTGCATGTTACAGAAAACACTTGAAAACAAGTTTCCAAATAACCTCAAACCACCAAGAAAATTATTACCCCCAGTTACAAAACACGTCACGGATGGTCTTCACCTCTGTGAACAATGTGTACATATTTTTCATTTGATATTAATCATCATGAGTATGAAGTTTCAGATTCTTCGAGAGATCAACTAATTATGAATTACATCTTCAAACCATCCTCTGATAATGCATATGGACTTTAAACACGAACCATGAAATATTACTGATAACAAATATGGAATTCAAACATATTACATCATACATTGCTGAATAAGGATAGAAACTATAATTACAAATACCCATAAGCACAGCAATGGCGAGTTAACTACGTTGCTATGTCGACACAGACAACCCAAACATCCTTTTGTTCATACGGCTAATATTTAACATTTCCTCAGTCAAGCCAGTTCGACAAGACTACTGCGCAAAGAGGCAACCCAGCACAACTTATCTCCCTTGAAGTTTCACTTTGTCCACTTATATTCAGCCCATGTTGTCTGTAAAGGGCATCACTATCATGCCGATTGTCACAACCGTGTTGAATATAATACATTTACCTAGAGCGATGAAAAGTTAAGAGGCCGAGGACATTGTCGTCTCCACAAAGTCAGTTTCACTGTCGGAGAGAATTGTGACCATAAGATCAATAAAGAATTAACGACGTACATGAAGTTTGATACTTGAACATATTCAGAGCAGACTTTCCATAGTCGGGAACAGGCATACCGAAGCCATATTTTGTAAGAGTCAATGGATGTGGAAGAACTTCTTGTGCATCTTACCATGACTTCAGTGAGGGCCCTCGGACAGTTCTCAGCTATGTGTGAGCCCTGAGTATACACGTCTAAAGGATGCCTTCTCGCCTCAAGACAGCAGGTGCAGAGAAGAACAAGGTACATCAAGTGCTTGTACTACTCCATCCATTTACGTGTACACAGATGCCACGCATAAAATAGACTCGGTTTTTGTATATGTCATAGCGAGCATAGAAATTTTCAATGACATTTTCCGATGACGATTTGCTGCATAAACTCCTGCAAAACTAAGACGATTTTAGAAATATTATTTGATTTGTTTTTGTATTACATATATACTGCTCACAAAAAGTAGGGGATATTGAAGTTGAAATCAGTGACTACACCATAGGAATGCATACTCCTCTGATTACTTTAGACATGTTTGAGAGCAATCACTGGGCAACCCTCCCATGATGCACTTTGATCTCGGGGTGTTCTGGGGTTATGAAACGTTGCGCCTAAACGCACCAGGGGTGGGTCTTAAAAAATCACACTATGTTTCACTCGTGCATTTGGCAAAACGCACGTGCCTCATGTGCAATAATGGCTATAATTGTTGTTCTACGACCACGCCCCACATTCTTTCCACTAATGTGTACTATGCGAAGACTTCGAGAAGACGAACGATTGAGAGGCATTGGGATGCTCCAGGCCTGAAGAACACAACCCTACACAGCAGTACAGCCTGGAGTTTCACAGTCTGTCGCCAGCACGTTACCAAGAAACTGGTCGAGCAGCCGACAAACCACGAAGTGGGCGTCCCAAATGTACCACCAGACGTAATGACCGACGGATCGTCACCGGAGCTCTTCGCGATCGTTGACAAAATGCGACACAGCTGTAGAAAGTACACAGTCAGGCCACCGGGAATCGCATCTCGACACAGACAATACATAACCGTCTCCATGTTTCCCACCTCCGATCACGGCGACCTTACATTCCCTTGCCCCTAACAGACCGACGCAGGCAGGCCCGGAGAGAGTGGTGTCAAGGTCATCAGAGGTGGACCAATGGCCGGTGGTCCCACGTTATGTTTAGCGACGAGTCAAAGTTCACGTTGGACTTCAATGACGGTCGTCATCGGGTCTGGCGTCGCCGTGGGGAACGCCAACAACCAGCTGCCATGATTCCACACAATCCATATGGAAGGGGATCTGTGATAGTGTGGGGTGGAACCATGATGACTGGTAGGACCGATCTGCACGTTTGCCAAGGGAGAATCACTGGGCTCTACTACCGTGACAACATCATTACGCCACAAGTCCTGCCGTTTGTACGTCGCCACTGTCAAGGTTTTGTGTTAGAGGATGATAACGTCAGGGCTCAACGCGTTCGTGTTGTCCTTGATCATCTCTAGCAACCAAATCCAAACTCTTCCTTCACCAGCAATGTCCCCAGACCTCTCCCCCGTTGAGCATGTGTGGGATATGTTCGGACGACGACTGCATGGGAGTCATCCCCCATGTCAAGACTTGGCGCAACTAGGCGTGGCACTCCAAGAGTGATGGCAGAGGATTCCTCGACCTGACATTGGTCGACACGTTAGGAGTATGAGACATCGGTGTCAAACTTGCCTGTCTGCTAATGGTAGGCCTACCCGCTATTAAGCGGACTGTGACATTTGGGTTACCATCCCTTATGAACTTGGCAATGTCCAGAAGGTCATAATCATCATTACCAACGAGCATTTGTTGACCACAGTTCATAGACGTACTCGTCTGCACATGTACATAGTTTGCAGATTAAACATTTATTTGATTTTATTTGTCTTTACTTTTCATTATCCCACACTTTTTGTGACCAGTATATATAAAGCTGAACAGTGCCGGAACAAATTGGGGAAAAGAACGTCATGGCTACACACGATCATACGTTAGGATATATGAGTTGGTCAAACACTTCAGAAGCTAGACAACCTTCGACGCATACTATTTGTTCTGTACGAGTATTACAGGTGTATTATGAAGTCAAGCTGTGTCAACGCATGAGAACATGAATGTTGTTACTCAATACGTCAATATCAAAGGAAAGCGTTGATGAGATGACCAACTATAAAAGACTTGTAGAAGCTAGACGATAATTAAGAAACATATCATTTGACCTTTGTGAGTAGTTATACCTTGTAATGTATAATGTTGATGTGAGACTCAACAAATGGGAAAAGAAAATGAGATATGTACACTAAATATAATGTAACCGTTGCTGGTCTTCAGCACCCTACCCTCGTGTCACCTATCCTGCGAGTGGAATAGCAGGATATAGTGGTCAGGCTCTTTGTTTGGGTTGATGCATGTAACTGAATCCCAGTTCTTCAGATAGATGCCCATGGTGTCAGCCACTGGATTGCCATGTCCATACTCATAGAACTGGAATACTGCTGAATGTGGTGTAAAACTACACATAAGCATAGAGATTAAGTATAAGAATACCTCTGGTTTTGTTTCATGATCCTGTAATCTTTGTGATGGCCTGTAGTATCTGAAACGTACCAGGTCCTTACCCGAGACGGAGTTCTGGTTATCTTCTACCCGCACACATGGCTACTACTGACACGAAATTGTGACACAAATAACCGTGAGTGCCTGAAACGTAGGCAAATGAAAATCACAAAGCAATTTCTAAATTTTAGTGAAAGTGGCCGGGCAATTGTCAAGGCCATAATTCAAGAATTTCGATGTCAGGAATTTCACGCCAGTTTGGAGATAATATTCACTTCTTTCTCAGCTGTCTGGGGAGAAATGTCGCCCGTAGTGCTGCAGAACACGCTCAAATTGTCACTCTCATACATCAGCACTCTCCTCGTATTCTGCCGAGGGACATTTTCGATCATCTTCTTCCTCCAGCCTGCTCCAATCAAAAGTGAAGTATTTGATCCAATAATGCTTGAGTTGCTCCCTGTCACATGTACGTGCTTCTTACATTTTAGATAACGATCTTTCTGAAACTTTTCCCTAAGAAGAGATATGACAGTTATCTTGACACAACTTAAACAGTATACTTGAATAAAATACACGCAGATGTGAACTATAACCAGGTTTCTCCTCGTGTCTGGAAGTCTGGAAGTTAGTAATACTCCACCATAGACAATCTTGTCAAGTATGGATGGGGCACAGTAGATTTAGTAAGGCTTTTGAAGTGTAGTGGAGTCTTATTGATACGAGAACCACGCATTTATGAGTTATCAGCAATGACACGTAAGATGTCTTGTGTGTGATCCGGGTTAGAATTGGCCTATAGAAACCGGGCCCGTTCTTGTAACAGGCGACACACGGGATCAGGTGGTTTGACTTGGTTGATGCACATCATCACATACCAATTAACAGGATCGATACTCATGATGTCAGTCACTGAATTAGTTCGTCAGACCACAATTATAGAGCTTTGAGAATTATAGAGCTTTATAGAGCTTTGAGAATTGGTAAAAGTGACGTTAAACAAACAAACCAATAACATTATTACTGGTTATTCAAAGAGGCTGATGATGCACACCACTGCTCTAAAAAACAGAGTTAGAATAAATTGGGTGTTGTGTTCTGTAACTGGATTAATCTAGTCGTTCCCCTGAATTCGCAGAATTAAAGAGGGACAGGACTTTTAGTCTCTCCATAAGTGATGGATAGCCATAGTGAATTTTCTGGTTCTTATTAAAAGATTATATTAGGTTGGAGTCGTATAGCTCCAAAACTGCCAGAGCAACATTTTTAAGTAACATTTAATTAACACACATAACTGTGTATGACATAACTATGTTATGAACTAAGTGAGATGAGTTTATCAAAGCCATCCATCTGTATGTTTCAGAAACGGCCGACGAAATCCACGATCTTGACACTTACCATTTTGTAAAACCCCCAGGTACGGTGCTGTCACACCTGACTGATGATATTGTAGAACCAGGATTCTAACTCATGATCCCAGGTTTCAGGAGTGACGAAAGAAAGCACAACACAATAGATTACTTGGACACGAGTCCTTGCATTGTGTAAGAGTTTCATCCTTGTCGCAGTTCTTATTCATGCATTTGCAGCGTCTTCTGAAAGATTATAGTTGATCATTTGCGTCACTGTCCAACAGGGATTATTTCCGAGTAACAGAACGTCAGGAGGGTTATTACAGGGTTGTGGGCATATTTACTATTAATAGACTTACACGTTGGGATATAGCCATGAAACCCCAGGGACCTTGTTTAATAACTGTTTTGCTTTGTAACAAATTTCCAGTAACTAAACTTGTACTATCGACTTTGCCTTCCACTTATTTTTTCTTTGCCTCCTCTAGTGGCCTAATCCACAGTGTCAAGTTGATATGCCTCGCTTGATTCTATTTGTTAAATGTTGTGTGAGAGTGTGTCGCGTGCTATTGATTTCACTCCAATCTAATTCTGCGATCTCGTCCTGAAGAAACTCTGGTGGCTTATCTACCGAAGGACTGACGCACTATGCTCATGATGTAAACACACTACAAGGTTCTTATATTATTGAAAAAAATCCGCCCCAAACTAAATAATCATACGAAGTCTCTGTTAAAGCAGAGTTATTTATAAATGGCTATCACACAGTGATATTTGCAAAATCTGAGAGTACTCTGACCCAGCGGTTTTACTAGTAACAAATTCTTTCCAAGGGAACAGTTTGTACAAATGTCCAAATTAGAAATGAATAAATTGCACAGAGGAGGAGAGGGTCAGCCTCGTCACCAGCTCAAGACACTTTACGCGAAACAGAGAATGGGATACTCCAAACCCTTTTATACAAAACACTATTTTCAAGATAGTGCTCTGACGTAGAAGAAGACACAAAGAAAATGATGAATCGACCAACTTGGTACTCGGTATGCAAGGGGGGCATATGGAATGATTTTTCCCTTACGTTTGTACTCCACATGCTTTTTAAGTGGAACACAATTCCGAGAATCCGAATTACTTGCTCATCAGCCATTGCGAAGACAGTAGTAAAAGCTACATCAAGTTAATCTCTGCTGTCGTCCCAAGACTTGGGTTATTTCCATGCCAGACAACCTGAGTCACAGAAGGTGCATGCCAGGATAAAGTACTAGTAAGTCACTAAAATACTTGTGGGATTAATAGAGTGTAAATTGCTCTGATTATGGTTGTAAGTATATTCGTGATAACAACGACAGTATAATACGTCCTGGTATTGGCATGTAAGCCTAATGGGATATTTATTGTCACTTAAACAAGATGGCATAGTGATAGCTTGAGCCACACACCGTGATAAGCAAGGTCATGGTATTGAACAAATCGTTTCTGAAAAAATGTATGATGGTGTTGAACAAGACATCTTCAATCTTTCATTTGACTAGCAGTTGCAGTAAATGGTTAGAGAAACTGTTCGTACTGTGTCACTTCTGTTTCAGTGTATTTTAGTTTTGTAACCACATTATGGTCAAGGACAAAAACAGACTTCACAATAATGCTAACTTTTAATTTTTCATTTAAAAATATTAACGTACCAATCAACAGTTTTATCAAATGTTATAAAACAACACAATTTGAGCAGTGTCTATCATAAGGGGCTTCAAGACTTCAAAAGTACTGCAATTCAACTGAACACGTAAAAGCAGTCTGTTTCTTTTTGTTATTTAGGTAACGCCTACAAATCATAATGTGTCTGTTCGACGAAAATCAAATAACAGAGAATATTCTTTGAAAACATATTTGTTTACACGTTGTTTTTACATTCCTGAGAATTTTTCAGCTTGCTGAATTGGTTGCCAAGCATTGGCATCACGCTATTTAATACAAAGCTTCCACATTCACCTGATATTTAGGTTGTGAAACAAAATGCCTGAAGGCACTCAGTTTGGTAAAGGTGGTTTCAAATTCCAAATGGGGAGGTGATCACGCTACCCTCCGTCCGTTCCAAACTTGATTATGGCTCCATCGTCTATGGTGGAGCCTGCAACAGCAACCTAACACTATTAGATCCTGTTCACCACCAAGGTCTAGGACTTTGTTTTGGGTCCTTTAGAAGCTCTCCTGTTGACAGTCTCTGCTTCAAGGCAGATGAACCACGTCTTACACAACGCCGTATAAAATTAGCTTTACAATACATCACAAAGCTTTACTCTAACGCATCTAGCCCTGCATATAACTGTGTCTTCAAACCTCTCTATGAAAATTTGTATAACACAAAGTCGTCTCTTGTTCCGCCTCTTGGGCTCAGAATTAACCCATTTATTGCTGCTGCTGGCATTGACCTGGAACATATAGCTCCTTCCTGACTTCTTTTTTCTCCTCCTTGGCAATTGGTTAGGCCACAAGTTGATCTAATATTAACTCCCTTTTAAAATCAGAAACTAATGAATTACAATATAGACAAGAATTTCATCAATTAGAAATTACATATAGCAGTTACAAATCCGCATTTACAGATGTGTCCACGGATGTGCGCAGCGGCTTGTGCCTGACCACTAGATCGCTTCTGTTTTCGAATATTCTTTTTCCATGACTACGGATTTGCTTTCTTTTCTTTTTTGTCTCATTTTATTTATTTCTCTCAAGTTCATTTGTTCTTGTCTCTCATTTGAAGATGTTTGATTTTCTATAGTCAGATGCATGAGATTTGTTTATCGAAGATGGACTGTCAATGGCTGAAGAGGCACCTACAACATTCATCTAAAGTACATCAACCTGCGCTGCGATATTATTGCCATTGACAAGAAGTACTGCTGGAGTTGAATCAGGAATGGAATGGTAATTGTTTGATGATTGAGATACTTCTTATCCAGACAGACATTCCTAGAACATCGATCTGCTTCAACTTATGATGATGACTGGAACATTGAATCTGCATCACTTACATATTCTTCATTTCCAGATATGTCATCGTGTAACACGTGTTCATCGTTTGGAAGAACTCCATGGCACACTTGACGGTACACATCACTACATTGTCATTGCGGACAAATCCCTTAGTACTTTGGGTGTCAGCACTGTAGACGCAAGAAAAACAAATAACCTACACGAATAATCTGCACAAGAAATAAAGTGGCAAGACTCACATTTGTCTTCCTGAGTGCCACGTTAAGTTTCTACTGCCAAAAGGAGACGTCTCGGTGTCATGGAGGTTGCTCACTCACCAAATAAGCATTGGGTCCCAGCACCACACGTGCGTTTCATGGTCACATGACCGAAAAGTGGTGCTGCTATATGAAACAAATTATGAAAACTCCCACGTTTTCATTTGAAAGTGGGTCTTGAACTGCAAATGGTTGCATTATTATCAAGGAAGGTAACATCACACATTAGGCTGAAGTGATAGCTGCACAGTGCTGCGGACAGTACAAATAAGAAAGGCATTTATGATACACATGAAAATTATGTGATATCTGCATACGTAAATTATACACCAAATAAACTGTATGAATCTTGCATTAACAAGGACCACCACTGCCCTTGTCAGAGTCCTCACCAAACAGGAGCTTGATGACATCGTGTGTTGATAGTCCTTTCACGATGTTAGTTGTCTGGTTTTTTTCTAAGCACTGAGATTGTTTTCGATAGGGCACGGAGTAAACCCATCGACGATGGGTGAGAATTGGGTTTGGAATATGCACCATGATACCATGTGCAAAACATATATCACCAAAGAAGTCATTTGCGGGCATGGCCCACTGAGTGCCTTCATCATTTAGAGTTACACCTGTGAATGCAAGTGCAGTCTTTTACAGAGGGGCCTGTCGCACACTGGATCGTGATACTGCAGGTGAGTTGCAAACGTCAATTTATTAGTTTTCAGTTAAAGATGCTGAGTCCAATCAATCAAACGTACGATAGACCTGTGCACATTTGTAGTCCTGTACACACATCCTCAATGTTGTCATGTAAGCACCCGGAAAGTGTGACCTTTTTACGCTTTTAGAACACATGCAGTGACTGCTATGAACATATATGTACGCTTTGAAATGTAAATATATTTCGACCACCGGTGCTTAGCTTTCTAGGAATTTCGGCCCTGTAAAACTGTAAAAGATGCACAACAGTGAGTGAGTGAGTTAATATTTAACGTCACATCGGCAATATTGAAACCATATCGTGACGAGAACGTACGTGACAAAAAAGAATATATATACATATTATGAAGACCCTGTCTACGAAGGACAGTAAAACCACTAGACTATCACAGTTAGTATTAAAACTAGTGTGGAAACTTAAAAAATGATAGTGTCTCTATTTGGACAGTACAACATAAAAACAGGCCATAGATCGACAACAACAGAGGGGCCATGGGGACTTACGGTACCTCTACTACCTGCATGGTCCCTGGCTGGATTTACACCTTGAGCTCAACTGTTGGCGACTGTATGCAAGATTAGCCACAAATTAAAATGACACATATTCTACGATTAAATAAGTGGAAGATTAAATCTGACTTAAACCGTTTTGGGACTTACGTACCCTCTCAAGAGGACAATAATTTTACGGTACTTCAACCCCCTTGGAGGATACAGCCACTAACAATCTTAGTTGCTAATTCAACTTCCAATCATAAAATATCATCTATTTACAAGTCATGTAACAGGTCTAATTCTTTTAAAAAACGCAATAATTAAATGAGCACTAACATTACTAAAAAGATCCTTCATAGTTCTTGATTTAAAATAGCTATCCCTTGTGATGGAATATTCCACACAGTCAAGCAGGACATGCTTGACTGTGATTGTTTCATCACAAGGGATACAAAACGGAGGATCTTCACCTTTAAACGAATATTCATGTGTATATCGTGTGTGGCCAATACGACATCTTCGCATGATGACCTCTTCAAATCTGGACTGACAACCCAAGTAAGTGTAACCAATGTCTTAGCAGCGAGGTCAGGCAGTGTATTCCCAGAAATGCCAACGTGGCTGGGTAACCAACAAAAAACGATGTCGCATTGGCCAGTAGCAAGATCATTATACAATTCAATAATTTCAATTAAAAGTGGATGTTTGCAAGAAATATTTTTAATCGCCTGAAGGCAAGAAAGAGAGTTCGAATAGATTATATATTGTATACGTTAAGGGTGCCTTTGAATATATTTAAGAGCCGTTAGTATGGCGTTAGTATGAAACCATCTGTAAATAAGGGTTTGTAATTGCTATATTTAGTTTTTAATTGATTATATTCTTGTTTATACTGTCATTCATTTGTTTGGCCGAAGAAAGAAAGGGTTTAATTCTATGTGGAACCAGAGAAGACTTCTTGTCATACAAATCCCATAAAGTAGATTGAACACACAGTTATATGCAGGGTTAGATTCATTAGAGTATCATTTAGTAATGTATCGTAAGGATAATTTAATACGACGTTGTGTAAGAGATGGTTCATCAGCCTCAACGTAAAGACTGTCAACAGGTGAAGTTCGGAAAGAGCCAAGACAAAGTCTTAGACCTTGGTGGTGGACAGAATCTAGTAGTTTAAGGTTGCTTTCGGAGGCTCCACCATAAATGATGGAGCCATAATCGAGTTTTGAACGGATCAGTGATCGATATAGGTGTAGGAGGGTAGCTTGATCCCCTCCCCACTTTGAGTTGGACACAACTTTCAACAGATCGAGTGCTTTTAGGCATTTGGCTTTTAGGGATTTAATATGTGGCAAAAAAGTTAAATGGCAGTCGAAAACTAGGCCCAGAAACTTGGCCTCCTTTACAACATTAATGGGAGTGCTATTTGAATATAGTTCAGGGTCTTTATTGGGTTTGTGTTTCCTAAAAAAGTGTAGACAGTTAGTTTTAAACATAACTGCAGTTGCAGTTTAATGGTATGCATATTTTTACCACGACCGGATATATTAAAATCATCCACAAAAAGTGATCCATCAATTGAATCGTTTAAAACCTTGGATGAACTATTGATCTTAATGCTAAATAAGGTCACCGACAAAATACTGTCCTGGGGAACACCCTGATCCTGTTTATAATGATCAGAAAGGGTTGAAACCACACGGACTTGAAATTGCCTGTCTTTTAAAAATTGTGATATATAAAGAGGCAAAGGGCCTCTCAAACCAAAACCATGTAGATCCTTCAAAATGCCATGCTTCCAGGTGGTATCGTAAGCCTTTTCAAGATCAAAAAAATTGATACAGCATGTTGTTTATTGACTATAGCAGTTTTCACAAAGGATTCTAAACGTACCAAATGATCAATGGTACTATGATTTTTCCTAAAACCACATTGAATATTTGTGATAAGGTTATTGGTTTCAAGATACCAAACTAATCTATTATTCACCATACGCTCCATGGTTTTGCAGACACAGATAGTTAACGATATCGGTCTATAATTCGACGGATCTGTATGATCCTTACCTGTTTGTGGTATTGGAACTACAATGGCATTTCGCCATGAAGACGAACATGTGCCAGACGTCCATATTTGGTCAAATATATCCAAAAGTGTCATCACAAATGATGCAGGTGTTTCAGTAGCTGGTAATGTATATTATCATCACCTGTTGCAATGCCATGAACTTGCTCAAGAGCCGTATGGAGCTCATGTAAGGAAAATACTTCATTGTAATCTTCCCCGTTATTTGAATCGAAATTTAGTTTTTTTCTTTTCCTGTTGTTTCTGATATCTCTGAAACTCAGGGACGTAATTCGCCGACGATGAATTCTTGGCAAGAGTTTCGCCAATGTTATTTGCAATTTCAGATGTGTCAGTAATTAAAGTATCCCCATCTTTAATATGGTGAACAGCAGCTTTTGAACCTTTACCTTTAATTCTTTGAACCATGTTCCATAGTTTGGAATTAATTTTGGAGACACAGTTCCTCCAGGATTGCCGTTAGTTTTGTTTGAAGGTACAACGTGATTTCGCATTGAGTATTTTAAATTTATTTAAGTTGTGGACAGTTGGGTGATGGCGGAAATACTTTTCTGCTTTTTTCCTCGCTTTCCTGGCTTGTCTACAATCTGTATTAAACCATGGTTTCCGTACATGTGGATTTGTAGAGGACTTTGGTATACACTCATCAGCAATTTCATTTACAACGTCAGAAAAACACTGAATGGGATCAGCTATATCACTACAGTGAGTGAGTTAATATTTAACGTCACACTATATCACTAAAAACTTCGGGTCGTATTTTAGATGTGCATAAAGCTAGAAATGAAGACCAGTCTGCTTTGGAAAAATTCCATCTCGAATATGATGGAGAGTCAGACGGATTAATTCCTGATAAGATAGTTGGAAACTGGTCACTTCCACAGAGGTCATTGTGGACCGACCATTCAAATTCATTAAGTAGCCTAGAATCTGAAAGAGACAAATCTAGAGAAGAGTAGGTGCCAGTAGCAGGGTGCAGGTAAGTGCTAGATTCATCATTGTAAATACACAAATCATTATTAGAGATAAAATCTTCCAGTATTTGACCTTTTGAGTTAGTGTTTGAACCACCCAATATCGAGTTATGGCCATTGAGATCACCTATTATAATACAAGGTTTAGGAAGTTGGTCATAGAGAGCTTGCAGATCTGACAGTTGGAGTGTTGAAGAAGGCGGAATATACAAAGAGCATAGTGTAAAGGTAACATGAAGAGTAAGTCTAACTGCAACGGCTTGGAGGTTAGTTGCGAGTGATACAGGACTATGTATAACATCCTGTTTAACAAGGATTGAATATCCCCCAGTGGCTCTGTCACCCGGAGGTGAAAAATAATGATATGCATCAAAATGCCGTAAATCAAAAGTATCTGCCTGCTTCAAATAGGTTTCCTGCAGACAGAAAGCCAATGGTGCAAAATCTTGGACTAAAAGCTGTAACTCATTAAAATTGGACCGTAAGCCTCTACAATTCCACTCTCCTAGTTTTTTAGAATGAAATATCTTTTAGGAGGGTTGATTGGGGATCTGCCCCGCACTTTCTTTGAGGGCGATAAACTCTGTGCCCTTTGATGGATGCTATCAGAAACATCTATATCCTCTAGTGATCCAAATTTGTTGGATATTTTTATCTTATCTCACCCTTTAGATGCTCGATTTGTTTTTGAAGTGTCTATCCGTGATTTGATTTTGGACTTTCCAGGTTGGTTCTCATTTCTGTCAGGTTGAGAACACGTTTGTGGAAGAGAAGATTGTTCCTGCAAGAGGTTCTGCGGTGAAAGTGATTTTGCTGTCTGAGTGAACTGATCAGGAGAAAATCGTGTAGGTGTGTCAGAATTTACCCATGTCAAGTCTGTTTGGCATGAGTGCGAGGAGGTAATTTTAATCGTGACTGAAGGACTTTCCTTATGGGTTGTTTCGGTTGATGTGCTGGCGATAGAGGCATAGGTTTCACTCTGTTATCTACACTGAACAAGCTTTTTCGCTTCCGCAAAGCTGACATTCCTGGTATATTTAACCCGATTTATTTCCATCTGTTTTTTTTCCAAGCAGGACAGTCTTTAGAAAAGGATGAGTGACTTCCGTGGCAGTTGGTGCATTTTTTATAACTATTGTCACAATCTTCAGTTACATGTGTATTCTCAGCACAGTGAGCACAAGTAACAGACAATGTAAATTTTTCACTCTGTCCGTACTTTTGACATTTAAAGCACTGCAGAGGACTAGGGATGTACACATCAACGTTCACATTACAGTAACCTGCCTTGATTGATTTAGGAGGGTTTGGCGCTGAAAACGAGAAGAGGTAAGTGTTTGTTGGAACTGTTTCATTATTTTTGCGGGTTGTACAACTCCTGACAAATAACACTCCGTGGTCTTTCATCTCAGAAGCGATATCAATCTCAGTCATGTCAGCAAAGAGGCGATTTCTGTCTCTTACAATCCCTTTGCTAGTATTCAAAGTTCTATGAGCAGATATCTTAACGGGAACACCAACAAACATATCTGTTGATAGCAGGTTCATTGCTTGCAGTTTTCTGTTGCATTCGATTAACAGGGATCCTGAACGCAACCTCTGAACATTCTTGACTTCTCCTGGGATGCCATAAACTCCTTTTGAAATCGCAAAAGGATTTAGTTTCAAGGGAGTCTTATCCAAAGTCTCAATAATGAGGAAACGTGCCCAGTAATCAACTAATGTGGAGGGTCGTTGTTCGTCATCAGTGTCACGGGGACGTTTTGTTTTCTTAGAGGGTGTTTCGTAGTCCATGGTAAGTGTACAGTCGTTCATCATCCTAGCTCCCCACCCACCATGGAGTATCACAAGGACAATGCTAAACACAAGCGGATCTCCGCCTTGCAGCACCAAGGATATCCGGATGATATACTCCAGCAGAAAAATTTAAAAAGATCAATAATTCCACCAGATTGGCCCATGAGCCACTGCTTTCTGAACATAGGACTCTAGGCAAGTTACAAAATTGGATATTCACAATCGAAATAAAATTATATCATCATGAAGCCAGAACAAAATTTGTAAATAATGTCTCAAATTTGTGCAGCCAAATTTACACGTACAGGGCTTAGCATGACCAGCCGATTGGTTGAACCGGGCCATTCAACCACCCGTCCAGGCGAAGTAAGGGCCAAAGGAGTGTGTTGAGCAAAGGAAACACGGTTACTGGCTGCCAGTGCCCTCAACCCCCAGACTCCCGTCCTCCACCGACACAGGGCCGCAACCCACGGCAAACGGGTTGGTGGACCAAATATCCCCCCGGGTCCACTACGGGGGTGTCGGCGAGCTCTTCCCGTTACCCAGCACCCACCACGAGGAGCTCGCCACGGGTACCTGATACACAACAACCTTAAAACCACATGGAAAGGCTTCTCGAGCTGCAGATACCAACATAGGTCTGACTAAAGTTGTTTTGGCATGCAGCCATTATTAGCACATGCAATATATTTTAATGTTCAAAGATATCGACAGTTTCGAATCTCGGTATGTCATGGAAAATATGTTATTATCCCTATAACATAAGGCACATAGTCAATGTATCAGGTGCAGACACGGGACTGCTGCCAAGCACAATCCATTTATGATCCACCCAACACTGTGGATGATTAGGGCACACCTGTCCTACGACACCAAGACAAGCGAAGTCAAGGATCCTTATTCACGGGAGAAAAACATGTCGTGCTTGTTGGAGTAGATGTAGAGGGATTTTTGTGTGCTAATTATGCTCGTATGTGACGTTAGTACTGACCATTGACATTAGCACTTCATTATTAAACCTATACAAACACGACGACTGAAGGAGGAGCACATCCCCCATACAGGTGCACATCGATGTTCTGCAGAACATTATTCACGAGCGAGTAAGTTGTTAATGGGCAAGTGGTGATACGTTTGTGCTTTGTGTCTTGTTAAGGCAACCACACATTGTTCCATCCATGTGGACACAAGTCATACTGTACCAGAATAGGAATGAACCAACCAGGTTAAATAACAGTATTGTCATGAACCACAATGACTGATGTTCACACTTTGTAGAATGAGAATCGCAGAGTTCGACAATTGTGCTGTTGCTTCGATATTTATCACTTCGGCTAACAACGACGCAGGGTCTGATGATGACAGTGGTGAACACGAGATAATAGATTAACTATTAACAACATGATAGGTTGATTATTTATGCTTAAATGAATTGATATTATGTACCATGCCCTCCCTACTACCGAATGTATAATATGTATGAATCGTAACAGAGGGCACTTTTCTTAAAATAAATATACATTTGTAAATAAGCGATATTAAAGAGTTTCAGATTAATGGCTTAAAGAAAAAGATCGTCGAGAAAAAAAGATCTGTTTACCCACATGTGCTTTTTTATATTTATGCGAACTTACGACAGTATACACTACGTAAACATGGACACTGCTACCATAAAACATATCATGTTATACATTTTACGATGTATTTCAAACAACGAAATGTCGGTTTGTGCACATTTTTTTGGTATCTTCTCTTATTATTCTTTATATTTGTCATTCAAAAAATCATTAAAATTCCCCTAGGCAAAACATATCATAAAGACTTTGTTTTTCGTTTTGAAACATCAACGATCAACATCTCCGTTCCCCTGTTTTACGTATATTTAGGGATTGTTTCATGGATAACATCAAATGATGTCTATCCAGACGGTGTAATATGAAATTGTTACCTCTGGGTGACATAGCCATCGCAATTCAAATACATCATTTCACACATCAAAGAACACCCAATTGTTTATAGATACATTCTTCACACATAGCAGTTCGAGTGATCATTATATGGAAATGATGCATTAAACAATGTATTTGTCACTGAACGAACGCACTAAAATCGAATGACGGGCGCCAGATCATATGAAAACCTCATAAAGCAGTGTATGTTGTTTGTGTTATTTTCTGATTGATGATGACCCTCTCGCCAAACACTATTTTACTTGCACATTCACTTGTACGGCCAGTTCGATATCTCTGTAAAGTGCATGCAAAGCAACAGGGCAGAGCAGAGATTTTCAGATAATAATTATGGTTGAACGATGTAAAATATTTTCAGTAATATCTTCAAAACATATGTTCTTCCCTTATAATAACAAACCATTAGGAACATTCTTTAGCAATTTTTAAGTGAAGCAAAGTTTTTCGTACTGAATGTGGAGTAATGATGAATGCAAGCTGAAATGTTAGTTTACTGCACATGTATGCAGAAAGCCTTACTCCCTTCCGATGATTCGACAGTCCGTAAAATTGTTAAATATTCTGATGTCTGATACATCGACCCGTGACACGTGTTGTTCAGGCAGGCGGGACTGTTCCTTATGTCTTGTGTATGCAGAAATTTGTATCAATGTCTGCAAAGATACTTCCTGTATTTCTCGCTTGGTTATGCTTGTTCGCCAAAAGCCCTGTCAGTTCATCATGCTGCATGGTGCTGTCTCAGTCAGACAGGTAATATAGCATTTTGGCAAGAGTAGAGCTCTTATGAGTGACTGTGGACGATAAAAATAATCCATACCGATGACTGAGAGTGATTCTCTGCAAAATGCCAGAACAACTTTGGTTCATGGATTTCGAGTGTGGTTGGGCGTTAGGCTGTGGTTCCAAGACAGATTTACCTCAAGGCTGAGCATCAAGAGTGACGGACTGGAAGGCCAGATTGGTAGATGAACATGAAGACTATCAGTCAGTAGTTGACTCTGGCTGATGCAACCCAGTGATTGATGACATGAGCACCGATCCGGACACATTTCATACCTCGAAGCATCCACATTCGGCACTCCAAGGTTGACATGCACTGCATCGCATTGCGCGTGCACCTAATTTACAACCTCGGCGTTCTTTATCATGAAGAATTTGAAAGTGCAAATGTGTAAATATTTATGTCAGTTGAAATGAGTCCATTATACTGCCTGACGGCTCCTCTATCTGACATACGTGTACATGTGGATAATAAAAATAATCCATGAAGATGCATACAGAATGCGTGCCTAAAGTCCTAGGTTGAGTTTGGCGTTAGGGATGGTTCGAGACAGAAATACCTCAAGGCTGAGCATTAAGAGTAACGGATTGGAATCACAGATAGGTATATGAGCATGAAGACGATCTGTCAGTTGTTGACTCAGGCAATCCAGGGAGTGATGACATGAGCACTGTTCCGGACAAACTTCACAACTTGGAACATCCAGATTTCCATATTTAGCCTGCCTCCAATTTACAACTTCGACCGTGCAATGTTGTCTTAACATTTCAATGGAAATGCTATATCTGTTTAAAACAAAGCCTTGGTGAGTCCCTTGGTGTGAAAGACTACAAAAGCGGAAGGTGCGGAGTCCGATGTCACCTCTTTATCGCACTTCATAAGTTTCATGCGGTAGTTTCCTTCTGAGACGACCACGAACTCCAGTTCGTATGGCATCATCGGTGTCCCCGATGGAAGTTCACTGAATAGCTAGGTAATCTATTTAGATTAGTTGTTAACGTGTTAACTTGTGTAGTTTTGTAATACGTCCTGTGACTTGAGACCACGTGAGCTGTGTATTAAAACTGACAATTTCATGTTTGTGCTTGTAGCTGATGTATATTCCCTGAGAAGTACTCACAATGCTTGAATCCTTAACACTTTTGCTTAGCTGTTGCTTCTAAATAAATCTTTAAACTATTGGTTGCCTATGTCAACACGCTTTAAACACGTGGCCTTTCTATTTGTTGAATTGTTTTTCACGAGCGTGGATCAGATCACTCATGACAATTAGCAGCAGGTCCCTATGTAAGTTAGTGTGATGACAACCTATTGCCCCCCCCCCCCCCCCCAGATTTCCTACAATAGAACATTTTACTGTTAGTAGCATACCCATTCAGCCCAAAGTGATAATTCGTCAGTCTAGTTTGGAACATGTGTTTCTGTCTGAGTGCTAATGCTGAATATATCTCTTAATGTGTCGAAATAGGTCTTGTTGGTGAACGTCTGTCAACCGGTATTTGAAATGAGGTTTGCATATTGACATTCAGATAAAATAAAATTACTCCCTTGATGCCTGGATTCAACACAATAGGAGAAGAACTGCGCCTTGTGGAATGAACAAGTTTAAAACAACGTCTCAGTAGAACTTCGAATGTCAAGGAAGAGGCCTTTTCGAAACGATGTAATTGAGTATACAATCTGACAACTATTTCTTTTTGTTGGACGCATGATTTAGATTACTTATGCACTTTATAATCTCTTTTAGTATAAACTTTCCAATTTTTCGAACAAATATCAATGTTATAAAACCATGCTGTACCACCCCTCAGGGTAATAACAGTTTATTGAATGCAACGGCAATTAGATATATCATATTTCAGCCTTTTCATAACACCCTGAACAGCAAATATGATGCAAAGCTCGGGAAGATGATAAGACAGACGAAATTACGAGATCGCGCGTTGCTTTTAAAGTTAACTATAGTTTCTAATACGTAGTTGAAGCCAGTGGATTTGATATTGAAAAAGTGGCATTGTCTGAACTTTCAGAGAAGATGTCAACTGATGTCGCCCGTACCAAGATTACGACCAATCGTACCAATTTCCTTCTAATTCATTTATTTAAGTTCATTTTGCTTTTCAAGATACCAGGCAATATTTTGCAATGAAATCCCATTACGAATTCCTGTTCAGAAGGTCCAGAAAAGACGATCGATCGAAAATAAATATAATACTGTCAATCGGTTTGAGGAGGAGAAATTCATTTAGCCACACATTCGGTCTTCCTGCATTGGTAAACACCATCCCGGCTTTGTCGTGAAAGCATGTGCATACAAGCACTGTCTCACTTTCTGGCACGATAAACACGTGCTAAAGGCAGATTTATGTTCGATTTGATCATGTGACTTGAATCAAATATGACCGTTTCACACTGGCAGGAATATTTCACTTCGTAAATGCTGTTCGAAATCCTATTCTGAAAATGTTAAAGTCTGATTGAATGACAACCTTTATCGAAATGACAATAGCCTTCTGCTGTTATGTGACAGAGAAACAGATTCTTTTACCGCTTCCGTGGTGTGGTGGTTAGAGTGTCCGAACGGAGGGCGGAATGTCGCGGGTTCTATCCCCGCTGCGACACACCAAAGCACGTTAAAGTATGCTACTTGTCGGTCTTTATCTGATATTCTGCATTAATAGCTACAAGGTCTGGTCGGCTCGGAGTCAGCACCAAGTGTCTGAGTGGGATCATCCTGCTCAAGTGCATCTAGCACTATAAAATCAGCTTAAGTTTGGGATAGTACAAACAGCCATACATACACATGCACGCATATCGTCAAAATGTTCTTAAGTGCGAAGTTAAACCCCATTTCACCTCACCTCAAAGATTTTTTCTGAGTTCGAGGAACTTGTGACTGTGAGGTTTAACGTTTGACTAGCAGTTGAGTTGATGTCAGAGTCTGTTAGTTGTCAGAGTCTGTGGAAGGACAGTTCGTGAAGAAGGTTTGATTAGGTTTTCATTGGCGGTTAAAACCAGCACACGGTACTGATATATCAGGAAATATCATCAACGAATCACAGGTTTCTGCTACATCCCACGGAGGCAAGTCTCCATGCCATATTGTTTAACATTAGGCACTAGATGACACCCCCTTTCCCGGAATAATCAGACAAGCTTAAACTATTAAAAACACTCCATGAAACTTACGTCTTACGAAAGCGCATTTGTTTTACTTTACTATAAATCGCTGATAGCGATAATAAGGGACATGTTTTAAGGCTGTTAAACAATAATTTCAATCATGTTACATTCATGTTGAAACTTGAATCACATATATACGTGCCTGTCACAATAATAGTGACAGGATTACGAAAGTGTCAGTATTTGAACAAATATGAAACATCGGTTCAGTCTACCGACAACTATCTTCTGCTAGACCACGTCACTGGTTTTTATGGTAAAAAAAACCATCACTGCAGCTGGTAGTAAAACTGGCGGTGACAGTACTACTTCTAGTGGATTGTCATCAGTGATTGATGTCATCAGCATTTAAGAAATTGGGAGACGATGGTACAGCAACCCAGGCACCGCTTAATACAAGCATATAAAGGGGAATACATCATTTAGAAAATACATACAGTTACTCCCGAATTCAGGATACTATAAGCCAGTATTTCGAACCAACATCGTAAATGTTTAAACCAAAATAAAGGGTAGTTTGAGCTTATGTACAAACAAAGCCACAATCTACATCTCAGGTAGGTTCTGTAAACATTCCTTACCTCATGTTGATGTTCGTGTTCAATTGTATTTCAAACACCGCCTGATGATCATGTACAATGTCCATTCAGTATTGCAAATTTCCATTCAAAGTTAATGCACGTTTTTGATAATTACATGTGACATGCCATCCGTTATCTGAAGTTTTAGCCAATCTGAACAAAAATAATAGAATCTCGAGCAATCCATCGATGTCTCAAAACGCGAAACTGCTCCGACAAGATTACTTGGTTGATGCACGTTACCATACCCTAAAAGCTTTTACATACGTTCAGTCACCTATTCATCTAGATGTACGTGTGAAGCATCTTCGGTTTTGGAAGTGTATTTGGGATCAGATATTTATCCTGTTCTATTACTGTTAGTTGCACATGACCTTACTTTGTCTTGTGTAGAATCGGTATGTGGAGTTCATACTCAAGCAATAACACCCCACCCCGCATTTTATTATCAACATGACATACAAAGTGCATGCCTTGATCGATTTGACGACAATGTATTTGGTCAATTCCAGCATGAGAAAATGGAAACCAAGTTCCCTCCAATACACACGACTAGGTATTCTTAGCTCATGTCTGTTCCAAGCAGTATGTATGTGAGGAATGTTAGCTTAGGAAATATCGGAAGAAGAACGACAAAAATCACTTTCTTACCGCTCGGGAATAGAAAGCCTTTGGAAGCAGATAAGTTAGCGTCAACTTTGCGAGTAACTCATTCACTCCCCATCGCATGTCCATTTAGGAAGAGTAGGCTTGTACCATTATTTCTTACATTTGATTGAATCATTTCTCCTCCGTAGATTAAAACGCGGCAACAGGGTTCTGCATTCTAAGTGCAAAGTCGTTATACTTTTTTTAAGCCGATGAATATTATGATAACTTGGTCTGCATAATGAAGTCAAACATTCAACAGTTAGTATAGAGTAAAGAGTTCCCATTTATGTTGCACTAGTCTTGCTCATGTAGCGTGGTATACAGGACCATGGAGTCAGTATTCAATAATTAAATGCGATGTCTCAGTATCTAAGACAGGTTTTTATTGGAAGAAAGGTTTACATTGAGGGAGACATTGCCATTTGAATGTTGTGAATGCAAATTCAGGAGATCCACAATTTTGAATGTCTCATCTGACGTATTGATAGGCGATGTTTATATCGTCTGGGTGAATCGATTTCCTGATTTTGCCCAAGATGGAGAACTAGCAACGACCCGTAAAGTAACCTTTTGCTGTTTACAAACACTCAATATCTTCATTGACTAGGTAAACATTTCAAGATGGCGTCATGCGAGTGCCATTTTGAGACTCAATAGAACTCGAGCCGGTACATGGAGTACACACTTCAGTAAGTGCTTCAGTTTTCAAGGAGTTTGTTGAGACCATTTGAGATCAGATTTTGAAATAGATAGAAATGCAAACTAAAGCCTGCATTGTTGAACATGACTCAGATCGTTTTGTAACGTCAAGTACCTGTTTTTTTCTGAAATACTGTGGACCGAGGCTTCCCTAGTTCGTGTTACTTCTGAATGTGTTACACAAGAGTCATTCATAAAAGGTAATCAAAGAAGTACTAGCAATCAACAAGACGGAAGTAAGTAAGGCATCAAGAAAGTGAAAGCATACTTTGAAAGAGTACTATTCCTTAGAGAAGTTTTGAAAATGAGCTGCAAGCATTGATGGTTTTCACAATTAATTGAAACTCTAAGTCTGTGGGATACTTGAAATTGTCTATAGCTTCAGCTTCCGGAAATGGACAATATATCTGTTAATGTACGGATTTGCTTTCCAAGACTGCAGATTTATCAGTTGAATGTACCCAAATAAACATTTGTCTGAAAAGTGTAAACCTCGTTACCCAGTTTCCAACTATTGTCTGTAAACCAAACTAAACCTCATAAATCCAATGCTGCTCTGAAGGTCGCCTCTCCAATGATGGTGAGTTCATTGAATTCAATGTATATAAAAAGAGACGATCTGACTGCGTCGATGACACGGTTGGCCAGGGGTATATAACGAGTAACTGCGTCCAGTCTAGTCTATGCCAGTTGCATGCAAATATACATTTACCTACAAATTATAAATTGAATAAATTTCCCCTGACAAAAGTTGGTGTAGTTATTACGTTCTTTTCCGCTGCAGATACGTGAGAGCATATTTCAATAGACTTTAATGATGTTTACTTCATGTTGACACAATTCCAAAGCAAAACGGTTCGGAGGCGTTTCCGACAATCCAACGGTATTTACATCGAACGCCATTTTTGCTAGGCGGCCTTGTTCTTTAAAGGTCACATGCAACAAAGAAAAAAACACAATTATCTCCTATTTATGACATATAATATGCATTGCTGATTGTGACCAAAATACAAATAAAATTATAAGCGTACATTCGCGAATCAAAAGTGCAATATTTTGTACTTGGCTTTACTTGCCCCTAAACGAAGCACCCGGGAGACCGAAGCCAGTCAGAGCGGGTGGTTCTGCACTCAAGTGAGCCTTTGGCCAATGTGGTCTGTGTATCTCAGAATCTATTCCGGGAGACCTGTCGGTTCCTCGTCTGTTGTAGTGTTATAGTCACGACGTAAAGGGATGACAAGTTGTGTCACAGCTGCCTGTTGTAAGCCACCCCGAGATCAGTAACGTAGGTTTAATGACGTTAGCTACCTAACACAGTTTGACACAGTTTTGCAAGTTCAGTCGTCTTAGTACAAGAAGGACTTGAAACTGACAATGTGAGTTTGCACCGGTTAACAGACACTCGTGTCAATAATACAGACATTGAGTTTGTCTGTGACAGAGACTCATTACAATCACCATATGTATTTGTCTCCACAGGCGTGTGTGATTCTGTGCTTCCCTAAACATGTATTAAAACATTTCAGTTTTCAGGTCTTGCAATTTTTTAATGAATTTGGACCAGTGTAAGTTTATATCTGCATACTCAAGAAGCTTTTGTTCTCCACCTTTGCGACCTAAGCGGTAATCCTTTAACTTGCTGTGTTTTTACACTTCGCCTTCTTTGAACCGGGGATGCGCTGAAGGCGCAGCGCAGCAGAACTATTGAAACTACTCTTCACCCCAGCGCTGGGGTTAAGTGAGTTAATCGTTTGAAGTTTCTCGGGGCCTTTTTCATCGCATTAGTTTTCAACGTTATAAGTTGAATTTGCTTTTTTGATAATTTGTTACTGTATATCCATACCAAAAGGTATCAGAATCTGGAAAGTTGTGTTGTGTGTTGCTTGTGACATTTAAATAAAAACTACCCATTCTATTAACTGATGTTTTCCAAAAAAGTACATTTTATAACATATTTCTATGTTTCAGCATCTCCTGCAGCTAATGAGGCATGTTTACTG
Organism: Haliotis asinina; assembly: GCF_037392515.1. Taxonomy (NCBI): domain Eukaryota; kingdom Metazoa; phylum Mollusca; class Gastropoda; order Lepetellida; family Haliotidae; genus Haliotis; species Haliotis asinina. Next base: position 2,354,218 of record NC_090295.1, on the reverse strand, counting down.
AACCACATTTAAATGCCACAATTGACCACGATGCTAAGTAAATATATGACAAGAAGACAATACCATCAATATTCCCCGCAATGGTAAAGTACTCTATGAATCGGTCATGACCATGCCAAAAGTATGGTTAGATGCACCTCAGCAACGTTGAAATCATCATTGAAATGATGCAATAGAAATGCAAAAGTATATTTTATGCAGAAATCCAAACAAACATGAAATCACACTGAAACGAACACAGAGGTAGATCAACAATTCAGATAAAATGTAGAACATGAATAGCTTTGAACATGTTCTAGTCAATCTAGTAGAAATGAATTCAAATGTTTGTTACATTTTACTTGTATGAAATTTAAAGTTGCTTGATGAAATGGTTTACACAAAAGTGATGATGCCAAGGTATTGATCTGGGAGCAGTGCGACCTCCGACCCGAAGACAAGATATCAGAAGGAGTAAGGTAATCTAGAATGTCGAGTCGATACCCCGATTAACCTTGGCGTGTCACACAACGATTCATACAAGGCTGTCACAAGAAGAAGAGGATGAGCCGTGCTCCAGTGTAAAGCGATTCATTGTCTTCCAAACAGGGACTATCACTTTAGGTTTGATCCATGTCTTCGCCACAAGGACCGAGGAAGAAAATTAAAGGAATGAAGCGTAAATGATTGCAAATTGATTCGAAAATTATTTCTTACAACGGGTCTATGGCTCTTGAAAATAGTACCGTTATATATAACTCAAGTTATTTTGTACGGACGACGTACCCCCATCTGTTCAATGTGCAGCCTCAAGGCACAAGTGTGAGATGTTTTGCTTTATGAAATGTCCAGCACATGCAAACAGGAACCAAGCTTGCAGTAACATATAGGAAAGATCAGGCAACACAAAAACCGATCTAATGCAGGACTGACAGTTTGGCAGCCAATGATTGACCTGTTTTGATCCATACTCGTGCACTGCGATTTCAGCTAAATCCTATCGACCTCTTTTGACAAAGTGAAAGAACCTATTTCCAGCAAAACTACAGCATGTCATCTGTTACTCGTCATGCAGATGGCCCCTGTCACGGTTGCTTGAATCATTCCAATAGTATCGCCAAAGGTGAGGATGATGCAATTACGACTTTTGGGCGAGTATCAGCAACGTGATGGTGTTGTCAGGATGCTTGTCTGTTTGTTGTTTAAACCTTCACTCTCAAGTCTAGCTCCCTAAAGGAGATCAGAACATAATGGAATTAGCATGTGTTTGTCATGACAATCACCAGATTGACAGAGAGCGGTCCATTACTTATAGATCGGAGGGTTGGATATAACTATATTTTGTCAGTTATATACATGGACCGCAAATAGACATATCTACTTTTCCAGCGTAAATCTAGATGACGTGCTTATTGAGGTTTAGTGTGCCGTGCCAGCTGTCATAAAACGTTCCGTGGGAACTGTACGCGAAATGTTGAACTGGTAATGTGCAAACAATAAAACAAGCTGCTGAGTTTACCGTCGACTTTTGTTCTTGGAATATTTGGCTTTGTAGTCTTAACTCACAGAAGAAGAACAATAAAAGACCGTGTTGCTATTCATGATGGAAAATGAATTTAACGTACTTCCTGTTCTGAAGTAACACGACCAAGCGAAATTTAACAGAACTTCGATGACCTTCCCAGTTTAATTTCGATTACATCCAAAATAGAAAATTGAATCCAAGTACAAGGAGTTGTCAGTTCTATGTAATGAGAACTTTTAATTTGCATTAGTTCAAAGTTCCAGCCTGTCCGCATCTCGATCATGTTCCCCTATTAGTTATTGATCATTGCGCCAGTTGGTTAATATTCATAACGTGGTGGCGTTAAAGGCTTTTGAATGAAAAGTTTAATATTGAAGAATACATAATTCCCGTTTATATTATCATTGTGTCAAAGGGTGGCAACTCGACTCCACCATGCACATATCTCCAAAATTATTATAAAATATAACCGAAAATCAATATTTAAAACACACTATTAATTTTCTTTCTGTTTACTGAAACTGCATATGAAGGCTTAAATTACAGTACCTGCTTACAGCTGATCTAGGAAAAATACGTCACTACCTCTAGGGTGGGATTGTAACCAGACAGAACTGTTAGAGAACATGTGCAATCGACGTTCTTTGGTAAAAAAAAATGTCCTCGTAAAAAAGGTATTGGTGAAAAAGTCACCCACTAGTAGTAAAACTGTCCTCGGGAAAGAATCACCCTTTCCTTTTCTAACTAGAAATGTTCAGATGAACAGTGCGTTTTCATTTGTAGAATTCATGAAATGATCATTTGGTACTGGACTTGTGATTACGTCTTCATACAATCTTATCGAGGATATATCTAAGAAACCCGTGAAGGTCAGGGGTAGAAAAGGCCTTCAGCAACCCATGCTTGCCATAAAAGGCGACTATGCTTGTCGTAAGAGGCGACTAACGGGATCGGGTGGTCAGGCTCACTGACTTGGTTTGACACATGTCATCGGTTCCCAATTGCACAGATCGATGTTCATGTTGTTGATCACTGGATTGTCTGGTCCAGACTCGATTATATACAGACCGCCGCCATATAGCTGGAATGTTGCTGAGTGTTGTCTCTCATTCACTCACTATATCGAAGAAGAAAAACGGGTAAGTGCTTCATTACAACAATCAATACGATTTTGTGAACATTTAAGCTGGAAAGATCATTCTAACTTCAATCATTTTCTCTGCAAAAATTGGTGACAACACCCATCTGGTGGAATTGAAGAATTTAACGTGGTTTGCATGGAAACATTGCCATATTATTTTGAACAAAATCTACGACCACGCTGTGCCAAGAGCTCAGGGGTCATTGTCTGGGGTGAAGCCTTAACGGATCATACGTGAGTTACGTTTGAAACTGTATTCAGGGTAATTCAATACGTCATTACTATTTGAATGTAAAAACAGATAATGAGTGAGTGAGTTAAAACTTACATCGCATCGGCAATGTTGCAGTCATATAGCAATGAAAACAAGGTAATTAATTTAGAATAGCTGCCGACAAAAACAGTGAAACCAACTAGTGTTTCACAGATGTATATTAAAACTAGTAATGAAATCTAGAACACTTTTACTATACAAGACAATACAATATAAAACATGCTATAGGTCGCCAATAACTGAAGGTAAATCGCCATACTAGGCGTCTTAGGGAGTTACAATTACACAGATAAAAAGTCCCGATCTGCATTTACCTTATGTGCATGTTTAACAAAATTCGATTTCGTGTGAGCATGTTACATGAAGGGACAGTTTTAGAGTAAATTTAGAGTACCAACACATTCACAGTAAAACCGTGATGTTTTTCAAAAATACACAAGTGTAACAAGTAATACCTGAAACCATAACTTGACGTCTTAGTCTAAATGAATATTTCTATCAACACACCTTAATGTATGTGGTTTCTCGATTTAAGTCTGTCTTAGTTTCCACGAGCGCGGAATCGTTCGCATGTACGTGATGCTGAGGTTGGCTATTTTCCAGCTGACCATCCTGGCGTGGTGCTAACCTGTTCTCCACTACTTTTGAACAATCGTCGGCCAGTAGCATACTCATTCGTTACAGTCCAAAGTGATGATTCATCAATCGGCCTTTGGACATTGTTTCTAATTCTGAATAAATGTTTCTTTCATCTTATACTGGAACTGATGGCTTGCGTTCTAGCATTATGATAAAATATTAGATGCAACACGATGGGAGAAGAAACTTGTGTTATTGAATAAACAATGGCTCATCAGAGCTTAAGTTGTCGAGCCAGAAACCTTGGAGACTATGTAGTTGAATATACAACCTGAAATCTTCTTCCTGGTTGCCAAACATGACTGTAATTGCACTTTATAATCTGATGTTTATATTTGAAGAATACCAATGTTATGAAACCATAGTTTACCATTACTTACCTTCTCAGCATTTTACTCAATGTAACGACAACTGGATATGATATATCTTAGTGATTATATCTAAGAATGTTCAAAATGAAATAATACATACTGTAAATCTGATTCAGTGATCGAACGTAATGTAATTCGGAAATTCTTTCAAATGGGAACATTACACCATACAGGCTTTGCCGACATTTGCTGGTATACCACAGTCAAACAGTCTGAGTCCTCCTACTTTTCATGATATTCAAGACTTGCATTTTTTGTTCGACAACCAACGTTCTTCTTGGTCGATGCCTACTGCCATTGAACTTGTTTTATTTTATCCACTTTTCAGGTGTCCTTTCTATCAAACAATGAGGACCTGTTCACGGTGATATAAATATTCATGGCAAGAATCCGGTGGGGATTCTAGCAACAACCAGGAGAAAGCGAGTCCTTGTGAATTCCTGCAATCCCCGAACGTGTGTGTCATTGTATTTAGCCGATACCAGTCATTGGTTTATTTGGCCCAGAGTTGATTCGGTCTCCATCACACCTCTTTTGGTTTTTCTTCGTGCGATCTCAGAAGGAGCTAGGGTCACGTCCCACAACAAGACCTTTTACAGAAAATTATGAACACAAACAAATGACACAATATCGATACATTGAATGTAACAATTCGATATATAGGAGTTATTACACCTTAACGTTTCCATAACACCCCGGACAACAACTGACCAGAAATCTAAAGCAATGATGGGGAAAAAAAGGAAATTCGAAAATTTCATTTAATCAGGAATATTGATTTTGCAGCAGTTAATTTGTACTTTATCCTCTCGGTAAGCTTGACTTTTAGACATACCGCTGTCAAAGGACATCTGATAATTCCCACCTGTCGTAGTACTCAAGATGTGTCCATTGCCTGATAACTAGCAACGTTCCTTTCAAGGTGCCATTAGCTTTATTTTGATAATGTTTGACGTCAGTACCGAATAGTTTTGAACTCGTTCTGTGTTATGTGCATCAGCGCATGCGTTTTCAGATGCACTTTCAATCAAACAGGACCGTCATGTTTGATGCTTTCGCAAGTAACAAACTACTGTCAGTAGCCACTTGGAGTAATATATATTGGTAATATTAACATTTGAGAATATCATCACAATCGGAGCCTTCTTCAGTCATGCGACAATATTATCTTTGATGTTCGTCTGCGATGATGTTATTTTCAGCGATATAAACGGACATGTCATGAACCCGGTGGAGGGTGTGGATTAGAGTTAAGCACCCCTAACGAGTGCTCGCTGTACCCGGTGGAGAGTGTGGATGAGAGTTATCTACCCCTAACGAGTGCTCGCTGTACCCGGTGGAGAGTGTGGATGAGAGTTATCTACCCCTAACGAGTGCTCGCTGTACCCGGTGGAGAGTGTGGATGACAGTTATCTACCCCTAACGAGTGCTCGCTGTACCCGCTGGAGAGTGTGGATGAGAGTTATCTACCCCCAACGAGTGCTCGCTGTACCCGGTGGAGAGTGTGGATGAGAGTTAACTACCCCAAAAAGTGCTCGCTGTACCCGGTGGAGAGTGTGGATGAGAGTTACCTACCCCCAACAAGTGTTCGCTGTACCCGGTGGAGAGTGTGGATGAGAGTTACCTACCCCCAACAAGTGCTCGCTGTACCCGTGCTCGCTGTACCCGGTGGAGAGTGTGGATGAGAGTTACCTACCCCCAACAAGTGCTCGCTGTACCCGGTGGAGAGTGTGGATGAGAGTTACCTACCTCCAACGAGTGCTCGCTGTACCCGGTGGAGAGTGTGGATGAGAGTTACCTACCCCCAACAAGTGCTCGTTGTACCCGGTGGAGAGTGTGGATGAGAGTTACCTACCCCCAACACGTGCTCGCTGTACCCGGTGGAGAGTGTGGATGAGAGTTACCTACCCCCAACAAGTGCTCGCTGTACCCGTGCTCGCTGTACCCGGTGGAGAGTGTGGATGAGAGTTACCTACCCCCAACAAGTGCTCGCTGTACCCGGTGGAGAGTGTGGATGAGAGTTACCTACCTCCAACGAGTGCTCGCTGTACCCGGTGGAGAGTGTGGATGAGAGTTACCTACCCCCAACAAGTGCTCGCTGTACCCGGTGGAGAGTGTGGATGAGAGTTACCTACCCCCAACAAGTGCTCGCTGTACCCGGTGGAGAGTGTGGATGAGAGTTACCTACCCCCAACAAGTGCTCGCTGTACCCGCTGGAGAGTGTGGATGAGAGTTACCTACCCCCAACAAGTGCTCGCTGTACCCGGTGGAGAGTGTGGATGAGAGTTACCTACCCCCAACAAGTGCTCGTTGTACCCGGTGGAGAGTGTGGATGAGAGTTACCTACCCCCAACAAGTGCTCGCTGTCAAGAGACATCATGATGAGACTGAACCAAAGACTGTCATCGTATGTCTGATGACATGCATCATTGTATTTAGTATTTAGTCATTGGTCTATCTGTCCAGACACGTCGTTCATCAAGTCTTCCGCTGGATGACGGGGTAACCTCTTTGCTTTCTTCTTTGTCTGACCGACCTTGGATCAGAAGGTGCTTAGTTTTGAAGAAGGCGACACGTTACAGACGCTACAGTCATATAGCGGGGATATTAAACACATAGACATATATTGCTGTAATATTGTGGACGTAACGAATGACACGCTCCCTTGTTGTATCTTTAGATTTGATTACAGTTTCTGTCATGCAATAGAAGCCAATGGATATATGTATTTAAAAGTGGAACACTCTGAACATTTGGTAAAAATGTCAGCTGTTGATGACCCTATCAATACGACTTCTAATCCATTTATTTAAGTTAATTTTGCTGAGTCTTTTCAAAATATCACAGTGATATTTTGCTCTGAAATCCCATTACGATTGAAATGCATTTCTTCTGAGAAGGTTCAGAAAGAGACGATCGATTGAAAATAAATATAATATTGTCAATCGTTGCGAAATCCATTTAGCCACATATTCAGTCCTCCTGCTTTGGTAAACAGAACATTTTACTCTACTGGGTTTGTCGGGGAAATATCTGCATGCAAACATTGTTTCACTTTCTTCCACGATAAATACGTCTTAAAGGCAGATTTCTGTTCGACGTGATCATGTAACTTGTATTATATCGGAGAAAACAAATATAATAGCTCACACTAACAGGATTATTACACGTCGTAAAATGCTATTTCGAGATTTTGTTCTAAACTGTTAAACTGGCAACCTGTATCGAAACATGGCCATGCCATTCTACATGCCTTCTGTTGTTATGCAATATAAGAGCAGATTCAGTTTGAGTGCAAATCACACTTGACATGTAGTTTCAGCTTCTTAACAGTACTTGCGTTGTGCAGGTGTCAGTTGTGTGTCATTTCGGCGATTACCATAAAAATGCGGTACTGCCAAATCAACAGACATGGTCCTCATTTCTGGCACTTCTACGGGGCTCTGCTTGCTATATTGTCTAGACATCAGATGACCTTCCCTTCCCTGGATTATTCAAACAAACTGAAATACATTTGTTTCACTTGATTGAAAATCGAAGATTGTACATCATAACATAACCATACTTATTTCAAGGCTTTAAAAGCAGTAAACTCATGCCCAAACCTGTAGCATTGTGTATCCACTGGTTAGTATTTGCCTTGATGTATGTCTTATCTGTGTGGATAATATACGTGCATGTAACAATAATATTACCGGGACGATTACAAAAGTGAGTGAGTGTTTTACGGCGCTTTCACCAATATTCCAGCAGTATCAATGCGGTAATTACGAAAGTGTCACTATTTGCACAAAATAGTGAGCATAACGATACTGTTTCACAAACACATGTGAATGTTTTCCCAAAGAAATCGCAATTTTTGACAGTCGTTTTTGCATGATGCATACGTTCCGTGTACTGACTATCTTCCATCAGTACATGCATATGGTATTGGCTGCTATGGTGAAGAGCTTAACTGGTGAGTGAGTGAGTTAAAATTGAATGTTACATAATAGGCAATATTGCAGCCATATAGTGACTAGAAATGTTGTAGATACACGGTAAATACAAAGCAGTTAAAAAACAGCCAGCGACTGGTTGTATCACAAAAAGAGTTAAGACTAAGTAGCATGTACTTTTAAAAGGAGAATACTATTGTAGACAATACCATGTAAAAATTGGGTATTGATCACCAACAACTGAAGGTAGATCACCATAGTAATGGACACGAGCTTTACTGGTAGGAATAGTGACGGTGGTAGTGATTGAAGTCCACGTTCAAAACCAATATTGGTCACAAGGTATAGCAACTTGAATTCATATCCATCACTGGTAAATCAGCTTGACCAAAGGCCAAAGTAAGCACGCTTCTCAGACAAATCGACCGATATTATTATCGTAACTAAAGTGTCTGAGCAGTCCCCATTGCCTACACTGATGGACGATGTCGGTTACATACTCCGTAGCTATATGATCTGGGGCTAGTGTTTGTAACAAACATATGATCCTATCAGGTGCAGGAAAAGTGACTTGACGGTGATGTTGATGTCCGTGTTCAAGTGAATTTCACATACCACATGAATAATTTCGATCCAGTGATGGAAGTTCCAGCTAACGAAAAAACATATTCCTCACAATCAGATGTGACATGCCATCAGCCAACCGATCTTTTAGCCTGTCAGTTCCAAAATAATATAATATGCGGAAAATTCTTGACATATCGACTTAGAAAAAATATTTGACAGAATTACACACTTGTCAAAAACATTTCTATGCTTATATTTAAGCGTATTTCCATACCAGTCATGCGGTTACAAAACTGCCAAATTAAAGATCAATACACATATATAAGTATGAAATACATCACAAAGAACATTTTGTTTAAGTTATAAACAACCATCAAATTTGTTAATGTTATTTTAGTTACAGTCACATATCGTGACTTAAACAAATATTAAATACACCATAAAGACATATGGATTTTTAAAAGCCTGTTAACGAAAGACAGTAAAAAAACAAGTAGAATATCACAGATATGAGCATAAAACTAGTCTGTAAATGTATAACAGTCTCACTAAAGAAGCCGATGCAATGTAGAAATAATATATAGATTGCAAGTGAAGGTAGGCCACTGTAATACTGAAGGCCTCCATCCCTACACTACCCCCCAGCAGTCAGCATGTTTAGACTACTTAACAGTAAATTAATATCACATATATTCTTCGGTTAAAAATAATGATGTGTTTAAATTACTTTGCATATATTGATACTTACCTTTCCCCCACAAAGTCGATCGCCCACACGTTTGACTGATAATGTACAGGGTTTACGTTTATTTGTCTAAATATTCTCCCCACGGCATCCTAATACAGCACGTCCATGTCCACGTCAGACATTTCAGCAAACCAACATGCCGACGCAAATATCAGGATTGACTGTCCAAGGACGCTGATATGGTTAACGCATGTCATCGTATCCTAAGCTTTCCTGTCAGGTAAATGCACTCTTTCCTCTCATTTTATTTCCCCATCTTGTTTGGTTTCGGACATTTGTATGGTATTTAGTAGCAATGTCCATCTTCAATGTGGTTAAAACCATCGTCTCATCCCAAATACTTTTAGTTAGGTGGAGGCACCCTCTTATATCACTGGTTCCAAATTAATGCTTTTGCATGCGCAAGTTCACGGGGGAGGGCGGTCAGCTAAGTTTTCACTCACATAGAGGATAATCACAACAAGTGTTCACAACCATCCCTATTAGTATCATGTATGTATAGAGACGGCGACACGTGGACAGCCTAGAGTTCTTGCAAAGTTGCCGTGTATCGACCCCGCCTGGAGCATATCTTTTTCAAACTGCATGTGGAACCTGTCAGCACACTATCATTTATACCCTTAGTGCACGGGAAACTCTGACAGAGGCCCCATGGTTTGTACCATTTACCAATTTGACGTTTTATTCGTGCCCGTCAGTTTCACTGCAGGTAACATATTGCTACATCGAGGCGACATGTTTCAGCGTGTAATTTACCTACAGGAATATTTCTTTAAAATTTCAGAAATGGTAACTTCTGGTATTCTGTATTTTTAGCTAGTCAGTTTATATAGTTTTAAATAATAAACTAATAAAAAAATTAAAAAGAAATCTACATTAATACCTGCTATTTATAACCGGATAGGTTAGTCAGACTCGCTGACGGTATGATAGTATCCCGGATCCGCTGATCACTGCTCATGATGTCAATCATTGCATTGTCCTTGTGCAGATTCGCTATATGGCACCAAAACTCGAGCCAACAAGTACAAACAGTTGTTTTAAAAAACACAAAACATATGGATATGAGTTTATTTTTCGCGTCTGCCTTGTCGCCTACTGTATGAGCGTGTCTCATATTAGGAGTTTTTTCTCAAAGATAAATGTTCACACAGACACCAAATAAAAAAAGTTGGAGTCATATTAGTGTTATGAATGTCACATATGCTGATCCATTCTCAACATGATATATAGAGTGCTGGCCTTACCAGATTTGTCTTTGATAAACTGGATCTGTTCCAACAAGAGAAAATGGGAAGCAAGTAAAATCAATCGACAGAGCTTGAAAAAATACTTTGATGTAGTGTAAAAATGGATGGTTTAAATAACCTTAGTGAGTGCGCGGGTTTGCAGATTGCATTTCGTCTGGACGGCTGCACGATGGTGAATAGATACTCAACAATCATTTGGAATCTACAGAAGATGTGGATGAGAAGGAAATTAACTTTTTTTCTGCTAAAATGAAATTGCCCCAAATGAGATAGGGTTCTGTAAAGAATCGCAAAACGTATATTGACGTCCAGCCTTTATTTGACTCTAAATTTTAGAATTGCTTTCTACGTTTTGTCATGTGATGCAGTTATACATAAACCACGCACTAGAATTTTCACATGTCAACTAAAGGCGATGGACCAGATGGCCGAAATGTTTACCCAACCGACTCTGAGATCCCCGTATTGACTGGGGACCTGCTCTTTCAGCGTTTGTTACTTCTACTGGGGGAGTGGGGAAGGAGATTTTTTAACGCCTGTTCTGGAGTAACGGTGAGAAATAGAAATAACAAGCCAGAATGAAGCCTCTGTGAAATGAGTAACCAACAGCTGATGGAATATGTTTTTTAGGAGCACTAGTTTAATGATTGCCAGTGCAGTCCTCACTTATTCATATAATACAACATACAAAATTAGGGAGAATTATTGATAAGACGCAATCTTGATAGGTCCCATTTTTTGTTGCACTGGTCTTGCTAGTTCTCATATTGTGTCCTATACAGGATTATGGAGTCAATATTCAAGAATACATTTCTATGCCTGGGTATGTAAGGTAGGTTCAAATTTGGGGAAACATTGCGAATGTTATGAATGCAGATTCAAATGATCCACAACTCTGAATGTCTCATCTGACTTAGTGATTCCCGATTTCTATACGGTCTGAGTGAATCGATTTCCTGATTTTGCCCAAGACGGAAAACTAGCAGCGACTCGCAAAGTAGTCTTTTGCTGTTGACAAACACTCAATATTTTCTTTGACTACGTAAACATTTCAAGATGGCGTCATGCGAGTGCCATTTTGAAGCTGAATAGAACTCGATCCAGTACATGGCGTACACACTTCAGTAAGTGCATCAGTTTTTAGGAGCTTGTTTGGACAATTTGGGCTCTGATTTTAAACAAGATTAAGGTCTGTGTTGTTGAATGTGGTCAATAATTATATGGCACGGATCGTTCAGTAATTTCAAATATCTGCTTTTCCTGAAATATTGTAGATGCTTCCCTGATAGGTATCGAGCTCTCAGTTTGCTGTGAGATTACCTGTTTTCAAAGGAAGAGTTCGATGTAGAGTGTATGGAGGCTTTCGATATTTCAGATGACCATAACACGTCTCTACCTACATGACGAGTGAGTGAGTTAGTGAGCATTGGCAATATCTCAGTCAGACGAAAACAATACATATAAGCATGAAAAAAATCATGTTGGAGAATAAAACTTGTCGACGACGGACAGTAAAAGTCCTAGAATATCACAGGTATAAACATGAAGCTAGCATGAAAAACTAAAGCACTCATAGTGAATGAGTGAATGAGTTAATATCTAAAGTTATAGCGGCAATAATTCAGCCATATCGTGATTAAAATAAGTTGTAAATTCATCATAAATAGATGTAAATTGTAAAAACCTGTCGACGAAGGACAGTAAAGCCAACTAGAATAACATAGTAATGTAGAAGTAAAGCTAGCGTCTAGCGAGTTAATATTTAACGTCACATCGGCAATGGTATAAAAATGGGCTATATGTCGCCAACAACTGGGGCCGTCCCATACTAGGGTCCATCGGGACTTACTGTACCTTTTCTTACTGCATGGACCCTAGCTGGATTTACATCACACCTTAAGCCGGTCGCGATTGTGGGAACAACTTAGCCGCTTGTTAAAAAGAAGAAAAATACTACGTTTACAACTCTGACCACCTGAATGTTAACTTTGTACGTCTTGGGACGTATTCTCTGAGAATAGATTCTTTCATAATATGTACTAATACTTTCAATACGTAAACAGATTGTCACCAACCAAATGGAAGTAAGAAAGGTCACGTTTCCAGCTCTTAATAAGGAGAAAGAAAGTGAAAGCATACGCCTGTGAAGAAGCGTGGTGTTTCATAGAAAAGTTTTGAAACTGAGCTGCACTTGTTGATAGTTTTCACACTTGACTGACCCTCTGCAGTCAGTGAGATATTTCAAATTTTCTACAGCTTCAGTTTCATAATATGTAAAAATACATCCCCTCCACAGTGTTAGTGTACTACGGATTTGCTATCCAGGACTGCAAATTTATCAGTTGAATGTACACAAATAAACCTTTGTTTTAAAATGGTAAACCTCGATACCCAGTTTCCATTTGGGTTTGAATGTGTGGACACCCATATTTTGTGTTGGCATGTCCTTTTGGTATTCTCTCTAAGTGTACAGTCTTTAAATAGCCCCCCCCCCCCCCTTTCGTTGGTTACCTATGAGAAACAACATTGAAGTCTTAAGCGGAGATGTGTTTTAGCACTACCATTCTCATGGGAATTCGTTGCAATATTTGCTTAAACGTCAAAGATGAGATGCACACCAGCATTTGATTCTTTCTCCTCAGTAACTACTGCAATGGTCTAATTTAGCATAACCAGCCATTCTCTTCTCTGGGAATTTGGTATTCTTTTACTGTCTACAATTTAGGGAAACTGGTTACGACCTTCAGAAAAAGTCCAGTTGAGCGCCAATGCCATCATTACGACTAAAATAGGACCATTACAAACAACTCACCGGAGCAAATAGGGCCATTACAAACAACTCACCGGAGAAAATAGCATTCTTTGGGGAAAACGTTTCGATAACCTCCGTACATCATTTTCTTCCGAGAGCGCTACTTTGTAATGGTGTTATCATTCAAATATGATTTGACACGAAGCCATGTTAACTAAACCCGTAATACCACTGTCTAAGCCTAATGAGGTACATTTGTGTCCACAAGCTTGTTTAACCACTGGGGCAGAGACTCAAAATGTATCAACGAAAAGATGCTTCTAAGCATCCACGAATAACCAACAACTATCATATATACTTGAAATATCAAAGTTTATTTCTGCCTTACAGTTGTCTTTACACACAAATGAAACTGAAATACTACTCATTTGTCGCAAGGTATGAACATTGAACAAAACTCCTTTTCTCATTAAGGTATATACTTTTAATGCCCATCGCCATTCTAAAGTTGTCAGGGGAGTATTGTTCCAAGGGCCTCAAATGTAAATAAACTTTGTTTCCAAAAAATTCAAAATAAATTGTGTTTAAGACACTAGGTTTTACCGTCACAACGTGACTGTTAGACAAAACACTGTAACTTCCCCCGGACACTCATTTACGGAAACGTCCTAGTGTCACAGCCTGGAATTTTTTATCTCGTAATTAGGACTTAACATTCGAGAAATCAAGTCCTAATTAGGAGATAATAAGTACTAATTAGGAAATATTAAGTCCTAATTAGTATAAGTAATTCATTATTTGGAGGAGTTAATTAGCCAAAAACATTAACACAGGAAAATATACGGGATGTGGGGGAATATATATGTAGGCGAGAAGTAAAAACAATATGTCTGGCTGATAATCCACAGTCAACACAATGGCGGAACATCAGCGTCTACTTTAATCTTAGACATGAGAACCCCATCAGCGAGTTCAATGTGTGTGAGGGCGAGACGTGACCATTGATGTCATGGATGTCCAGACTAGGGTAACTAACGACCAACTGTCCAGTATCACGATTGCGAGCTGTATGAAAATTGTATAGAAACAAATTATTGTACACTAACTAAATTAAACGTGAATACTTTTTTCCTTGTCCAAAGTTCGTTTAGCCTTCACTTTCTTAAACTGAATTAAATGCAAAATGCAGAAGCGCGAGAGCGTTCTTATCGATATGAATTATTTCCACTCCATGTTGAAATATTTAAAGGAGCGGCTGAGAGGTGTATGATCAATAATTAAATGACATTAATAACTGAATGCAAATGTTGATATCCATTTATCTATTTACTCAAGTGCTCCAAATAAAATATTGTGTGACGTGTTTATATCTTTCAGCACTTGAATATTACATCTCCTCCACCTAACGAGCCATGTTTATTGAACACTTAGCTTCAATACTTTCATGACTAACCACTTTATCTCGACACGTAACAATTCTCCTACATCCCGTATCGGTGATGTATCAGTCACTGACGGATTGCACTTCTGAGACGACAGAAATATATTCATTATAAACAATGAAAGTCCAAGAACCAAGTAACATGATCTGAGATGGCCAATCACTCCGGAGTGAGTGAGTGACTCAATATTTTACATGATATCGACAAAATCGCAGCGATATTGTGACGAAAAGAATTTACACAGAAAACAGAAAACATTCTGGTGAGTAAACCCTTTCGACGATGGTCAGTGTACACACCAGAGTATCACAGATGTGATTATGAAACTGGCTTGTAAAACTACAACATTTTAATGAAAGAAGACAATATAATATGAAACAGTCAGATACATGATACATCTCCACGATCTCTAGTCTTGTCTCGTTGATATGCGGCGCCATTACAGTTCAGTGTTGTCATGGCGACACACAGCATTGAGTTAAATCATCTGAACATTCCGAAGATGTTGAGACCCTTCGTCTGTTAACAATGAATTACTTCTTCTATTTCTATTTTGTTTACCAAGAATTTTTTTTATATCAATTCTGGTTGAGGAATTTTCTTGTATGTAATAAACTAAGGTGGTTTTACATTGTTTTGGTGTTTAAGCGTATAGTTACGAAAGCTTTCGAGGGAGACAGACTAAGTGAAGTATACGGATTTCATTGGTCATTCGAATCTAAGTATGTCACGGAACGTATCCCTATGCCTTTACATGAACTCATGACTGCTTGCCACCACAGTTCACACCCATCCACCACTGTTCATCAGAGCATGATTAGGGCAAACAGAGCACGTGTTCTACAAGACCAAGGCCACCGATGTCAAGGATCCTTGTTCCCGACAGAGAAGCATGTCATGTTTAGTAGATGTGTTGATGCTTGTGTGTGTTAACTTTGCTTGACTGCGACACTTCCGGGATGTTTGGACTGGCCATTGACCTTATCAGGACAGCAGCATTGTCAAACCTACACAAACACAACGAGTACAGGAGGAACGGATTGAAAATTCTCCCCCAACTGACCACTTGACCGTGCAGATGCATATCGATTTACGAGCTGCAACTGAAGTGAGTGAGTTGTTTAAAATTTAACGTCACATAGGCCATATTACAGGCATATAGTGACGAGAAATGTTGTAGATACACAATAAATACAAGCAGTTACAGAACCAGTCAGCGACGAAATGTAAAGTAGCTCGAATATCACCAAAGATTTAAAACTGGCTGGAATGCATTTTTGAAAGCAGAAAACTGTGTTAGACAATACCATGTAAAATAGGCTACTGATTACCAGCAACTAAAGCTACATCACCATACTAGGGCCTTATCAATTGGAGACTGGTGTTACATTTGTACATGTCATTTGGCTTGGTCCAGGCAACAAAGAACCAAGTTTGTTTTCGAATGATGTGATGGCGAGTGGTATTACATTCGTTCTTGTCATACTCTGTCAATGTTTCGGTAGAGGCAATAAGTATTGATTCAGTAATTTGAGGACAACAGGTGAAAAACTAAGAATGACAACGGACTGGAATGCGAAACTGGTACATGACGACTACTGCATGTAGTTGACTCTGGTTTATTCAGTCGAGGGTTGATAATATAAGTACTGATCCGGGAACATGTCACAGCCTGAATCATCCAGGTTTCAAGTTACTGCTCTTTACAACGGACATGCACTGCCGTACATTTCACTGTCGTTATTGGTTATACAACATTTGAAAGTGCAAATGTTGTCTTTAGATTCAAGTAAATTAAAATGTTATGTTTTGTTAAAAACAGCCATGGAGAGTCGCTTGGATTGATGGACTACAAAAGCGGAAGTTACCCTGTCCAGTGTAACCTGATTAAAGCATGTCGTAAGTTTCATGCTGTATCTTCCTCTTGAGACGACCACGAACTCCAGGTTTGTATTACATCGTCGATGCCCCTGATTGACGTTCAACAATATACCCGATGAATAGCCGTGTATATCCATTTAGATTAGTCTGGGCAACTTTCACACGTGTCGATTTGTAATACTCTCTGTGTATTAAGTCAACTTAGTAATAGAATAGACAAGTTGGTGTGCTTGTAGTTCGTGCAAATCTACTGAGTGCTACTCACTGAGGTACAATGTTTGAATCCTTAACGTTTGTACTTGGCTGTTACTTCTAAATAAATCTTTAAACTATCCTATGAGTTATTTATGTCAAAACGCCTGATGCATTTGCCCTCCTTGCGTGTAATTTTCCTTTTTACGTTCGTAGTTTCAGATCACTTCTGGCAATTACCAGCAGGTTCCTTTGTAGGTGATGCGTTACTTACGCGAAGGGGCGTAATTGTTTTCAAGCGTCCTGTCGGTGTGTTAACGTGTATCTAACCAAACTGCCCAATTTAGATCATTTGTTTGTCAATAGCATACCCATTCCATTACAGTCCAAAGTGATAATTCGTCTGTCGACTTTTTTCACATTTGTAAGTGCGTGTGAACGCTGAACACACATTGTGTCTAAATGTTTCTCGATGTTGAATGTCTTTCATTTGGTATTAAAACTGATGGGTTGCGTCAAAGCATTCTGATAAAATCTCATTACTTCATTGCTTCATTGGTGCCCTTATTCAAAACGATGGGAGAACGAAGTCTTATTGAATGAACAACGATTCATCAGAGAGTCAAATGTCGTGCAAGTGACCTTTGGAAACGATGTAATTGAAAATACTGTCTGACAGTGTCTTCGTCTCAGTTGCCAAACATTATTAAGATTACTTACGCACATTCTCATCTGAAGATTTTCAAATAAATACCAATGTTATGTCACCATGCTCTACCCTTCCTCAGGGTAGTAACGTTGTGTTGAATGTAACGGCATGCCCCATATTGTATCGAGCATTGTTCACAGAGTTGTGTGTTTCCTACATAGGTGAACCGGATTGTTTGTTTTGCAAATCAGTGCTACAGCATTGGTTCGTAATATTTGCACACATAACAAGTCAGTCAGATAATGAACTCCCCACTTCAGCGCGCGCGCACACGCACGCACGCACGCACGCACACACACAAACACACACACGGGCGCGCACTCTCCATGGCTTAATGCTGTGCTCGCCAAAACAAATTCACAAAATTCTCCCTACGAATGAAGATCATGATTTGACAGCATCATATAATAATTATGCTTTGTAGGGTTTCACTGAAGCAGAACACATAATATGCTTTAAACATAAATTGAAACATTATTAAAGCTATAACCAGAAAGTGCTCAAAACAGACACTGTTAAGCCAATACACTGGTACATTCTAGGTCAGTACATACCTTTATTCGTAGCCTCCTCGTTTTGATCTCCACTGACCTATTCGTTTCATTCCCATGGTCCCTAGTTTGGAGATCTGCCTTCAGTTGTTGGTGACCTATAACCCGTGTTTTATATTGTGTTGTCTTCTCTGATTGCAGTGTTTTAGTTTTGCGTGCTAGTTTTACGTTCATGTCTGTGATGTCTAGTATTTTTACTGTCCATTGTCGACAGGTTTTACTCTTCGAGACATTTTCATTATTTTAAATGAATTACTCTCGTCACGATATGACTGCAATATTGCCGATGTGACGGTAACTATTAACTCACACAGTCACTCTTCGTTTCATTAATTACTCCCAATGGTACTCAAATGCAATTGTACATTCAACGATCGATAATACGTCGACAGTACCCTAGTAATTCGAGAACTTCATTGGTCAGATTATTTGTTTTCGTGCTTATGGACACGTGTATATACTTCATTTATTGTATAGTCCATATCCTTCACTTAGTCTGTCTCCCTTATACACACGAAAGACAAAAAACTCAACGAGCCTTTGTAAGATAATGGTTAGCAAGAAGAAACTATTTAGCAGTCTATATGTGCAATTATGACGTCTCATGAGACAACGCAACTTGGCTCGACAGTCGAGATTTGTCACTACAGGCGCCCTCTGGTGCTGGTGATCGAGTAGGAGTAGTGTCAAAACCTGTCGATTTGACATTTGTGAAATCAGCCTCTCGTTCTGTCTGTGAGCTTTGCTTTACTACCTTGGAAACCTGAAGGTATGCGGGGAGTAACTGAGATGTTCGTTTCACATTCTGAAATGTTACAGAGCTAACTAAAATATCATTTTAGTAAGAAATCTCCAAATACACGGTAATATTAGTATAAGATCTGCAAATACACGGTACCATGGATACTCTAGAAAACAGACGGTTAAAGTAAAACATTCAGTCATATGTACAGTTGTTGGTTTTTTTTAGTCTTGAGATCTAGAAGTCATAAGTGCCCTTTAAATGCCTGATGGATTTACATCCGACTGGCAATCTGAAACCGCATATTTCATGGCAATATATAGTTCTAAAAGAAAACACTGTGAATTCAAAGAAATGTCATACAGTCACAAAGTGTATTACCGAATTAACGAGGATACATATTTTTGCCCTGTAATTTCAATAGCTGCATACAATTCAGGAACATGAAGTGTTACTATGTTTCATGTAGGTAGTTGCTTTGATTTGCCTTCATAAAAGCAAATTATAAAGGATAGTGAGTGAGTGAGTGAGTGAGTGAGTGAGTGAGTCTATATTTAGCGTCACATCGGCAATATCGTGACGAGAACAGCCATATATTGACGAGAACAATTTAATTTATATCAAGATTAGAATAAATAAATTTAGCACATAAAAAAACCTGCCATCGAAGGTCAGTAAAATACTAGACTATCACAGATATGAACATAAAACTAGCATGTAAAACTAAAATACTGTAATCAGGGAAGACAATACAATATAAAACACGGGCTATAGGTCACCAACAACTGAGGGTAGATCACCATACTAGGGACCATGGGGACTTACATAACCTTTGCTACCTGCATGGATCCTAGCTGGATTTACATCATCTCCTCAGCTGCCAGCGACTGTGAGACAATTTAGCCAAAATTTAAAATAACAAATATACTACGTTTAAAACCTTGGTACGTCAAAATTTTACTTTGAAAGTTCTGGGACTTACGTACCTTCTCAGGGGGACAATAATTTTACGATACTTTAACCCCCTTTGAAGGCACAGCCACTAACGATCTCAGTTGGCCAATTTACACTACCAGTAATAAAATAACATTTATCTATATACAAAACATATTGTTTATATATACAAAATTTATCCAACAATTCTATTTCTTTTAAGAAACCAATTATTAGATGATAATTTACTTTATTAAAAAGATTCTTAATTGTTTTGGCACGGAAATATTTATCCCTTGTGATAGAAAAATCAATACAGTCAAGCAAGACATGCTTGACCGTGATTCTCTCATCACAAGGGATACAAAACGGAGGATCTTCGCCTTTTAATACCCATGAGTGTATCTTGTATGACCAATGCGACATCGTCGCATAATGACCTCTTCAAATCTGGAATGACAACCCAAGTAAGTATAACCGATTGTTGACTTGATTCGGCGTAATTTATTGATACCTACTTGGGTGTCCCACTTCTTTTGCATAAGATGACGGATATAAGATCTAATAACAGCTTTATAGTCAGAGTATGGAATCAAAACTGGCGTTACAGATTTTTTCAGCGCTGCCTTAGCAGCAAGATCAGCCATCGCGTTACCAGAGATTCCAACATGGCTGGGTAACCAACAGAGGACGATGTCACATTGGCCAGTAGCAAGAGCATTATACAATTCGATAATGTCTAATAAAAGTGGATGCTTGCAAGAAAGATTCTTAATAGCCTGAAGGCACGAAAGAGAGTCAGAAAAGATTATGTATCGTTTACATTTGGGGTGTCTATCAATGTACTTAAGAGCCATCAGTATTGCGTTTGCTTCTGCAGTAAAAATAGAGCTATTATCCGGTAATCGAGAAGATATTGTTCTGGATTCAATGACAGTGGCACAAGCTACGGTGCCACCATCCTTGGATCCATCTGTAAATAAGGATTTGTATTTATTATATTTACTTTTTAGCTGATTAAATTCTTGTTTATATTGTAATTCATTAGTTTCTGATTTTTTTTAATGCTGTAAGTGTCAGGTCAACTAGTGGCCTAACAAATTGACAAGGAGGAGAAGAAAGCAGGCATAAAGGGGCTATATTATCTAGTCCAATGCCTGCAGCAGAAAGGAAAGGTTTGACTCTTATGCCAAGAGGCGGAACAAGAGAAGGTTTCTTGGTGTACAAATCTGCATAGAGCGGAGTAAAAACACATTTATATGCAGGATTTGATTCGTTAACGTAGAGTTTTGTAACATGTTGTAAAGCTAATTTTACACGCCGATGGGAAAGAGATGGCTCATCGGCTTCAACATAGAGACTGTCAACAGGAGAAGTTCTGAAAGACCCAAGACAAAGTCTCAGACCCTGGTGGTGGACAGAATCCAATAGTTTTAGATTGCATAATCAAGTTTGGATCTGATGAGTGATCGATCCAGATGTAGCAGGGTAGCTTGATCTCCTCCCCACTTTGATCCAGACACGACTTTCAACAAGTCATGCGCCTTCAGGCATTTATGCTTCAGGTATTTGATATGTGGTAAGAAAGTCAGATGAGAGTCAAAAATAAGTCCCAAGAATTTGGCCTCCTTTACAACCTTGATGGGAGTGCGATTTAAAAATAGTTCTGGGTCTTTGTGTGGTTTATATTTCCTACAGAAATGTATACAATTTGTATACAAATTTAAAACCGTTTTCAAGGCACCATTTATGGATTTTATTGAGACATAATTGCAGCTGCCTCTCTATTGTATGCATATTTTTACCACGACAAGAAGCATTAAAATCGTCGACGAAAAGTGATCCATCAACTGAATGACTTAAAACCCTTGAAAGGCTGTTTCGTTTAATACTAAATAATGTCACAGATAAAATACTGCCTTGTGGGACACCCTGATCTTGGTTGTAATGATCAGACGGGGTAGAACCCACTCGGACCTGAAAGTGTCTGTCGTTTAAAAAGTTAGATATAACATGAGGCAAACGTCCCCGTAAATCGCAATCATGTAAATCTCTTAAGATATCATGTTTCCATGTGGTGTCGTACGCCTTTTCCAGATCAAAAAAGATAGACACTGCATGTTGTTTATTAATTAAAGCGTTCTTCACAAATGACTCTAAACGCACCAGGTGATGAACGGTACTTCTGTTTTTACGGAAACCACACTGGATATCTGTTATGAGGTTATTGGTTTCCAAGTACCAAACAAGTCGATTATTTATCGTGCGTTCCATGGTTTTGCAAACGCAGTTTATGAGAGAAATTGGTCGGTAATTTGAAGGATCGGTATGATCACGTCCGGGTTTAGGTATTGGGACTACTATAGCTTCTCGCCATGATGATGGAAATTTTCCTGATGTCCAAATGTCATCAAAATATTTAAAAGGGTTTCTAAACAGGATTCTGGTGAGTGCTTCAGGAGTTGATAATGCATGTCATCAGCTCCTGTAGCAGTATCATGAGCCTGCTCAAGAGCAGTATGGAGTTCGTGAATAGAGAATAGTTCATTATAATCTTCTCCATTATCAGAATTGAAATTTATAGCTTTCTTTTCATGTTGATTTTTATATTTTTGAAATTCAGGTACATAATTTGAAGAAGATGAGTGTTTGACCAGGGTTTCTCCAAGTGTATTTGCAATATCTGATTTATTAGTCAGTAGCTGGTCCCCATCTTGGAGGTGGTGAATGCTAGATTTAGTGCCCTTACCTTTGATTTTCTGAATCATGTTCCATACCTTTGATATCGGCGTACGTGCATTGATCTTTGATACATACATTCGCCAAGAATGGCGTTTACTTTGCTTGAAGGTACGTCGTGCTTTAGCATTTAGAATTTTAAATTTATTCAAATTGTGGACCAGAGAATGGCGACGGAAATAATGTTCAGCTTTTATCCGAGCCTTTCTAGCCTGTTTGCAATTATCATTGAACCACGGTTTTCTAATGTGTGGAAGTACAGAGGACATAGGAATACATTGTTTGGCTACGGTATTCAATTCATGAGAAAAACACTTTACGGCGTCAGCAACATCAACAAAAAGTTCAGGTTTAAGTTTGTCAGCACAAAGGGTTTCAAATAAAGGCCAGTTAGCCTTCTTAAAATTCCATCGGGATGATGGAGGAACATCAGAGGGGGTTACTGGTGTTAGAATTGTTGGAAAGTGATCACTTCCACAGAGGTCGTCATGGACGCACCAGTCAAATTCACTCAAGGGATTTGAGTCAGTGAGTGACAAATCGAGATTAGAATATGTACCAGTACCAGGATGTAAATACGTGTGTGAACCATCGTTATAAATGCATGTCATTATTTGAAATAAATTCCTCAAGTAATTTACCTTTATTGTTGGTGTGGTCACTGCCCTAAAGTGGGTTGTGGCCATTTAAATCGCCCATTATGATGCATGGTTTGGGAAGCTGATCATAAAGTGCTTGAAGATCAGCTAGCTGAAGCGTCAATGTTGGAGGAATGTAAAGTGAGCTTGAAGGTACGTCGTGCTTTAGCATTTAGAATTTTAAATTTATTCAAATTGTGGACCAGAGGATGGCGACGGAAATAATGTTCAGCTTTTATCCGAGCCTTTCTAGCCTGTTTGCAATTATCATTGAACCACGGTTTTCTAATGTGTGGAAGTACAGAGGACATAGGAATACATTGTTTGGCTACGTTATTCAATTCATGAGAAAAACACTTTACGGCGTCAGCAACATCAACAAAAAGTTCAGGTTTAAGTTTGTCAGCACAAAGGGTTTCAAATAAAGGCCAGTTAAGCCTTCTTAAAATTCCATCGGGATGATGGAGGAATATCAGAGGGGGTTACTGGTGTTAGAATTGTTGGAAAGTGATCACTTCCACAGAAGTCGTCATGGACGCACCAGTCAAATTCATTCAAGGGATTTGAGTCAGTGAGTGACAAATCGAGATTAGAATATGTACCAGTACCAGGATGTAAATACGTGTGTGAACCATCGTTATAAGTGCATGTCATTATTTGAAATAAATTCCTCAAGTAATTTACCTTTATTGTTGGTGTGGTCACTGCCCTAAAGTGGGTTGTGGCCATTTAAATCGCCCATTATGATGCATGGTTTGGGAAGCTGATCATAAAGTGCTTGAAGATCAGCTAGCTGAAACGTCAATGTTGGAGGAATGTAAAGTGAGCTTGAAGGTACGTCGTGCTTTAGCATTTAGAATTTTAAATTTATTCAAATTGTGGACCATAGGATGGCGACGGAAATAATGTTCAGCTTTTATCCGAGCCTTTCTAGCCTGTTTGCAATTATCATTGAACCACGGTTTTCTAATGTGTGGAAGTACAGAGGACATAGGAATACATTGTTTGGCTACGTTATTCAATTCATGAGAAAAACACTTTACGGCGTCAGCAACATCAACAAAAAGTTCAGGTTTAAGTTTGTCAGCACAAAGGGTTTCAAATAAAGGCCAGTTAGCCTTCTTAAAATTCCATCGGGATGATGGAGGAACATCAGAGGGGGTTACTGGTGTTAAAATTGTTGGAAAGTGATCACTTCCACAGAGGTCGTCATGGACGCACCAGTCAAATTCATTCAAGGGATTTGAGTCAGTGAGTGACAAATCGAGATTAGAATATGTACCAGTACCAGGATGTAAATACGTGTGTGAACCATCGTTATAAATGCATGTCATTATTTGAAATAAATTCCTCAAGTAATTTACCTTTATTGTTGGTGTGGTCACTGCCCTAAAGTGGGTTGTGGCCATTTAAATCGCCCATTATGATGCATGGTTTGCGAAGCTGATCATAAAGTGCTTGAAGATCAGCTAGCTGAAGCGTCAATGTTGGAGGAATGTAAAGTGAGCTTGAAGGTACGTCGTGCTTTAGCATTTAGAATTTTAAATTTATTCAAATTGTGGACCAGAGGATGGCGACGGAAATAATGTTCAGCTTTTATCCGAGCCTTTCTAGCCTGTTTGCAATTATCATTGAACCACGGTTTTCTAATGTGTGGAAGTACAGAGGACATAGGAATACATTGTTTGGCTACGTTATTCAATTCATGAGAAAAACACTTTACGGCGTCAGCAACATCAACAAAAAGTTCAGGTTTAAGTTTGTCAGCACAAAGGGTTTCAAATAAAGGCCAGTTAGCCTTCTTAAAATTCCATCGGGATGATGGAGGAACATCAGAGGGGGTTACTGGTGTTAAAATTGTTGGAAAGTGATCACTTCCACAGAGGTCGTCATGGACGCACCAGTCAAATTCATTCAAGGGATTTGAGTCAGTGAGTGACAAATCGAGATTAGAATATGTACCAGTACCAGGATGTAAATACGTGTGTGAACCATCGTTATAAATGCATGTCATTATTTGAAATAAATTCCTCAAGTAATTTACCTTTATTGTTGGTGTGGTCACTGCCCTAAAGTGGGTTGTGGCCATTTAAATCGCCCATTATGATGCATGGTTTGGGAAGCTGATCATAAAGTGCTTGAAGATCAGCTAGCTGAAGCGTCAATGTTGGAGGAATGTAAAGTGAGCACAAGGTAAAAAGAACGTGCATAGTTATCCGAACTGCGACAGCCTGAAGACTGGTATGAAGCAACAGAGGACTGTGGATCACACCCTGCTTTACTAGAACAGAAGATCCACCAGTAGTCTTAGTC
Source organism: Haliotis asinina (assembly GCF_037392515.1). Taxonomy (NCBI): domain Eukaryota; kingdom Metazoa; phylum Mollusca; class Gastropoda; order Lepetellida; family Haliotidae; genus Haliotis; species Haliotis asinina. The sequence goes on along the minus strand of NC_090295.1, from coordinate 2,328,894 downwards.
CCTGGTGGAGAGAATGAATGGTAAGTATTGTACTGACGTAAAACAAAGTTGTCAGTTTCTTTTAAATATGTCTCCTGGAGACATATTGCTGACGGCTTATAATCTTGTATTAATAAGTGTAAATCATTAAAATTGGTCCTGAGGCCTCTGCAATTCCACTGAATTTACGAACTGGAAACGCTCATGTGACGGGAGGTTGCACGGGAGATCCATTTTTTTCCCTTTTCTAGGCGACTTACTTCTGTTGCGCCGAGGGGGGAGAGGAGAGACATCCATGTCCTCCAAAGAGTGAAACCTATTATGTATCCGTATAGGATCACGCTGGCCCTTCGGTACACGATCCGATTTATCTTGCTTTGTGTTGGTCGTCTTCACAACAGGAGATGGTTGTGATACCGATGTAGGAGCCAATGGCGACGTTGGTATCATTGTAGATTGATTTTCAGTTTGTGATGAAGAAGAACATGATGATTGTTGAAGACGTTTAGTCTGAATTGGAGTCGAGGACTCAAGCCACGAATGGCAAGCTACCGAATGAGATGAAACAGGTCTGGAAACATTTTGGGCTGAGGCAGAAACAGTAGCCGCATAAGATGGCCCTGGTTTTTCAAGAGCTTGAACATATGCCTTCGCTTCTGAAAAGGTGATATTGCGGTCATGTTTCAGTTTTGAAATTTTGTATTGAAATGCCCACGCAGGACAGTCTCTGGAAGATGAGGGGTGATTCCCTGAGCAGTTAACACATGAAGGAGGTTTATCACAGAGTTTACTGTCTTCACATTTGCCACCACAGCGATGACAGGCAGCTGGGTTATGGCATGATTTTAAGCCATGACCATACTTTTGACACCTGTAGCACCTAACGGGATTTGGGATGTAAGAATCCACCCTTAAATGACAGTATCCAGCTTTTAGTGATTCTGGGCGTTTAGGAAGACCGAATATGAATTAATACTTGTTGGTCTTAATAATTTCTTTGTTTCGTTTTGATGAAAAACGTTTAACAGCTGTAACTCCTTGTGAGCTTAATTCCGAAAGAATGTCATCTTCATCCATGTCTGAAAGACAACGACTTACATCTCGGACAATACCTTTACTGCTTTTAAGATTTCTGTGAGGGGAAACCGTTACAGGAACATTCGCTAATGACCTTGTTGATAGTAGGATTTGTGATTGAATCTGCTTTTTGCATTCAATCAGTAGACAGCCAGAACGGAGCTTTTTAATTTCTTTCACGTCACCTGCCAGACCTTCAATACCTTTTGCAATAGCAAACGGATTCAGTTTCAGTGGACCATCACTTGGTGAAGACATGACTAAGAAACGAGACCAATTTTCCTACTGCAGTAGGAGTCTTATCTTCAGACGATAATGAATCATCAGATTCATACGATCTTTTTTTGAGTGGGGGTGCCATGGTTGTATTAAATATAGTTCGCCCTCCTAGCTCCCCACCCACCATGGAGTGTCAACAAGGACGATGCCTTATGTCCATGGACCTCCAACAGACGGCACCAGGGATACCAGGAGGGTATACTCAAGCAGGAGAATATCTTGAAAAGATATGTCCTACCAGATTGGCCCATGAGCCATCGCCTTCTGGGCATAAGACTCTAGGCAAGTTCGGAACCTCATATTCCGAAATCAAAAAGTTTGAAATGAACAATTAGGCCAAGACTCAAAATAACACAGTTCCAAAATAAATTTGTGCAATGACATATATAAATGTAATCCATGCACAGGGCTTGGCATGACCAGCCGATTGGTCGAACCGGGCCCATTCAACCACCCGTCTAGGCGAAGTCAGGGCCGAAGTGGTGTGTTAGGCAACAGGAAGACGGTTGCAGGCCCCTATTGCTCTCAACCACCAGGATCCCTTCCTCCGCCGACACAGGGCCGCAACCCACGGCAAACGGGTTGGTGGACCAAATATCCCCCGGGTCCACTACGGGGGTTATGGCGAGCTCTTGGCGTAAACCAGCACCCACCACGAGGAGGTGGCTCGCCACGGGTGCCTTATAAAGGATAGTAAATAGAGGATAGTAAATCACATTATACTTGATGATTTATTCAAACGTATTTGACAAAATTACAGAATGTACAGATTCTCGAATGTGTGTGATGTATTTACACATACATGACTTTAAAACCTCTCAATTTGAGGTTTGCTATTTTGAACAAATTCCTTTGCTGTAGACATATGTCATAATGCCTGTACACGCCATAAATGTAGACATATCGATCCTCAGTCCCAAATAAACATGAACGTTAAAACGATATATTGTGTCCTCCTGCTCAGGACAAAGACTAGGGACGTGAATGCGTTTGCACAAAATATTGATGAGTGCCATTAAATTGACTCTGTACATTGGGAACTAAGAATTTAGTTCACCTAACCAGTTTTATTTGTCTACAAACAACACAAATTAACATCTGGCCATCGTTTACAAGGAGAGCTTTAAACTCACTGTTGACGAGATTATTTCATTATATCACGATCTAGGTAGCCATTTGATGACTGGTATCACTCATTGACACACCTTTGGCATAACCGTTGTAAAACATAAAGTATTGAAGGAGAATGATGGTTTGTGGTACATCTGAGGAGATGCAATGTCGGAATAAAATAGTAATGTCATATCACGTTGAATATTCTTTGTTGTTTTTATTGATTACTGTCGATGTGATATATCAGAAACTATCTACAAGAGTCGGTACAGGCTGTGTCATATATATCAATATCAGTACGTTACGTTTGCATTTGTGAACCGAATCGTCAATATAATAAGCTTGTAACATTAAATAGGCATCAGCGCATGGTCACAAGAAGTGATGAAGGCCAAATGACAAGGTTTAGTGAAGTTCCTGCCTCTCCTGAACTGACCATTGAAGCTGCACAAAGTGAGAACCTGACTATACCCTGGGCGATTGAAGGAAAATTCGAAATGTTTGGCCAAACCAGAAACAGCCTGGATAATCAGACAAAGGCCGTATGGCCTTGCACCTGAAAGTTAGCTACGTGGCGCCATGTATTTCAGCATCATTCTGGGACAATATGTTTACGATTTCACGAAACATCAACAGTATCATTTTTCAAGCACAATTATAACCAAATTGTTCAATTACAGGAACGCGTTGCAGAACATGGACTTTGTAAATCACGATGTAAATTGCACCTCTTGTGTTCCAAACCTCACTGCTTTGCTTCAGACTTGCAACATGTTTGATCACAGGGTCTAATTTCAGAGTGGATCAAAGTCAGCGCGGGATGTTGTCACTGTAGAATGGTGAAACTGAAAACGAGGAAACATATTAATCCCACTCTGACATAGTCAGCAGCTATCAAGGTTTTTAACGTTTCTCCAAATAACCTTAATGTGAAAAGATCACCACAAAAAGCGTTTGCTCAAACAACTTGACATTTCAAATTATAAAGAATCGAAGAATTTTAAAATGTAAAGTTACTCACACTGGCATTATTTCATTCATATCGTGACTAAAAAGTCACGCACTGACAATAAAGATCCACAGTGATAAAAACAAAACTCGCCACAAGGCTGAAGGGAAAGGTTTGTTGGAAAAGCTTTCCTGTAGTCAACTTTCCTTTCGTTTCTATCAGTGTTCCAACTGTCTCACCTTTGGTGTTACATTACACACCTGTCTTAGGAACAGGCGAGCACATGCACACGCGTCATGCACTCTTGTCCTGAAGTTAGAACATTCAGAGGACAGTGAAACATTCAAAAGATGTCATTTGGGACATGTGGATTACGTTTCATAATTTGGCTGACACTACTGAGCAGGTATCTTGGCTATTTGATTGTGTTCCATACACACGTGCTCCGTCATGTCACATGGCGTCAATCACTAGATGGTGTTACATGCAATCACTAGATAGTGTTACATAGGTTGCGTCCCATCCGGGATTCGAACCCGCACCCTAAGAGTCGGGCATCTAAGCGCCAGCACACAAAGTCAGCCGCTTAGCCCGCTCAGCCACAGGGACTTCCAAAAAATGCAAGTCGCACAACTGGTAGTCTAGACTGCGTACTTTGTGTACCCCTATGATGAGTGTAAATTGGCACGGCTCCCACGGCCGAAAGCTATGATTACACGATGCCATTTAGAAAGTGGTCAAATGCAACATATGTCACATTTGGGATTTCATTCTCTTGGTGAAGTACAAATTCTAGTACTTTTTTTACTTTTTCACAAAAATGAAAGTCGGACAACTGGTAGTCTAGACTGCGTACTTTGTGTACCCCTCTGATGAGTGTAAAATATCATAGCTTTCGGCCGTGGGAGCCGTGCCAATTTACACTCATCAGAGGGGTACACAAAGTGCGCAGTCTAGACTACCAGTTGTCCGACTTTCATTTTTGAGGGAGTCGAGGTGGCTGAGCGGGCTAGGCGGCTGACTTTGTGTGCTGGCGATTAGGTGCCTGACTCTGAGGGTGCGGATTCGAATCCCGGATGGGACTCAACCTAAAAAGTACTAGAATTTGTACTTTACTAAGTAAGAGAAACCCCAAATATGACATATGTTGCATTCGACCACTTTCTAAATGGCATCGTGTAATCATAGATGGTGTTGTCCAGACGCGTCCTACCGCTGAATAAGTACCGGAGACAATCAGACCATAAGACAGTCACGCGGGCGTGATATTATTGTACAATCGACTCTGCTTTTAGCACAGATATCTTACGGTTGAGGAACGAATTTTGTCCAATCAGACAAATGGATCAACCGCAAACCTCAGACGAGAAAGAAATATACATGCTGTGAAGTGGGCGAAGGATTTCCGACTCAAAATTAACAAGAATCTGATACTCAGTACAACTAATTCAACCGTCAATACTATGAATGTGACCTTGCATTTATACACGCCCACATCAAATCAAGGTCATCAACACTAAAACAGAAAACTATTACCAAGGACAAATGTCAATAGAGAAAGTTAATCATATAAATTGTAAGGTAACATACACGTTCGTGTGATTTTCAGAAGCTCCACGAAACTGCACGAAAATAGACACGATTAGGTTTCCCTGCGGATTTTGAAAAAAAACGAAAATAAATCACGACTAAAGAAATTGTATGTTTCCAAAGAAACAATTAGGGTGTTTGACGCGTCTGATATCCAGAGACAACCTCCATAAATGAGGAAGACACTGGTGAATTCTGGATGTAGTTTTGTTATCAACACGTTATATATCAGCGGTATTTTTAACAGTACTGGTGAAGTAGAAGTTATTTATTAGTTGGGAATGTCTTTCTCTCCATATGCAATTGTACGAAATGCTCATGATATTGTCCCAATTAAACACTGATTTCGGTGCTTTAGTATGGATATGGAAAACTATTTTAGCTAATATACCTCAATCTTTGCTAAAGCGTTCGCCCATCATGACAAAGACCCGGTTCGACTCCCCACATGGGTACACTGGGTGAGGAACTTTTCTGGGTTTTTTTCAGTCGTTATATTTCTGCAATGTTAATTCGGGAATTAAAGGTCGACAGGAGGGTATGTGTCTCCAATATAACTTGCATTTCCATAGTTGGTTATGAATGGCCATGCTCATGAAGATATTATGAAAACCCATGAAACATCAAATTACCATTGAATATTTTTACCATACGCCAAACTACACACAAACTTCCTCGTTCACTGATGATACGAAGCATATACGCCCATTTGTTTTCCCGGTGATAGTGATAGATAGTGAGAACACTTACATATCAAAATATATGCGCCTAAACCCTTTCCATATTCATAAGAAATATCAGCTGAAAATGGAGTCAGTTTTCCATGCAAATATGAAGGACTACTAAATCTCTTTTCAGCGAATATCAAAATAACCAGCCACAATAGAGTAGAGTATATTTAAAATAGTACGTGAATAGAAAGTAGTCGGTACATGGGTTTTGTGTGATAGCTATTCAATTAGGCCAGGAACAGACGTATACATTTACTTTACGGCAGGTCCTAAGATCCACAACTCACATGTCAGATCTGGATATAATCATAACACATGGTACATATGGTCAGACACAGGTTTGCGTGAAAACAGGTGTGTGGGTGTGTGTATTGTTTGGGTAGTCTGTTTCATGTTGTGATATACACGCAGCAATGACAAAACGGGCTCTCCTGCATATCGTACAGATCAGTTTACGTCATATCCGCTACAAATCTGCTACAGAATCGTTAACTAGCAGCTGTCGAGGTGAAATATCCGAACACATACAAGACTTAACCAGAGACAGGACCGCATATATGCACGATATAACCAGAGATAGTGGATCGGAATCGCCAATGACGATTTTCATGTAGAAACCACAACCTGTTAACACCACCACGAAGTTGGTACCCGTCCATTGTCATCACCGTCAGCTTCTGGCGATACTATCTGGATAATTCAAGCAATCGTGACAGTGGTCAACTGCGTGGCGTGTAACAGTTTACTTTGCTGGAAATAAGTTCTTTTCAGTCAGTCAAATGAGGTCGATAGGAGTTAGTTTAGATAGCAGTATGGAGCAGACGACATCCAGCATTTGCTGCCAAACTGTCAGTCCTGCATCAGATCGGTTTTTTGTGTTGCCTCATCTTCCCCATATGTTTCTGCTTGGTTCCTCATTGCATGTGATGGACATTTCATGACGTAAAAACACCTCGCACTTGTGCCTCGAGGCTGCACATTGAACAGATAGGGGAACGGCGTAAGAGCAAAATAACAGGGGTTATTTATAAAGGTAGTGGTTTGCAAGAGCCATTGACCCGTGGTAACAAGTGATGTTTGAATCAATTGCAATCATCTGCACTCGATATCTTTAATTATCTTTCTCAGTCCTTGTGGCAAAGGCACAAATCAAACGTGGAGTGATAGTTCCTGCTTGGACGACGATGACACGCTTACCTTTCCCTGGCGGCAAGAGAACCTATTCTATCCATTTAGTGACAGTCTAACATGATGCGTTGTGCGACACGTGAATGAATCAATGTGCCATCCTTACAGAACTCCATATGTTCTCAGGTTTGAGGTAGTACTCTTCCCAGATCACCACCTTGTTGCCATTCCTTTTTGTACATCGAACTACTTTAAGTTTCCTACAGGTGACATTCATCAAACCCTTGAACTAATTTCTATTACTGTATCTATGAGATGCTTAAGCAGATGGAACTATAGACGTACAACCTTATTTTTATACCTATTCATGTTCTACATTCTACCTGAAATATACATCAGGCCCCATGTTCCTTTCAATGTGATTTCTGCTTTATAAACAAGAGTGTTACTCAATTCAAGACCTACTGAAAAATTGCGTCAGAACATGCGCTTTTTCCCTCGTACAAAACACAAAGGTTTTTGAACAGCCCGATGGTTAAAGTGTTGACCAAAGACAACGTTTCCATTCCCCATTTGCGTACAATTTATGGTGTCCCCCTCGGTGGTAATGAAGAAGCTGTGCTATAAGCGGTCAAACGTCCTACTCACAGAACGTCTATGGCCATGACACTTTCAGGGAGGACGGAGGGAGGAAGATCTCGTCCAAGTTGAGTGTCAATGAAACTATCAGAAAATGTGATTCCCATACATCATATATAACTGCATTACGTATTCCAGTGATTGTTCCCATGAAGTACTATTGGATATTCCTTTATAACGTGCACATCGACAGTTACTGTCATCTGCTTGCAAACATTTCAAACAATACTGTCATCGGTTTAACGTCGCACTTTCATGTGAAATGTTGTCCTGCAATGTTTCTACAACAAGAATATTTGTTCATGTTTTTATTCACCTTTTTCTTTGGTATCATGTCCTTTCTACTTCCTGTGACCCGTTGGTATTCCAGGTGTAAACGTGCGTCCCAGCAACATGTTTTATTGTTTTAAGAAGGGAGTATGGGGATTACATCGGTTGATTTCATCAGCATGTCACAGGTGCTTGGATTGATAATCATGGCATCCGTTAGTGGACTCGTCTGGGCTGATTCAAAGTTTCGTTTAAGAGGCTGCTGTCATACAGCTAGAATAATGTTGACTGTTGCTACCCATAACAATAAATAAACCATCCAATCAACTCCTTTCACTACATCATTGCAATATTTTCCAGGAACCGTTCAAGAATGGTCTGTAATCTGTGCAACATTGAGGACGTGCTTTGACATAACCCAGTTGAAAACATTACGTAAAACAGTAAAGCAGCATGGAATAACTATTCTTGTCATGCCTGTTTAAAAAAAAAATTAAGATCATGGGTCTACTTGGAGACGTTTATTGTTATTTTTGTTATTTGGTATTTATGTTACTTGTAAATGTTAGCTACTATCGATTACTGTGAAAGGCTCGTTCTATTCGGGACGCGTGAAAACATTGAAATGAAAATTAGAACATTTATGACCTGACCACGCTGGGTGGCACTTAATGGCGATGTGAAAAGCAACAATATTTGTGCCGTGCACAAAGTCGTTTTGCTCAGCTGTAACAACTCTGAAATAACATTTATACAACAATGAATGCTGTTAGTGGTAACGTGGGATTTGTTTTCAATACAATAAAGAGGAAACACATTACTGGCGATGACATGCCTTAGAATACACTGAAAACTTTGTTTACCATATTAAAGGTATGAAGAGAAGTTTCCTTTAATTAACACAATGTCCAGAAATGCAAGAGCAGTTTGACAGATTGTGATCTGTGCAAATGCAGGTCTATTTCAGGAATGATGTGGTATTGGGAATACATTGTTTCACAGCTAAGATTAAAACATGAAAAAGTCGTTTTTCACTTTAGGGGTTGAGAATTATCATTTATCTTATGATATTAGAGCCTTTTGTGATGACTGCGGTAGTGATCCCTTGGCTTTTGATGACTTGCATCAATCTTGTCACGAGGGTAGTTTCAAAAAGTCTTAAATAGACATTCATCTGAGTCTGCGTGTGGTAGTAATTTGTACTTTGTCAGAGACACAGCCCGGTGGTTTCACATATCTTTGTAAAACAACCCCTGTGGCTCTCTGTACTTACTATATATATCTCTGTAACTATTCATCGTCATTAACCTGAAGAAGGGGCAAGTATTAGCCCAGAAACGTTCTGTGTAGGTAATAAAGATGTTTCACACCCCTATCAAGTGCCTTCTATTATCCTGCTAGCTTCTATATGCCCATCAAACATCTTTGTCAGAGTTATTATTCAGGTTAGTTCAAGGTTAGTTATTGACGAGCATGCACCGATAAAAACACGCACTGCAACAACTCAAAGAAATGCTCCCCGGTATGATATGGACATCAGGCAAGAAAAGAGGAAAAGCAGTTCAGAATGACCCAGCTCGCAGGCAGACTCAAGATGCTCAGAGGAATAGTGTCAATGCGTTGATGGAAGCTGAGAAATCCAAGTTCTTTAATCGGGTACTACGAGAAGCAAAAGGATAAAAGGATGTATTCAACATATCACACAGAGCAAGTATCTCTTACCACGTGTAAGACTCCAAAAGAACTTCCAGATCGCTTCTCAGAGTTCTCCTCAGAGAAGATGACCAAAATCAGATATGGACTCACACACAGCGATTTTGCTGTTGGTGAGACCTGGAGCCGTGATGTCTCCCTGTAAGTGTTTCATGCCACTACTCAGGCTGAAGTGAGAGCATTGATCTTGAACAGTCCGGATAAGTCAAGTCTGCTCGACCTCATGCCAACATGGTCGCTCACTAGATTCGGCCGTTCCCGTGTGGACCCGGGACAGAATGTGTCCACAGCACCCCCATCGATTGTCGTAAGAGGCGACGAAATTGGGCAGCCTGTTTGCCGTAGGTTGCGTCCCGTGTCGGTGAAGGGCGGGATCCTGGTGGTTGAGGGCAGTTGGGCTTTTAACTGCGTTCCGTTTGCCCAACACACCACTTCGGCCCTTACTTCACCTAGGCGGGTGGTTGAATTGACATGATTCAACCAATCGTCTGCTCCTGCTACGCCCTGTGCATGGATTTTATACGATTGCACAACATTTTTACTTGGACTTTTTGAAAATATGGTCTTGGCATCCTTCTTCATAGATTTGACTTGATACGTTTATCATACACTTTGCCTAGAGCCTTATGCCCAGAAGGCCGTGGCTTATGGGCCAATCTGGTGGAATTATTAATCTTTTAAGTTCTCTTCTTGGGTATATCATACGGGTATCCTTGGTGCTGTAAGCTGGAGATCCGCGTGTTTTTAGCATTGTCCTTGTGATACTCCGTGGTGGGTGGGGAGCTCGAATGATGAAACCTAAATACCTTACCATGGCTTACGAAACCCCCACTAAAAAGAGCAAACGTCCTCTTGAAAATGATCCAGTTGATGACCTAAGACCGTCTAAACACGTTGACTACTGGCCACGTTTTATTGTCATCGAGACCAAAGATAATACACCTTTGAAATTAAACCCTTTTGCTGTGTCTAAGGGTATCCAAGGCATTGCCGGTGATGTAAAGAACTTTAGAAAATTACGTTCTGGTGCACTGTTGATTGAGTGCACCAGAAGGCAACAGTCAACCACCTTTTTAAGACACTTTCGTTGGCACTCCAGTTAGGCCCACGGCCCACAAAACACTGAACATGAGTAAGGGAAAATCTTTCTCGTCACCTACTGCACCAACATCGCTTAAGGCTGGGTTCTATACTATCAGTGTGGAAAAGTACATTCCGATTCCCCTTCGGTGTTTGTAGTGAAAAGACACACAACAGAAGATTGTGACAGTAATGTAAAAAAATGCACCAACTGCGCAGGGAATCACAGATCTTACTCTAAGGAGTGTCCCGTATGGAAACAGCAAATGGCAATCAATAAAATAAACTTCACGCAAAACGTTAGTTTTGCAGAGGCCTATAAGTTAGTACACAGCTCAGACCAGACAGCAAACTATGCTTCCATTACCTAAACCACTGCTGATGCACCATCTAGCATAACTAAAGTTTCAGCAAGTTGTCAGACAAACAACGTGGATCAAAACAGATTCTCTTGCACTTTTTTTCGGCCGCTACATCTACCCAAACAGGTGAATCACGTCCTGGTACACCTGCAATACAATCAGAGAAATATCCCTGATCACGACCTCTCTTCTCAGTCATCAGCAAAGTCACAACAAGATCTCGTTAAGGTAACCAAATGCAAAATGGTGAATTCTTCAAAAAAGCTCAGTGGCAGAGTCAAAAAAAGTTATTCAAAAGATATGGATCTATTGAGGATATGGACGTGTGAGTGACTTAGTTAATATTTAACTTCACATCGGCAATATTTCAGCCATATCGTGACCAGAACATTTTGAAACTGAAATGAAATATGTATACATTATAAAAACCTGTAGTCAAAGGACAGTAAAACAACTAGAATATCACAGTTACAATTAAAACCACTATTTGGACGATACAATATAAAACACGGGCTGTAGATCGCCAACAACTGAAGGTAGATCACCATGCTAGGGACCATGGGGACGCACAGTACCTTTGCTACCTGCATGGACCCCAAATGGATTTACACCATCCCCTCAGCCATTGGCGATTATACTGAAATTTAGCCATCATTAAAAACAACAAATATACTACGATTAAAAGTTTGGTCGTACTAAATTTTCATAGAATGTTTTGGACTTACGTACCCTCTCAGGAGGACAATAATTTTACAATACTTCAACCCCCCTCGTTGGCACAGCCACTAACAATCTCAGTTATTAACCTAGACTACCAATAATAAAATATTTAATTATTTACAATTCTGATAACAAATCGAATTCTTTTTAAAATGCAATTATTAAATGAGACCTGGTATCAGTAACAAGATGCTTCATAGTTCGTGAATTAAAATACTGATCCCTTAAGGTGGAATACTCAACATGGTCAAGCAGGATATGATTGACTAACAATCTCAGTTATTAATCTAGAATCTAATCGAAGCAGGATATGCTTGACTGTGATTCTTTCATCACAGGGGATACAAAAGGGAGGATCCTCATCTTTAAGCAAATATTTATGTGTATATCTTGTGTGGCCAATACGACATCGTCGTAAAATATCCTCTTCAAATGTGGACTGACAACCCAAGTAGGTGTAGCCAATAAACGTTTTTATTTCATGTAATCTATTTACATCTACCTGAGTGTTCCACTTCTTCTGCATCAGATGGCGGATGTAAGTTCTAATGCTAGCCTTGTAATCAGAGTATGGAAGAGGAAGTGGTGTCACTGATTTGTTGAGTGCCGCCTTGGCAACAAGATCAACCATCATGTTACCAGAAATGCCAACGTGGCTGGGTAACCAACAAAAGACGATGTCGTAATGGCCAATAGCAAGATCATTATACAGTTCAAGAAGGAAGAAACGGTTTAATTCTGTGCCCTAGAGGTGGAACAAGAGAAGACTTCTTGTCGTACACATCCTCATAATGGGGACTGAACACACAGTTATAGGCAGGGTTAGATTCATTAGAGTATAATTTAGTAATATATTGGAAGGATACTTTTGTACGACGTTGTGTAAGAGATGGTTCATCAGCCTCAACAAAGAGACTGGCAACAGGTGAGGTTCTGAACCACCCAAGACAAAGTCTTAGGTCTTGGTGGTGCACAGAATCAAGATGTTGAAGGTTGCTTTTACGGGTTCCACCATATACAATGCAGCCGTAATGAAGTTTGGAACGGATGAGTGATCGATACAGATGGAGGAGGGTAGACTGATCACCTCCCCATTTAGAATTTGACACAACCTTTAACAAATCGAGTGTCTTCAGGGAGTTTTAAGGGACTTAATATGAGGCAGAAATGTTAAGTGTGAGTCAAAAATTAATCCCAAGCAGTTGGCCTCCTTGACGACTTTGATGGGAGTGCCATCAAGAGATAGTTCAGGGTCTTTATGTGGTTTGTATTTACGGCAAAAATGTGTACAATTAGTTTTCGATTTAGAAACTTTAAAGCCGTTTTCAAAACACCATTTGTTTATTTTGTTTAAGCACAACTGGAGTTGCCGTTCAACAGTATGCATATTTTTACCACGACAAGAAATATTAAAATAATCCACAAATAACGACTCATCTACTGAATCGTTTAAACCTTTGATAAACTGTTGATCTTGATACTAAATAGAGTGACAGATAAAATACTGCCTTGCGGAAGACCCTGATCCTGACTGTAATGATCAGACAGGGTACACCCGACTCTGACTTGAAATTGTCTATCAGTTAAAAAGTTAGCTATGATTTCGCAGTCCGAAACCATGTAAATCTCTGAAAATACCATATTTCCAGGTTGTGTCATATGCCTTTTCAAGATAAAAAAACATAGATACAACATGTTGTTTACATACGAAGGAATTTATAAACGATTCTAGACGCACAATGTGATCAATAGTTACGGAAACCACATTGAATATCAGTAATGAGGTGATTGGTTTCCAAGTACCAGGCTAAACGATTATTCACCATACGCTCCATAGTTTTGCAAACACAGCTAGTGAGAGATATTGGACGGTAGTTAGATGGATCTGTTTGATCTCGGCATGGCTTTGGAACTGGGATAACAACTGCGTTTCTCCACAAAGGAGGAAAACTGTTGATAATGTATATTATCTTCTCCAGTTGCAGTATCATGAGCTTGCTCAAGAGCGGTATTGAGCTCATGTAGTGAAAATACTTCATTGTAATCTTTTGACTTTTTGACGTTCTTGATTTTGTTGAAATTTCTGAAATTTAGGATTATAATTCGATGATGAAGAGTGTTTGGCCAAAGTGTCACCTAATTTATTTGCGATGTCAGATTTATCTGTTAATATATCATCACCATCTTTGAGGTGATGAACGCTTGCTTTAGAACCCTTACCTTTAATTCTTTGAAGCATATTCCACACCTTTGATAGTGGTGTGCGCGAATTAAATTTAGATACATAATGTCTCCAGGACTGACGTTTACACTGTTTAAATGTTCGTATAGCCTTTGCATTACTTATTTTTACAATATTAAAATTATGAACTGTGGGATGTCGACGAAAATATTTTCCTGCTTTTTTCCTACATTTTCTAGTTCGTTTGCTACACCATGGATTACGTATGTGAGAGTTCATAGAGGACCTAGGTATAGTTTCATCTGCTATACCTTTCAGTGTCTCCGAGAATAACTGCATAGGGTGTGGAATATTTTTGAAACTTTCAGGCTGCAGTGTTCCCGAGCAAGATTGTGAACAAATGGCCAGTTTGCTTCGGAAAAAATCCATCTGGTTAAAGGTGGCTCATCAGTGGCTCATCACTTGAAGCAATGTAGGGAAATGATCACTTCCACATCGGTCATCATGAACAGACCAGTCAAATTTATTTAGTAAACTGGCATCTGTCACAGTCAGATCCAATGCTGAATACGTTCCCGTGGCAGGATGTAAGTATGTGTTGGAGCAATCATTCAAGATACATATGTTATTGTCAGAAATAAAATCTTCAATTACTTTGCCTTTAGCATTAGTACTAACACTTCCCCATAGAGGGTTATGTCACTTTAAATCACCCATGATGATACATGGTTTGGGAAGTTGATCATATGAACCTTGTAGGTCCGACTGCTGTAAAGCTGAAGAAGGTGGAATGTACAAAGAACAAAGTGTTAAGGCTATGCGAAATGTAAGCCGAACTGCAACAGCTTGAGGATGAGTACCTAATGGAACAACACTGAATAACATCCTGTCTTACCAAGATGGAAGAACCTCCAGTGGCTTTTACACCTGGAGGTGAAAAGCGATTGTGCACATTATATTTTCTGATATCACATTTATCTGTGTCCCTAAGATACGTTTCCTTTAAACACATTGCAGATGGTTTAAAACCCTGTATTAAAAATCTGTAAATCATTAAAATTATTCCTGAGTCCACTACAACTCCATTGGATTATGTTGGAAGAGTACGTCATAGAGGCTCAACTGGCGATCGTTCTCGTCGGAAGTAGGACGGATTCTTTCCGCTCTGCGACGAAGGTGTTGTGTCCATATCAAGTACTTCAAAGGAGTTGTGGACAACTATCTCTGAAGATGAAGTTTTCTTGTTTGTCTACTTTCTATTTAATTTCATTCTTTCTTTTTTGGTCAAGGGTTGATCAGCTGGTTGTACTGTGACAGGTGCACTGGGAACATCAAGGACATCAGTCGGAATTTGACTTACAGTTTGCGTTGAAGATGTGAGGGACTCAATGACTGAAGTCATGCTAGAGGGCTGATCTGATTTGATCCATGTTAAATCAGTCTGAACGGAAACTGATGTGCATTTAATAGGTGAAGTAGCAGCAACTGAAGAAAATGATTTATTGAGTTGATTGTCAACAAGTATTTTTGCCTCATTAAAGGAGATGCTTTTTTCATGTTTGATCTTGAATATTTTAGACTGTTTTTGCCACAGAGGACATAACCTTGATGAAGCAACATGTTGACCTTTGCAATTTGCACATTTGATATCTGCTGAGCAGTCTACATTCTCATGTCCTTCTCCACAACGGTGACAAACAGCATATCCTTTGCATGATTTGGAGCTATGTCCACATTTTTGGCACTTGAAACATCGGAGTGGATTGGGGACATATACCTCCACTCCGATGTTGACATAACCAGCTTTTATAAATTTGGGTAAGGTTGACAGCGAAAAGGTAAACAGATATGTATTTGACGGAATGATATCACCGTCCCGAGTCTTCACTGTAAAACGTTTGACCGTTGTCACTCCTTGATTTTGTAATTCGTGTGAAATATCTTCTTCAGACATGTCGGACAGGCAACGTGCTCTGTCCCAAACAATGCCGCGACAAGTATTTAACGTTTTGTGTGCAGATGCAACAACCTAAATGTTTGCAAACGTTTTCAAGGATAAGAGGTTAAGAGACTGTTGCCTCCGTAAACACTCAATAAGCAGTGATCCACTACGAAGCCGTGTTACGTTCTTCACTTCTCCGCTAATTCCTGAAATGGCTTTAGAAATTGCGAACGGGTTGAGCTTAAGTGACTGCTTGTCTGCTGCTTCAATGACAATAAATCTAGTTCATGAATCAAGTATAGGCGATAGATCTTGATCAGCTTCATATGAATCAACATGTCGGCGTTTAGATCTATTTGAACCAGGATTTTGTTGATCCATAGTGAAAAAAACGGGATTCAGCATCCCTGCTCCCCACCCACCATGGAGTGCCAAAGTGTGCGGTGTTGAATTGCATCAGATCTCCAACATGCAAACACCAGGGTTACAGCTATTATGACGCGAAAATTAAATGTCTGGCTGGTTCGCCCAGAACAAGAAATTGGAAACATACAGATTTCGGAGGTCAACATCGCCGAATTGGCCCTATGAGCCATCCCCTTCTGGCATGAGACTCCAGGCAGATTTAATTTTGATAACGTAAAACGTTAGCCAAGACTAATCAAAATCAACTAGTATATATTAAAAAATGAACAGATATATACGTCACACGCAGGGCTTGGCATGACCAGCCGATTGGTTTAACCCACGGCAAACGGGTTGGTGGCCGCTCACGGGTGCCTGAGGATATGGACGTATCCGAAAACGTCCGTTGTAGGGCACACAGCTTGTCGCCCACCAAAAAAAAGATGCAGGGTGATCCTTAATAAATCCCCCCAAAAGATAAGTTATCAGAATAATATGATAGAGTGGAACTGCAGAGGACCAGGGACTAATTGTAATGAATTTGAGCTTTTAATCGAGGAATTGACGCCGGCAGCAATCTGTCTACAGGAAGCATTTTAAAAACAGACAGATACTCTTGACCTCCGTCATTTCAACGTGTATCATTATTTTTCACGTCCAGGTGATAGGGCAAGTGGGGGATCATCAATCCTGGTGCGGCAAAACGTTATACCTCCATCCTATGGTGCATAATTTAAATAAATTCAAAATTTTAAATGCTAAAGCTCGGCGTACATTTAAACAGAGTAAACGCCAATCTTGAAAGAAATATGTATCCAAAATGAATTCTCGAACGCGTATGTCCAAGGTATGGAACATGGTCCAGAAAATAAAAGGTAAAGGTATTAAGTCTAGCATCCATCATCTTAAAAATGGAGAGCAGTTACTTACTGAGGAATCAGATATTGCAATTAGACTCTGGCTATGCGTACTTCCTCTTCCAATTACGTACCTAAAAACAGAAGTACAGTTGACCATTTAGTGCGACTGGAGTCATTCGTTAAAACGCACTAATTACTAAACAATACGCTGTGTCTATGTCTAGAAAAAGTTCGTTCCAAACTTGATTATGGCTCCATCGTCTATGGTGGAGCCTGTAACAGTGACCTAAAGCTGTTAGATTCTGTTCACCACCAAGGTCTAAGACTTTGTCTTGGGTCCTTTAGAACCTCTCCTGTTGACAGTATCTATGTTGAGGCAGATGAACCATCTCTTGCACAACGCCGAATAAAATTAGCTTTACAATATAACACAACATTACACGCTAACGAATCTAACCCTGCATTTAACTGAGTTTTCAATCCTCTCTGTGAGGACTTGTACAAGAAAAAGTCGTCTCTTGTTCCACCTCTTGGGCTCAGAATGAAGTAATTTATTGCTGCTGCTGGCATTGAGCTGGAAAGTAGAGCTCCTTTGCGACTTCTTTCTTCTCCTCCTTGGCAATTACTTAGTCCACAAGCTGACCTAACATTAACTTCATTTAAAAATCAGAAACTAATGAATTACAGTATAAACAAGAATATCATCAATTAGAAAGTAACTATAGCAAATACAAATCCTTATTTACAGATGGGTCCAAGGGTAATGGCGCAGTAGCTTGTGCAACTGTGATTGGATCCAGAACAATATTTTCTCGATTACCAGATAACTTCTATTTTCACAGCTGAAGCCAACGCCATATTAACGGCTCTTAAATATATTCAAAGACACCCTAAACATTAACAGTATATAATCTATTCAGACTCTCTTTCTTGCCTTCAGGCTATTAAAAATATTTCTTGCAAACATCCACAATTGTACAAAAACCTTGCTACTGGCCAGTGCGACATCGTCCTTTTTTGGTTACCTAGTCACGTTGGCATTTCTGGTAACACAATGGCCGATCTTGCTGCTAAGGCAGCGCTCAACAAATTTGTGACACCACCTCTTATTCCATGCTCAGATTATAAAACCACAATAAGATCTTATATCCGTGATTGATGCAGAAGAAGTGGGATACCCTGGTAGGTATAAATAAATTACATGAAATAAAACCTTATATTGGTTATACTTACTTGGGTTGCCATGATGCGACGATGTCGCATTGGCCATACGAGGTATACTCACGATTATCGATTAAAAGGTGAAGATCCTCCGTTTTGTATCCCTTGTGATGAAAGAATCACAGTCAAGCATGTCCTGCTTGACTGTGTTGAATATTCCATCACAAGGGATATATTTTAATTCACAAACTTTGAAGGATATTTTTAATAAAGTTAGCTATCATTTAATTATTGCATTTTTAAAAGACTTAGATTTACTAAATGAATTGTAAATAGATAAATATTTCATGCTTGGAAGTTTGAATTAGTAACTTAGAATGTTAGTGGCTGTATCCTCGAGGTGGGTTAAAGCACTGTAAAATTATTGTCCTCCTGAGAGGGTACGTAAGTCCCAAAACATTCCAAGTACGTTTAGACTTTCCATTTGAAGGGATGGCGTAAATCCAGCCAGGGTCCATGCAGGAAGCAAAGGTACTGTAAGTCCCCATGGTCCCTAGTATGGTGATCTACCTTCAGTTGTTGTCCGAATCGTGATATTAGTTTTACCTTTACACGCTAGTTTTAATTCCATTTGTGATATTCTAGTTGTTTTACTGTCCTTCGTTGACAGGTTTTTATGATATACATATATTCCACTTCAGTGGTAAATGTTCTGGTCACGATATGGCTGAAATATTGCCGATGTGACGTTAAATATTAACTCACTCACTCACTTACTAGATTCGGCCCTCCCACTTATCACTCACATCATCAATCACATCATCAATCTGTCTCGTTCAAAACCAGAAGCCCCTCCCGAAATAAAGGAAGCAGTGATAAAGCCTCTCCTCAAGAGACCAGGTCTTCACAGTGAAATGCTTAACAAAACTACCATCCGGCTTCCTGTCTTTCCTACATATCAAAACTAACTGGTAGCACCACGTTTGAAAAAAAACACCTGGGATCTAACAACTTATACGAAACCTCACAATCAGCTAACCGCACAGGTCACAACAGACCCGAGACCGCACTCCACAAGGTCCAAAATGTTCTACTGAGAGCGGTGGACACGGAGGGAACAACAATTATTGGATCTCTCCTCGGCCTTGTACACAACAGACCACTCCATTCTGTTAAAGGCACGTCAGGACAGACTCGGAGCAAATGGTAAGGCATTGGTGTGGATTGCGTCTTACGTCAAAAAGATAACAATCACAGATTGATGGGCACATGTCAGGCAGGAAGGAGCTAGCTTATGGCCTCCTAGAAGGCTCTGCCATGGCCCCTGTATTGTTCAAAGTATACACCTCCCCACTCGTTGGTATGACGGGACAGTACAAGTTTACCTTCCACCTATACGCCGACGATTCGCAACTCTGTCTCACCTTCAAGCCCTTGGAACAGTCTTCAGCAATAAATGCTTTAATTTAAAAAACTCCAAGACTGTTGAACACACCAAGGCATGGATGACATTGCATTTCCTCAAACTAGACGATGATAAGACTGAACTGATGATAATCTGCCCTAAACATCTTCATCTACGGTACCATCTTTCATCTTTTCAAATTGGAGACTGTGACATTCCAATCAGCAAAGAAGCTCGCAACTTGAGTGTGACATTTGACAGCAGACGACCAGCATTCAGCTATCTCACTCGTCCAGGCTTACGTAACACACCGCATCCACTACTTCTGAAACGATGATTCAGGAACCGCACGCTCACTTCGTTTAGAGTAAATACCGTTCATAATAATGTGTACCTCTTTACCCTCTACTTGAATTATTTCAACATGAAGTGGACATCACTAATGTCGATAGAAATGCTCTCATGTAAATGCACTGAAAACTACATTTAATAATACGTGAAAGATATACAAACTTGGGACAGGCAAACTGTACTCAATTTATATTATTTGTAGGTTAATATGTATGTGTATGTATGCAACAGGAATACAGCTTGTCAGGTGTGACTTGACCTCTTCGGTCGTTAGTTACTCCAGTCTGGACAACCATGTCTTCCACATGACCAGGTCATGTCTCCTATTGATGTACGTTGAATCCAATGAACTCGCTGCCTTTAGAGAGACGACCCTTAGTGCAGTATCTAATAATAATGTTTCTGATGCCGGGGGCCAAAGTTTTGGTTTTCTTCTCGCTAGATTGTACAGTCAGGTATTACCCTTGGTTTGGTTTCCCTCCTGGTTACACAACGTCGTGAAAACACACTCAAATGTTAGACAATGGTATTTTAGGCTTAGTTACTATGACCTTGTGTCCAATAGTGTTTAAATAATATCATTACTCTGGAACGCTCTTGGAAGCAATTGTTTCACAGTATTTATCGAAACGTTCTCCCAAAAGAGTGTCATTATCTCCAGTGAGTTGTTCATAATGATCTTTTAACAGTTGTAATGATGGCAATGTCGCTCAGCTGAACTTTTTGTGGAGGTCGAAATTGTTTTCCCGAAATTGTAGACAGAAAATATATCACGTTCCTGAAGTAGAGAATGGCTGGCGATGCTAAATTACCTCTCTGTAATAGTTGTAAGAGAGAAAGCGTCGAATGTGGGTGTGTATCTCGTCGTTAACATCTAAATGAATACTTACATTATTTCCCACGAGATTGACAGTGTTAATACATGGTGCAGTTTCAATGGTGTTTCCCATCAGTAGCTAACGATGGAGGCATAGTGTATGTGTTAATACCGTACACTTCCGAAAGTTGACGCCAACAGGAAATACGGATTTCCAAACATAGGAAAGCAAATGGAAACGGGAAAACACGGGAAAACGTTTTAAAACTTTCAGCAAAAGGTTATTTTGATAAATCTGCAAACTGGGCAAGCAAACCAGTTATCAAACAATGTAGAGTAAACACAGATTCAATTTCATGACACGCATCATATAATAAATCTAAAATAGCAACTGACTTTCAGTCAAGTGTGAAAATGATCAATGCTTGCAGGTCATTATTGCAAGCTTCTAGTATGAATACCACGCCTCTTCACATTCGTCCTCTGCACCTATTGCTTCAGATTCTTCTAACAGGGAATTACATTTAGTTGAGGACTAGCTGTTTATTTACGGACATGTATGAATGAGACACAATCCCACATACATGCTGTATACCAGGAAGCATACCAGCACATGCCAATGAAGTTGTTAATGGATGCAGTTGAAACCATTTGGCTTATCTTTCTACTTGTACTTGTTGGTGGTATGAAAGACTGATGTGTTTTAATTTGTGTGTAAAACTGGCACACGTTTTACTTTCATTAACAAACGTATCGAGGAGTCAAGAAGGTTTCTCTGCAAGCATAGTTTCAATGATAGATAATCGAACTTTTCCTCTACCATATGCAAAGTCTGGAGTCATGAAATAGAGACCTAGACAAACGATGGCAAAACCACTGCAATATTTGGGGGAAAGTAAATATTGGAAATGACATCACGACCCTTGTTGTATGATTGATCATATTTACCAGCGTAGACGTTACTCCAGTTTGTAATCAGAACCAAAAGGTTCCCAATCTGCTCCTTAAAAACTAAAGCACGTTTATTGAAGTGCGGTCTCCACGTACCGGATCAGACTCTATTTACCTCAAAATGGCACCCACATGATGCCATCTTGAAATGTTTACCTAGTCAAGGGCAAAAGGTTACTTTGCGAGTCGTTGCTAGTTTTCTATCCTGGACAACTTCGGAAATCGAATCCGTAAGACCATATAGAATTCGGCAATCATTAAGTCTGATGACATTGAATGTTGTGGATCCTTTGAATCTGCATTTCAACATCCAGATGGCTATGTCTCCGAAAATGTTAAACCTGTCTTAGGCACTCAGACATCGCAGTTAATTTTTGAATATTGACTTCATGGTTCTGTATACTACACCAGCGTGAGAATGTGCAAGACCATTGCAACATAAATGGGAACTATCAAGACTTCGTCTCCTGTGTAATAACACTGTACTGTATGATGCTCGACTTCATTACATAGACGCACGTTATTATGTTGTTCATAGACTAACAAAAAGTATAACGGCTTTGCACTTAGAATGCAGAATCCTACTGCCGCGTTTTAATCTACGGAAGAGAAATAACTCATTGAAATGTAAGAAAAAATGGCACTCTGCTTAAATGGACATGCGATGTGCAGGGAATGAGTTCCTTACAGGGCTGGCGCTAACTTGTCTACATCCAAAGTGATTGTTAATCCAGCCAAGTTAGAATGTGATTCTCTTATACTTTTTTTCCCAAAATATAAAGTGTTTCTTCTGCTAAAATTTCACACATACAAACAATTTGTACAGACATGTCAATAAGTATAGTCACACAATGTCTACTTTTGTCCAGAAGAACAACCTTTTGGTCCAGTGGTGTATATAGACATAGTCAAAGCCACAGAATTTGTAATCATTGACTAGACACAAGTTAGAAATGCCGAAAGTTTATCACTGAGTATCAGTGATGACATCAATTGAGCTCGGAGTGTGTTAGCATGTCCTGTTCTACAACGACTCTGACCATCAGTGTCGCAATCTAACACCAAGACATGTCTTTATTCCCAAAGTGAAATTCATAAATAATGAGTAAACATTTTGTGGAGAATGGGTACCCCTTGCGGGGAAAAAAATACGACACGTGTGTTTACAATGTCACGGGACATTTTTTAATTTAACGAAATATTTACGCAGTGAGGTTTACACAGTTTTAATCATTAAAGATCAAAGAACATGCACATCAACATTTGGTTGTTTGTTTCAATTGTGCATGATTTCTTGTTTAGTAATTCTATTTGTCCAGGCGGTAGAAATATCTAACATTCCAAATCTCTTCCGAAAGTAACGTTTTATGACTGTGCAGGTCGACAGTCATCAGGATAATGTTAACACCATAATCTCTGAAAGACAAATCTGGGTAATCTTGCGCAAATATTTCGATTAGCCTTCAGTCCAAATTCCAAACGTGTAATAAGCCCGTTAGTGTGGATCTGTCATATGTTTGTGACATATGATCCAAGTTGCATGATCATGTCGAACAGATATCTGCCTCTAATACGTATGTATATATGGTGCAAGGAAGTAAAACAACGTTTGTATGCAGACACTTCTAGGATACAGTTGGCTTCTAGGATACAGTTGGCTTCTAGGATACAGTTGGCTTCTAGGATATATTTGGCTTCTAGGATACAGTTGGCTTCTAGGATACAGTTGGCTTCTAGGATACAGTTGGTTGGGTAAAAGGGAGAATTATTCGTTGACCAAAGCAAGGAGAATAAATGATTGTTTAAGTTGATTTTGCCTCCTAAAAACGACTGACAGTATTATATTTATTTTCGATCGATCGTCCTCTTTCTCGGATTACAAGAGTAAATGCATTTCAGTACTAATGGGATTTTGAAGCAAAATATTGCCGTGATATCTTGAAAGGACAGAGCAATATTAACTTACAGCGATATATTTGAAGGAAATTGGTACGATTGCCCGTATTGATAGTACGGGCGTCCCCAGCTGACATCTTTACGGAACGTTTAGAGAATAACACTTTTCAACAAAACATCCATTTGCTTTGTTCACGTTTGTTTGTGTTGTATCAAGACCATAATATTCAAGCGCCTTTATTTATATCACATTCACTCTATATTACTGTAGCATTTGAAGCATTTCTCTGCAAAGTCGTTTCGTCGGATTCCAACCACTGGCCTTTTGATCTGAGGACAACACATAAAAAGTTACTTAGTTAGCCAACTGACAGGTAAAGTAATATCTGGACCAGATTTACATTCACAAAGTACCATGCAGAAGGCCACCGGGGTACGATGGCAGAAATTCTCAATGTCCAGCCTTCCTCTCCGTCAAGGTGTATCTGAGCACTGGTTGCTGGTAAATAATCTCATTTAATCTAGAATCATAGTAGATATGGATAGTAGTAGTAGTAGTAGTAGTAACTGTAGTAGTAGCAGTAATAATAGTAGTAGCAGTATTAGTAGTAGTAGCAGTAGTAGATATGAAGTTAGTTCTGTCTATCTGTTGAGTGGTGCGTTTACCTAAACTCACTTAATTGTTACTTACTCGAAAACCCATAAACTATATCGGCCCCCTTAGTTTTAAAAGATCTTTGAAAACCTGGAGACAAGTTAGTGTCAGTACAAGAATAAACTTAATTATCTGCAGAAAACAGATCAGATTATTCTTAGTCTCGCTTTGAAACGAACGTTTGCACAAGGTTGTATACGCATCGAGAGCTGAAAAAGGTATAAATCGAGAAGATAGAAACATTATGCCGGGCTGACAAATAACTTAGTGTTTAAGATTCATTTAGAGTGAGCGAGTTAGTATTTATCGTCATATCGGCAATATTTCAGTCATATCGTGACACGTTTCATAGATTAAGTAGATGGTACATTGTAAAAACTGCCAACGAAGGACAGTAAAATAACTAGATTGTCACAGACAGGAATTTAAAATCAGTAATCAGATCTAAAATAGATTAACTATACATGACAATACAAGGTGAAAACAGTCTTAATATTGCCAACAACTGAAGATAGATGACCCCACTAGGGACCTTGGGGACTTACAGTACATTTGCTTCCTGCATGTGCCCTAGTTGGAATAACGCCATCCCTTAAGCCTTTAGCAATTTAGATATGTAATTACACATATACTAAAACTAGGGAACCAGGGAACGTGTTAATGTACTTTGAATGGGTGAGTGAGTTAGTATGTAACGTCACATCTTACCATCGACTTACAGTACCTTTGCTACCTACATGGACCCCAGTTGGATTTACATCATGACATCATCTGCTGGCGATTGTAAGAAATCTTAGCCAAAACTTTGACTTGAAAGCTTTGAGACTTATGCACCCTCTCAGGAGGACGATATCTTTACAGTGCTTTAACCCTTGTCAAGGATAGTGTTACTAATTCAAACTTGCAAACATAAAATATTGATCTAGTTACAATTCTTTTAACAAATCTATTTCTTTTAAAAATGCAATAATCAAATGACGTCTGTTATTGTTAAAAAGATCCTTCATGGTTCGTGATTGAAATTAGTTATCCCTTGTGATGGAATATTCAACACTGTCAAGCAGGACATGCTTAACCGTGATTCTTTCACCACAAGGGATACAGAACGGAGGATCCTCGCCTTACGTACCCTCTCGGAAGGACAATAATTTTACTGGAATATAACCCCCTCGAGGATACAGCCACTAACAATCTTAGTTACGAATTCAAACTCCCAATCATAAAGTGTTTGGCTGTTTACAAATTAGTTAAGAAATCTTAATTCCTTTAAAAATGGAATAATCAGTTGAGAACTGTTCCGGTTAAAAAGATCCTTCATAGTTCGAGGTTCATTTAGAAAAAGAGGTAGCAGCCAAGCGTTAAGGCTTCGAGCATTACGTGTATTGCTTGTGTAGATGCTGCGTTTCTTTCTTTCTTTGAAAAGACCTTTGTGCTTTTACGGAAAGTTATGCTTAATTACACTTCGCAAATATTTCTTTTCGAATTGCCAGATTTAACATACTCCCATGAAATCAATCTTTATAAAGTGCATGAGGTCAATGTACGTCGTGATTGTTCATCTGTGTAGTTACATTCAATCAGTAATGACATATTGCGTTACCATGAAGAAAGTTTCAAACAAAACTTGTATATGAAATGTTAAGTTTTCACGCCAGTACAACAAATCCTGAGTGTTTGACATAGCATGTTTACAACAACAATAAAAACCAAACAAACCAAACTACATGTATGCTCTGAGATTTAACATCATATCACAATGACTTCAGGCAAACCAACACAAAATTCAATCTTCATTTCGATTACATGGGTTTCCTGTAGACAGTGAGGGAGTGCGTTAAAATTTATCGTCACATCGGCAATATTCAGCCATATCGTAACGAGAATGATTAATTACACAAAATACATATTAATAAATGGGAAATTATAAAAACCTGTCAACGAAGGACAGTAAAACAAACTAGAATATCACAAAGAAGAATGTAAAACTAGTTCGATCAATAACAGTTTAACTATAGACAATACAGTATAAAATGGGCTATAGATTGCCAACAACTGAAAGTACATGACCACACCTGGGAAAAAAATGGGACTTACAGTACATTTGCTTCCTGCATAGGCCTTAGCAGCCGTTAGCAATTTAGATACATCTAGCCATATATTTAAAAGACACATATTCTACGCTTAAAAAAGTGGAAAGTTTCAATTTACCTGGCACTCGTGGCGAGCCACCTCCTCGTGGTGGGTGCTGGGTAACGCTAAGAGCTCGCCAACACCCCCGTTGTGGACCCGGGGGCATATGTGGTCCACCAACCCGTTTGCCGTGGGTTGCGACCCTGTGTCGGTTGAGGACGGGAGTCTGGGGGTTGAGGACACTGGGGACCTGTAATCGTGCTCCCTTTGCCCAACACACCCCTTTGACCCTTACTTCACCTAGACGGGAGGTTGAATGGGCCCGGTTCAACCAATCGGCTGGTCATGCCGAGCCCTGAGCACTATATTTCGTTGCTCAATAACTATATGGCTTGGACACAATGTTGACATAATTGGTTGTAAGTATATATTGTATGATATATGAATTTTCAAATTTGATAAAATTTGCCTAGATGTTGGTGCAAGAAGGCGATGGCTCATGGGCCAATCTGGTAGACTGATTACTTGTTTAATCCTTCTGCTGGAGTATATCATCCCAGTATCCTTGTTGCTGCGGGTCGGAGATCCACTTGTAGATAGCATTGTCTTTATGATACTCGGTGGTGGGTGGGGAGCTGGGATGATGAATCTTATATACATTAACATGGAACCTGAAACCCCCCTGAGAAAACAAAACGTCAGCTTGATAATGACCAAAGCACAAATGACAGTTATCGACCATTGAAACAGGTAGACTATTGGCCGAGATTTCTAGTGATAGAATCTGTGGATAAAAAACAATTAAACTCAATCCGTTTGCTGTTTCCAAAGCAGTGTATGGTATTGCAGGAGACGTGAAAAATATCAGGAGACAGAGATCTGGGTCGTTACTCATAGAATGTAGTAAACGACAACAAGCAACCAACCTGCTGTCAATTGATACGTTGGCCGGATGCCCTGTTTTAGTGTCAACCCATCGTACACTGAATTCAAGTAAAGGCATTGTCAGGGATCGAGATCATCTTTTAGAGCACATGACGGAGCTTGACATCATGGTTGAACTGAAAGATCAAGGTGTCACGCACGTGAAACGTTTTACGAGGCGTCACAATTCTGAAGTAGTTCTCACAAAGACATATTTATTGTCATTTGTCTCTCCAAAGGCACCAAACTCATTCAAAGCTGGGTATTGCAATCTTCCAGTTGAAGTGTATATACCAAATCCACTGAGGTGCTTTAAATGCCAGAAATTTGGTCATGGGATAAATTCTTGCTCCAACCGTATTACTTGTGCTCATTGTGGGGAGCAATATCATGTTACAGAAGACTGTACAAATAACTTTAAAAAATGTGTCAAAAATGTGTCAACTGTTCAGGAATGAGTTCGTAGTTAACGTCACATCGGCAATATTCCAGCCATATCGTGACGAGAACATGTTTGATATTGAAATAAAATGTGCATATACTATAAAAACCTGTCGTCAAAGGACAGTAAAATAACTAGAATATCACAGTTATCATTTTAAACTAGTGTAGAAAGTTAAAACTAATATCACTATTTGGACAATACAACATAAAATACGGGCTGTATATCACCAACATCTGAAGGTAGATCACCATACCAGGGACCATGGGGACTTACTGTACATTTGCTTCCTGCATGGACCCTAGCTGGATTTACATCATCCCTTCAGTTGTTAGCAATTTAGGAAATCTAGCCATATATTAAAAAGACACATATTCTACGATTAAAAATATGGACAATTTGAATTGACTTTGAATGTTTGTGGAATTACGTACCCTCTCAGGAGGACAATAATTTTACAGTACTTTAACCCCCCTCGAGGATACAGCCACTAACAAGCACAGTTACGAATTTAAACTTCCAGTACTAAAATATTTTTCTATTTACAAGTCATTTAACAAATCTAATTCTTTTAAAAATTGAATGATTAAATGAGAACTTATGTTATTAAAAAGATCCTTCATTGTTCGTGATTTGAAATAGGTATCCCTTGTGATGGAATATTCAACACAGTCAAGCAAGACATGCTTATTTATCACAAGGGATGCAGAACGGAGGATCCTCATTTTTCAATAGGTATTCATGAGTATATCTCGTGTGGCCAATACGACATCGCCGCATGATGACCTCTTCAAATCTGGACTGACAACCCAAGTAGGCATAACCAACAGAAGGTTTTATTGCATGTAATTTATTTATGCCCACTTGGGTGTCCCACTTCTTCTGCATGAGATCACGGATATACGATCTAATGGTAGCTTTATAATCAGTGTAAGGAATAAGAAGTGGTGTCACAGATTTGTTGAGTGTTGCCTTGGCAGCAAGATCAGCCATCGTGTTACCAGAGATGCTGGGTAACCAACAAAAGACGATGTCGTATTGGCCAGTAGCAAGTTCATTATGCAATTCAATAATTTCAATTAAAAGTGGATGTTTGCAAGAAGTGTTTTTAATAGCCAAAAGGCAAGAAAGAGAGTCGGAATAGATTATGTACTGGTTATGTTTTGGATGTCCTTGAATATATTTGAGAGCCGTTAATATGGCGTTAGCTTCAGTTGTGAAAATAGAGCTGTTGTCGGGCAATCTAGAAGATATTGTTGTGGATCCAATGACAGTGGCACAAGCCACTGCGCCACCGTCCTTGGACCCATCTGTAAATAAGGATTTATAACTGCTATATTTATGTTTTAATTGATTATATTCTTGTTTATATTGTAATTCATTAGTGTCTGATTTTTTAAATGTAGTTAATGTTAGGTCAACTTGTGGCCTAACCAACTGCCAAGGAGGAGAAGAAAGAAGACAGGAAGGAGCCATATTATCCAGCTCAATGCCGGTAGCAAATATAAGTGGTTTCATTCTTAAACTAAGAGGCGGAACAAGGGAAGATTTCTTATTGTATAAATCCTCATACAGAGGATTGAAGACACCGTTATATGCAGGATTTGACTTATTCGAATGCAGTTTTGTTATATACTGTAAAGCTAATTTTATACGTTGCTGACAAGAGATGGTTCATCAGCCTCGACATACAGGCTGTCAACAGGTGAAGTTCGAAAGGAGTCAAGACAGAGTCTTACACCTTGATGATGGACTGAATCTAATATTTTTAGGTTGCTTTTGCAGGCTCCACCATACACAGTGGAGCCGTAATCAAGTTTCGAGCGAACCAGTGATCGATACAGGTGTAGGAGGGTAGATTGATCCCCTCCCCACTTGGAACTGGAAACAACTTTTAATAGATCTAGTGCCTTCAAGCATTTATTTTTTAGGTATTTAATGTGTGGAAGAAAAGTTAAATGGGAGTCAAAAAGTATACCCAAGAACTTTGCCTACTTTACAACTTGGATGGGAGTGTCATTTAATATTTCAGGGTCTTTATGTGGTTTGTCTTTCCGGCAGAAATGTATACAATTAGGTTTGGATTTAGAAAGTTTAAAGCCGTTTTCGAGACACCATTTATCTATTTTATTTAAACCTAACTGCAGTTGTCGTTCAATAGTATGCATATTTTTTCCACGACAAGAAATATTAAAATCATCCACAAAGAGTGATCCATCAATTGAATCATTTAAAACCTTTGATAGACTGTTAATTTTAATACTAAAGAGTGTTACAGACAAAATACTGCCTTGTGGGACACCCTGGTCCTGAGTATAATGATCAGACAGGGTAGAACCCATGCGTACCTGAAATTGTCTGTCAGTTAAAAACTCGGATATAAACTGAGGCAAACGACCCCGTAAACCAAAAGCATGTAAATCTTTTAAAATGCCATGCTTCCATGTCGTATCATAAGCTTTTTCTAAATCAAAAAAGATTGACACTGCATGCTGCTTGTTAATGATGGCGTTCTTAACGAATGATTCCAATCGAATTAAATGATCTATGGTACTGCGAGTTTTACGAAAACCACATTGTATATTTGTGATTAAATTATTTGACTCTAAGTACCAAGTTAATCGGTTATTGACCATACGTTCCATGGTTTTGCAAAAGCAGCTAGTCTAGGAAATAGGCCTATAATTAGAGGGACACGGCCAGGTTTAGCTATGGGTACAATAATGGCATTACGCCAGGATGGAGGAAATTTACGAGATGTCCAAATATCATCAAAATATTCAATAGTGTCTCTAAACAGGATTCAGGTAAGTGTTTCAGGAGTTGATAATGAATGTTATCAGCTCCTGTAGCAGTATCGTGAGATTGTTCAAGAGCAGTTTGAAGCTCATGAATAGAAAATATTTCATTTTAATCTTCCACATTATCTGAATGAAAATTGATTTTGTTCTTTTCCTGCTGTTTTTGATATTTTTGAAATTTGAGAACATAATTAGACGAGGAAGAGTGTTGGGCAAGAGTTTCTCCCAGTTTGTTTGCAATATCAGATTTATCTGTTAACAACTGATCCCCAGTTTTGAGATGATGTATGGTTGATTTGGTACCTTTACCTTTTATTCTCTGGATCATGTTCCATACCTTGGACATCGGCGTTCGCGAATTTATTTTCGAAACATATTTGTACCAAGACTGGCGTTTGTTTTGCTTAAATGTGCGCCTTGCTTTAGCATTTAACACTTTATATTTATTTAAATTATGCACCATTGGGTGGTGGCGGAAATAATGTTCAGCTTTTTTCCGTGCTTTCCTAGCTTGTTTACATTCATTAGTAAACCATGGTTTACGTATGCGTGGATTTATACAGGACTTAGGAATACATTCATCGGCTATTTTGTTGAGTTCATCAGAGAATAATTGGACTGAATCAGGAACATCAATAAAACGATCAGAAATTAATTTGTCCTTGCAAAGTAGTTTGAACAAAGGCCAGTTAGCTTTACTGAAGTTTCATCTTGACGATGGAGGGATATCACCTGGAGCTATTGCCTGAAGAATGGTCGGAAAATGATCACTGCCACACAGATCATTGTGAACTGACCATTCGAATTCATTTAAGAGATCTGCATCAGTGAGTGACAAATCAAGAGAAGAATATGTACCTGTACCAGGATGTAAGTACGTTTTCGAATCATTGTTGAATAGATATAGTTCATTGTTTGAAAGAAAATCTTCTAATATCCTCCCATTTCTGTTTGTATCAGAACTACCCCAAGGTGGATTATGGCCGTTAAAGTCACCCATAATGATACATGGCTTAGGGAGCTGGTCATAAAGAGCCTGAATATCTGTTTGTTGAGGAGTAAAAGACGGTGATACATAACTTGAGCACAAAGTGTAAACAATATTCAAAGTCAGCCTGACAGCAACAGCTTGAAGTGGTGTATTCAGCGGGACAGGGCTATGTATAACACCCTGCCTCACCAAAATTGAAGAACCCCCTGTAGCTCTAGGTCCTGGAGGAGAAAAATAATTGTAAGAATCATATTGCCTTATATCCATAAGGTCAGTGTCTCTAAAATAGGTTTCTTGCAAGCAAAATGCCGATGGTTTGAGGTCCTGTATCAGTAACTGTAAATCATTTAAATTGTTCCTTAGTCCTCTACAATTCCACTGGATGATGTTATTTGAGCGGCTCATGGAGGTTCAATTGGAGTTCGTGATTTGGAGTGGGATTGACGGATTGACCTCCATCTCTAAAGGTTCAAATTGGTTGTGAACCGTGATAGGGGAAGACTCTGAGGAAGGCACCTCCAAATGCTGGATGGTTCTGGTCCTTTTGGATTGTTTCTTTTCCTTTTTGCCATTTTTTGAAAATTTACTCTGACTCTGTGATCTCTCCTCTGTGATACATTGTGCTGCTGAAGATAAATCTACCGACGGCAGTGTTGCTACAGCCTCTGTCTGAGAAGTTGATGTAGATACATCAATCAGAACCTGAGAAGTCTGAATAGTGTCACTGATTATGACTGATTTTGATGTCATAGGAGGTCTGGAAACAAGAGCTCGAGAAGAGACTGCATTTGAGTATAAATTTGATGAAGTGGTAGAAAGGGGTACCAACTTTCGTGCAGAAGAATACGAGATATTGTTAGTGTGTTTGATATGTTGAATTTTTGTCTCGCGTTCATAAAAAGGACAGGATGTAGATGAGGCTAAGTGGTCTACATCACAGTTAGCACACTTAATGCCATTCGTACACTCAGAAAGTTCGTGTGCACTACCACAACGGGAACATACCGAGCTGTTGCGGCAGAACTTGACCCCATGACCAAATTTTTGACATTTGAAACATCGGAGAGGAGACGGTACATACACCTCCACCCCAATGTTGAAATATCCAGCTTTTACAGATTTTGGAAGGACGGAATGTGAAAACGTGAACAAATACGTATTGTTGACGCTTGATTGTTGTGCCATCGTCTTTCTGTTTGGAAAATCGCTTTACAGCGATGACCCCTTGATTGTGAAGCTCAGTAACATTGTCCTCCTCAGTCATGTCAGAAAGACAATGAGCCCTATCTCTGACAATGCCTCTACAGGAATTCAGAGTTCTGTGTACAGAGGCAACAACGGGTGTATTCACAAACTGTTTTAATTTCAACAGATTGTCCGATTGTTGCTTACGCGCACATTCCACCAACAGAGAGCCATTTCGAAGTCGTGTTACATCCTAACTTCTCCACAGACACCGTGAATGCCCTTGGAAATAGCAAAGGGGTTCAGCTTGAGAAGGTTTTCATCAGCAGATGAGATGACAATACATCTCGGCCACGAGTCAACTAAGTCAGATGAGCCTTCATCAGATGACGAAGATTCAACATACCGGCGTTTATTCTTCGATGAACCAGAAGGAATGGAGGTAGCCATTATGTAGGAAAAGTGTTCGACAACCCTGCTCCCCACCCACCATGGAGTGTCAACGAGGACGGTGTTACAGCGGAAACCAATCTGTTCCACCAGGGCTATAGGGATGTTATACTCCAGCCAATAAAAACTTGAAAAGCTGTTGAATCAAACAGAACAAATGCCAGGCTGGTTCGCCCTCGACACATTTCTGAAGAAACACAGAATTCAGAGGTTAATATTGCCAGATTGGCCCATGAGCCACCGCCTTCTGGCATGGGACTCTAGGCAAATTAGTACACAAAAAAATTGTACATTGAAAGCCAAAAAAAGCCAAGATCATATAATCAAAGTACTACTTGCAAAAGTATTCACCATGCACAGGGCTTGGCTTGACCAGCCGATTGATTCAATTGGGCCTATTCAACCTCCCGTCTAGGTGACGTTAGGGCCAAAGTGGCGTGTTGAGCAAGAGGAACACGGTTGCAGGCCCCTGTTACCCTCAACCACCAGGATCCCCTCCTCCACCGACACAGGGCCGCAACCCACGGCTAACAGATTGGTGGACCAAATATGCCCCCGGGTCCACAACGGGGGGTTGGCGAGCACTTGGCGTTACCCAGCACCCACCACGAGGAGGTGGCTCGCCACAGGTGCCAACTGTTCAGGAAAGCATTCCTCCTCATCAAAAGATTGTCCGATATGGAAGAGGGAAATGGAAGTCAATAAAATAAAACATTCTCAAAATATCAGCTATGCTGAAGCTAAGAAGCTTGCTCCCTCTGTTTACCCAAATGACTCTTATGCTTCTGTTAGTAAAAGACCACCCACGATCACACTCTCAGTTGAATGTCAGACAGAACTGACATGGATAAAATCTACTTCTCCAGAACCCATCACAAATCAAGAATTATTACCACGAGGAGACTCTGCTACTCAGACTGTAGCCATGACGCCATCTCAGCATCAGCCTACGTCACAGGATTCCGCAAGCCCAAAGACTCAGCTAGATAATAGAAAGTCCTCTGGTCGAAATGTTCATTCAAAATCCAAATCAGATTTGTGTCAGTCAAAAGCTGTACCTGGACATCAAGTCGCACGAACTGTGAAAGGAAACCAAAAACTTACTAGAATCAACCAAAGCGATAGAGTCGCTAAGGGTTCAAAGGATGAGATTCAGGTTTTTAATAAGTTTGGGTCCCTCGAAGATATAGATACGTCTGAACTTATTCATCACCGGACAGGGAGTTTATCGCCTTCTAGATCAAGGCGTGGTAGATCACCAATAAATGCACCAAAGTGATGAATCATTCACCAAATATAGTGCAGTGGAATTGTAGAGGGGTGAGGACAATTTTAATGAATTGCAGCTATTGGTCCAAGATTTTGTACCACGAGCAATATGTCTGCAGGAAACGCATCTGAAACAAACAAATCTTTTTAAGTTACGTCAGTATGATGCGTATCATTATTTTTCACTTCCGGGTGACAGAGCCACTGGGGCATCGTCAATACTTGTCAAACAAGACGTTATTCATAGCCCTGTAACTCTTACAACTAATATCCAAGCCGTTGCAGTGCGACTTACTCTTCACGTTGCACTTACATTATGCTCTTTGTATATTCCGCCTTCTTCAGCACTCCAACTATCTGATCTACAATCTCTCTATGATCAACTTCCGAAACCGTGCCTTATAATGGGTGATTTGAATGGCCACAACCCACTCTGGGGTGGTACAAATACAAACAGTAAAGGTAAAATACTGGAAGATTTTATATCCAATAATGAACTCTGTATATACAATGATGACTCAAATACATATCTGCATCCTGCAACCGGCACCTACTCTTCTCTAGATTTGTCTCTTGCAGACTCTAATCTACTTCATGAATTTGATTGGACAGTCCACAATGACCTCTGTGGAAGTGACCACTTTCCAACTATTTTATCAGAAATTTCCCCATCTGAAGCTCCATCTTACACAAGATGGAATTTTTCTCAGGCAGATTGGTCCTTATTTAAAACATTGTGCTCATCTAAACTCCAACCTTCATGTTTCAGTCATATACGTTATAAAATTCAGCGTTTTTCTGACGTTTTAAATGAGATAGCTGCAGTATGTATACCACAATCCTCTACAAATCCACATGTACGGAAGCCGTGGTTTAATACAGACTGTAAACAGCCTAGAAAAGCGAGGAAAAGAGCAGAGAATAATTTTCGAAATCATCCAACTGTCCATAACTTATAATTAAATAAGTTTAAAGAACTAAATGCGAAGGTACTTCGTACGTTCAAACAAAACAAACGACAGTCCTGGAGGAACTATGTCTCCAGGATTAATTCACGCACACCAGTGTCCAAGGTATGGAACATGGTTCAGAGAATAAAAGGCAAAGGTTCGAAATCTGCTGTTCACCATCTTAAAAATGGTGATAGTTTGATTACTGACACATCTCAAATTGCCAATAAACTTGGCGAAACGCTTGCCAAAAATTCTTCATCAGAAAATTATGCTCCTGAATTTCAGAGATACCAGAAGTTACAGGAAAAGAATAACCTTAATTTTGAATCAAATAATAGTGAAGATTACAATGAAGTGTTTTCCTTACATGAGCTACATACAGCTCTTGAGCAAGCTCACGACACAGCAGCGGGTGATGATAATATCCATTACCAGCTACTGAAACACTTACCTGAACCATGCCTATTGACACTTTTAGATATATTTGACAAAATATGGACGTCTGGAGAATTTCCTCCTTCATGGCGTAATGCCACTGTAGTTCCAATACCAAAACCTGGTAAGGATCATACAGATCCATCAAATTACAGACCGATATCGCTTACTAGCTGTGTCTGCAAAACCATGGAGCGTATGGTGAATAACAGATTGGTTTGGTATCTTGAAACCAATACCTAATAACAAATATTCAATGTGGTTTCAGGAAACATCGTAGTACTATTGATCATTTGGTCCGTTTGGAATCCTTCGTTAAAAATGCTATAGTCAATAAACAACATGTTGTATCAATTTTCTTTGATCTTGAGAAAGCTTATAATACAACCTGGAAGCATGGCATTTTGAAGGATTTACATGAGTTTGGTTTGAAAGGCCGTTTGCCTCTTTTTATATCAGAGTCTTTAAAAGACAGGCAATTTCAAGTCCGAGTGGGTTCTACCCTGTCTGATCATTACAATCAGGACCAGGGTGTCCCACAAGGCAGTATTTTGTCCGTCACTTTATTTAGTATTAAAATCAACAGTTTATCCAAGGTTTTAAATGATTCGATTGATGGATCACTTTTTGTGGATGATTTTAACATTTCCTGTCGTGGTAAAAATATGTATACTATTGAACGACAACTGCAGTTGTGTTTAAATAAAATAAATAAATGGTGTCTTGAGAATGGTTTTAAATTCTCAAAGTCGAAAACTAATTGTGTACACTTTTGTAAGAAATATAAACCGCATAAGGACTCTGAACTATATTTAAATGGCACTCCTATCAAAGTCGTAAAGGAGGCAAAATTCTTGGGTCTAATATTTGATTCTCACTTAACCTTCTTGCCTCATATTAAATCTCTTAAAGCTAAATGCCTGAAAGCTCTGGATTTGCTAAAGGTTGTTTCAAACTCAAAGTGGGGAGGGGATAAGACTACCCTCCTTCACTTATATAGATCATTGATACGGTCTAAACATGATTGTGGCTCTATCGTTTATGGTGGAGCCTGCAAAAGCAACCTAAAACTTTTAGATTTTGTCCACCACCAAGGTCTAAGACTTTGTCATGGATCTTTCAGAACTTCACCTGTTGATAGCCTTTATGTCGAAACTGATGAGCCATCTCTTGAGCAGCGACGTATAAAATTAGCTTTACAGTATATCACAAAACTATGTTCCCATGAGTCAAACCCTGCATATGACTGTGTCTTCAATCCTCTCTATGAGGATTCATACAATAAGAAATCTCCCCTTGTTCCGCCTCTTGGTTTAAGAATAAAACCACTTATTTCTGCTGCCGGCATTGAGCTGGATCATGTAGCTCCCTCCTGTCTTCTTTCTTCTCCTCCTTGGCAACTGGTTAGGCCACAGGTCGACCTAACATTAACTACATTTAAAAAATCAGAAACAAATGAATTACAATATAAACAAGAATATCATCAATTGAAACATAGATATAGCAATTATAAATCCTTATTTACAGATGGGTCCAAGGATGGTGGCGCAGCAGCTTGTGCCACTGTCATTGGATCCACAACAATATCTTCTAGATTACCCGATAATAGTTCTATTTTTACAGCAGAAGCTAACGCCATATTGACAGCTCTTAAATATATTCAAAGACAAACTAAACATAAACAGTAAATAACCTATTCCGACTCTCATTCTTGCCTTCAGGCTATTAAAAATATTTCTTGCAAACATCCACTTTTAATTGATATTATTGAATTGTATAATAATCTTGCTACTGGCCAATACGACATCGTCTTTTGTTGTTTACCCAAAAGGCATTTCTGGTAACACAATGGCAGACCTTGCTGCTAAAGCAGCACTCAACAAATCTGTGACGCCACTTCTTATTCCATACACTGACTATAAAGCTATCATTAGGTCTTACATCCGTGATCTGATGCAGAAGAGGTGGGACACTCAAGTAGGTATCAACAAATTACATGAAATAAAACCCTACATTGGTTACACCTACTTACTAGTCCAGATTTGAAGAAGTCATTGTGCGACGATGTCGTATTGGCAACACACGATATACACATGAACATTTGCTTAAAGGTGAAGATCCTCCGTTTTGTATC
Source organism: Haliotis asinina (assembly GCF_037392515.1). Taxonomy (NCBI): domain Eukaryota; kingdom Metazoa; phylum Mollusca; class Gastropoda; order Lepetellida; family Haliotidae; genus Haliotis; species Haliotis asinina. The sequence continues at coordinate 2,290,925 of NC_090295.1, read as the reverse complement.
CCTTGTGATGAAAGAATCACAGCCAAGCATGTCTTGCTTGACTGTGTTGAATATTCCATCACAAGGGATAACCTTTTCAAATCAAGAAATATGAAGGATCTTTTTAGTAATGTTAGTTATCATTTAATCATTGCGTTTTTAAAGGAATTAGACCTGGTACATGACTTTAAATAGATAAATATTTTATGATTGGAAGTTGAATTAGCAACTAAGATTGTTAGTGGCTGTATCCTCGAAGGGGGTTGAAGTACCGTAAAATTATTGTCCTCCTGAGAGGGTACGTAAGTCCCAAACAGTTGAAGTCAGATTTAATCTTTCACTTTTTTAGTCGTAGAATATGTGTAATTTTAAATTGTGGCTAATCTTGCATACAGTCGCCATCACCTAGTGTAAATCCAACTAGGAACCATGCAGGTAGCGGAGGTACTGTAAGTCCCCATGGTCCCTAGTATGGTGATCTACTTTCGGTTGTTGGCGATCTATGGCCTGTTTTTATATTGTACTGTCCAAATAGTGATAATATTAGCTCTTAAGTTTCTACGCTAGTTTTAAATACTAACTGTGATAGTCTAGTAGTTTTACTGTCCTTCTTCGACAGGTTCTTCATAATATGCCTATATATTCCTTTTTATGTCACGTATGTTCTCGTCACAATATGGCTGCAATATTGCCGACGTGACGTTAAATGATAACTCACTCACTCACTTCAATTTACCTAAATTGTTTTGGAACTTACGTAAACGCTCAGGAGGACAATATGTTTACGGTACTTTAACCACCCTTGAAGACACAACCACTAACAATCTTAGTTACTCATTCAAACTTAAATTTACAACGAATTCTAACGAATCTAATTCAATAATTTCTAATAAAAATGGATGCTTGCAAGAAAGACAATGTATTGTTTATACTTTGGGTGTCTATTAATATGTTTAAGAGCTGTTAGTATAGCGTTTGCTTCAGCTGTTATAATAAAACTGCTATCCATTAATGTACAAGATACTGATCTGGAACCAATAACAGTGGCACAAGCTATTGCGCCACCGTCCTTGGACGCATTTGCAAAAAGGATTTGTAATTGCTATATTTACTTTTTAATTGATTGTATTCTTGTTTATACTGTAATTCATTCGTTTCTGAATTTTCAAGAGTAGTTAATGTTCGGTCGACTAGTGGCCTAAACAATTGCCAAGGAGGAGAAGAAAAAAAGTCGGGAATGACCTATATTTTTCAGCTCAATGCCGGTAGCAGCAATAGATGGCTTAAATCGGAGCCCAGGAGGCGGAACAAGAGAAGACTTCTTGTTTTACAGAACCTCATAGACAAGAACCTCAATGAACACGGGGCTAGATTCGTTAGAGTGTAGTTTTGTAATATACTCTTCAAACAAAGTAGGGGATTTTCATTTTTATGTTTACGATTAAAAATATTTAGGAGATTTATCGGAGTCCATCAATGTTGATATGATGATATTGAATGTTTTGAGAGTGCATCACCATTTGCACTTCCTTACAACGTTTACACTTCTATCCAAATTAAAAGTTCGGATTCCCCTACTTTTCTTGAAAAGTATATATTGTAAAGCTAATTCTTTTCGGCGTTGTGTAAGAGATGGTTCATCTATCTCGACGTAGAGACTGTCCGAAAGACCCCAGACAAAGTTTTAGACCTTGATGGTGGACAGAATCTAATTATTATAGGTTACTCTTGCAGGCTCCACCATATACAGTGGAACCATGATCTAGTTTTGAACGGAATAGTGATCGATATAAGTGTATAAGGGTAGTTTGGTCCCCTTTTCACTTTGAGTTGGAAACAACTTTCAACAGATCAAGTGCCTTCAGGCATTTAGTTTTGAGGGATTTGATATGTGGCAGAAAGTCTGAGTAAAACATAACACCCAAGAACTTGGCTTTCTTTACAACTTTGATGGTTGTGCCATTTAGAGATTGTTCAGGGTCTTTTGTATTTACCGCAAAAATGCATACAAGTAATTTTGGATTTAGAAAATTTAAAGCCATTTTCAAGACACCATTTATGTATTTTGTTTAAAAACTACTACAGTTGCCGTTCAATAGTACGCATATTCTTACCACGACGAGAAATATTAAAATCATCCACAAAAAGGGATCAATCAACTTAATCGGATAAAACTTGATCTTAATACTAAACAATGAGGCAGACAAAATACTCCCTTGTGGGACACCCTGATCTTGAATGTCATGATCAGACAGGGTAGAACCCACTGGGACCTGAAATTGCTTGTCGTTAAGAAGTTGGATATAAATTGAGTATGCTTTTTCTAAATAAAAAAGAGATCGAGACTGCATATTTATTAATTATGGTATTCGTCACAAACGGTTCTAAACGCAGTAAATGATCGATAGTACTTCTGTTTTTGCGAAAACCACTTTGTATATCTGTTATTAGGTTATTGGTTTCCAAGTACCAATCAAGTCGATTATAAATTATTGATCATGCGTTCCATGGTCTTGTAAACGCAGCAAGTTAGTGAAATGGGCCTATATATGGAAAGGTCTGCATGATCATTATACACGCACAAATCGTTGTTTGAAATAAAGTCCTCCAGTAACTTACCTTCATGTTTTGTATTTATGTCACCCCAGAGTGGATAGTGACCATTTAAGTCACCCATGATTAAACAAGTTTCGGTAGTTCATCATCAAGAGCTTGCAGATCGCTTAGTTAAACAGCTGATGATGACGGAATGTATATACAGCACAATGCGAATGCAACGTACACCGTAAGTCGCACTGCAATGTCTTAGAGATTTGTTGTGGGAGTAACTGGGCTATGGATAACATTTCGTCGCACAAATATTGATGCTCCACCAGTTGCTCTAGCACCAGACGGTGTTTCAGATAGGTTTCCTGTTTGGAGAGTGCTGGTTTAAAATCTTAGATTAATAATTGTAAATTATTTAAATTATTCTGAAGTCCTCTACAATTCCATTGTATTATAGGCGAGGGCATTACTTCTTCGGGGGATAAACAGGAGATCTACCCCTCACCTTCCTCACCTGCCATTGCTTTGCTCGGACACATCCATGTTATCAAGGGATCCAAACTTATTAAAAAATTGTATTTGATTATTCGCCCCTTACAGGGTTCTTCCACTTTGAGTCTTTTTAAAAGTGTCACTGTTTTGTTTTGACTTCTGTTTTGCAGCTGGTTGAACAGGTGGTTCCGGGTTACTTGACCCTTTCTGAGATCTATATATCTCAGTTGATGTCTGCGATTAAAGAATATCTTGGGATGAGTCACTGGTTTGTGAACTGCATGTCACTTGTGAAGGCCTTGACTGGACATTAGTAGATAGCCAGGTTGAAGCAGAAATTCTTGCCCATGTGTAGTTTGCCTGGCAACCTACATGCACAGCATTATATGAAATAGGTTTAGGCTTGGAGGTCTGATCAGATGCATCAAGTATTAGAATACGTTGAGCCTGATTGTTCTTGTGAAAGAACAAGTGTTTGTGCTTCTGAAAATGATATGTTATGTTGATGTTTCCAAGTAGGAGATCCTTTGGAAGATGGCGGATGGTTGCCAGAGCAGTTAACACAGGAAGGTGTTTTGTCACAAAGATCTTCACACTTTCGGGCACATCTGTGACTTTGACCCATGACCATATTTTGGGCAGATATAGCACCTCAAAGGATTTGGAATAAATGCGTCAGCCTTCAAGTTGCTGTGTCCCACTTTCAGTGAGTGTGGGCGTTTAAGCAGACAAACGTGAACAAATAAGCGCTTGACAGGGGTAACGCCTTGAGAATGCAATTCTGTCTCATGTTCACTCATGTCTAAAGAGGCAACGTCCACGGACGATACCTTTACTGCTATTCAATGTCCACAGGAGCATTCGTTAAAATTAAAATGATTGCAGAATCAGAAATTGGATCAGTTTTCGACTCTCAATGAGGAGTGAACCAGATCTTATTTTTTTAATTTGCTTGACATCTTCTGCTAAACCTTCGATGACTTTGGCAACAGCGAATGGATTCAGCTTAAGAGCTCCACCATCTGATGCTGACGTCACTAGGAAACGAGGCCAGTTATCAGGGTTTGTGACAACTTCGGGAGTCACATCCTCCGAAGACAACAAATCATTGTATATTAATAGGAACGTTTTTAGTAGGGGTACCATGCTATACTCGTGTATGAATCACCATCCAAGCTCCCCACCCACCACGGAGTGTCAACAAGGACGATGTCATATACCTGTGGGTCACCAGCGGGTGACACGAGGGTTCACGGGAGGGTATACTCACGTAGAATCATCAGTACAATGTTCTACCAGACTGGCCCAGGTGAGTGAGTTTTGGTGAGTGAGTTTATTGACAGTATGGGTGGCCACTGGCCCATTATACATTTAAAAGAGAAATACAGTGTGTAGCACAACAAAGCGCCTGGAACATCAGTTATACATTTGGCAATACAAAACGTGATCGTAGTTTAACTGCTAGGAATACATATTTTGCAAGCAGTGATAATACATGAACATTTTTTGATGCTAACAACTGTTGAAATTTGGTTTCTGAGGGAAATGTGAAGTAGTATGCAGGAATGAGGGAGCGTCTTAGACTATCATAAAAAGGACATACCAAACAAAAGTGATATTCTGATTCAATTTGTCTAACTATACACATGGGGCAAAGTCTCTCTTCCCTGGCTAAACCTATTTTCCTACCCTGTTCAATGAATAATCTATGGCCAGAACAGCGGAATGCAGTAAGGGCAATACGATAAACCTTAACAGAAATACAAGATAAGTACTTTTCAAAACCTGCCTCTTGTTTTACAGAGCGGTACAAAGTTAGTTTGTTATATCTGTGGAGATCTTCAAACCAGCGCTGCTTATCAATATCTATGCATCTCTGCTTGAAAGAGGAAATGAAATGATTTATAACACCAACATCCTGCTTACTCCAGACTTCACCAAAGCCATACTCAAATAATAACGACTTTACCTTTAATGCCCAACAGCTCAAACCCTGATTTGCTAATGATAACTGGTAGGAATAAACTTTCTTAAGAATAACATTATCATCTTGATACAAGAGTCTTATCCAATACTTGATAATCTTTACATAACAGTTAACTCTAAGTGAATGGCGACCTAACTCACCACGTGCTACAATATTCGGTACAGATCTTTGTAAATATAAGAGCTTTTTACAAAAACGATCATGGACTCTTTCTACATCTGGTGAGGGGTGAAAACCCCACACCTCGCTACCATATAATAAAACCGGCCGAATCTTAACATCAAATATGTGACATAGCATGTTGATAGGCAAGTTATAGAAATTATATATCTTAGACTTTAAACACTGGATAACTTTAGTAGCTTGGAGAGCTAAAGTTTTTTGAGCAATATACCATTTGCCGGAGCTTGAAAAATGTACTCCTAGATATTTGTAGGAAGAAACTATGTCCACGGGTTGGCCATTATAGTACAATCTTTCATAAGTTTTAAGTTTACCTTTCTTACGAAAGACAATAACTTTACTTTTATTTAAATTAACTAGCAACTGCCATTTATCACAATACCTTGACAATTTGTCTAACCTTTTCTGGAGACCTTTAACTGTACTATCCATCATCACTATGTCGTCTGCAAACAGTAATATAAACAATTGCAGCATACCGATACTGATAGACCACTGATTATCCTGCTCAAGAAATTGCACTAAGTCGTTGATAAAAAATGAAAAGAGAAAGGGGGAAAGCTGGCAGCCTTGACGAACTCCGAAATTACAATCAAAGAATTGAGTACAATTATTTCCTACAAGAACACAAGACTTTACGTTTTCATACATATTTCTAATAAGTCTAAAGACTCGACCTTTAACGTTGCCAATCCATAGCTTATACAAAAGGCCATTACGGGGGACTGAGTCGAAAGCTGATTTTAGATCTATAAACGCACAGTAGAGTCTACCTTTATGCAGTGATAAATATTTGTTTATAACAGTGTCTAAAACAAAAATATTATCGGTAGTCTGGAAACCTTTTCTAAATCCTGCTTGCTCTGGAGCTAAAGTATTTTCTCTCGTGGCCCAAATTGATAACCTGTTGCAAATTATTTTGGCGAATATCTTCGATGCCACTTCAAGAAGGGTAATTGGTCTGTAGTTGCCTGGTTCATTAGGATCACCTTTCTTGTATATCGGGATAATAATTCCAAACGTCCACTCTTTAGGGTAATTACCAGTCTGTAGAATTATATTAAATAATAATCTAAGCATCTCATAGCACGCAGACGGTGCATATTTGTAAAACTCAAGGGGTATTCCGCTGAAACCTGGGGCTTTTCCTGGCTGCATATCATTAATAGCTTCAGTAATTTCTTCATGTGAAATAATTCTATCGAGAAAGTCATTATCAACTGTACTGTCGATAAGTTCGTCATTAATAGAGTCAATAAAGTCAAAGACAAAAGCATAAAAGTCTTGTTCGCTGTCTGCAAAGTTTGTACCCTGAAATAATGAATAAAAATGTTCATTCCAATCTGCGCATGAGATATTATTACGTTGTGTATTAAATGATTTAAAATAAGACCAAAATAGTTTACTGTCTTTGGATAGTAAAGCACTGTTTAAAGTTTGTACAAAATTATTAAACACGTTAGCAGATTTCTGTTTACACAGTTCTTTGTACATCTTTTGGGATTCACGGTATCTGTCCTTGTTCATTTCACTGTTAGAGTCACGTAGTTCACGAAGTGCTTGTCTGGCTGCTGCACGTGCAGCACGACACTCGTTGTCATACCAGCTATTGTTATTGTTGCGATTGACAACAGGCTGAGTACCAAAACTCTGCCTCTTGAACGGTTCGCCACAGTGATGGAGCACTTCCTGGAAACATGTAAAGGCTTTTTGAGTGTTATTACATTTAATATGATATATAAAATTGTCCTGAGCAATAGAGTCTCTCTGGCGATTCCAATGGTCAAGATATAATCCTCGTTGATCGTCACTCCAAGAATACCTAACACGTTGCAGTTCATCGTATGTTGTGTTTACATATCCTTCAGGCTTTGTTATTTTCAATGAGTAGGCAATAGGCATGTGTGTACTTTCTACTTCGTTATATATTACATCAAATTTTTCAAACAATACTGGCCCAGGAGCAACCGCCTTCTGGGCTTGCTAGACTCTTGGTAAGTAATCGTGTATTTGTTTACAGTAAACAAGTAAAGAGGTTGAATACAATTTTCACCAAGCCGAGAAAATAAACTGCTGCATGCATCAAATGTGTGCAAAACAACGTGCACAGGGCTTGGCATGGCCAGCCGAAACCCTGGCCAATTCGACCACCCATCTAGGTGAAGTAGGGCCAAAATTCCAGGCCCTCAACTACCAAGATCCCTTCCTCCACCGACACAGGGCTGCAACTCACGGTTGGTGGGCCAAATATGCCCCCGGGTCCATAGTGGAAGCTTGACCTGGTCTTAGCGTTACCCGGCACCCACCACACCACGGGTGCCTTTTGTAGACAGAATAATTGATTATTTTATCATTCATCCATGCTCAAATGATCACAAATTGATCGCATGAAGTATTGTAACGGAAATGCACATAGCCAGTGTTTCTACCAAGATACATCCTCGTTTTAATGACATGTTCTTAGAGTGTGTCTGATGAATGGTCCTTAGAAGATAAACGGTGCACAAAATTGTTGCTTTAAGAAGGTCCACGAGTTATTTACACATGCATGCGCAGGTTATGTAAGCAAAAAGTAAAATATGTGAGCAGAAAGTAGAAGTCTTATCACCAAACATTGCGTTTTGTTACAAACATGTTTGTAACCAGGTAACGAAGTGTAATGAATAATTTTCAAATATATTTATTGATGTCTTGAAATGAGTTTTAATGAATTATGAGATACGTGTATGGTTTTGTTGCGTTGCTCCTCGAGCACTTTCATAACTTAATGCAGCAACGTGCACTTGGATTCTATGGATGTTGGATTCAATCGCCGTCGTGTTACATCATAAATAGCACGGTCGTATTCTATTTCTCTTTTCTCTGTTTCTCTATTTCAATCCAGAGAGTAAAGCTAAACATTCAAAGAATTGAAGTCGATCATGAAACGCGTTTTATTGTTTGGATGTTTGGATGTTACAAGATCCAGTTTCAAAATTTCATTCAGAGTTTAAAACAACATAATTTTCCATGACACCAGAATCGGCTGCGTTCCCCAGATCCCGACGACATGTAGTCCATGGTCACGATAAGCAAAGTAAATATGACCATTTGTGTGCTCTATATGATTATCGTGTAACAGTACGCTTATCTCCAAAATTATCAAATTTTAAAAGTTTCAATAAGAGGAAGTAACTTTTACCGAATATATTCAAGGAAAGTGGCTGGTTCAAAGAAAGAGAGCTTAAATTGGAAGTAACGATTTTGTATGACCTGAGAAAGATATTCTGAAACTGTAGTAGATTTAATTTTAAAACAAGGATATCGTTTTACATTTTACATTGTTGGGAATACATCAATTAATGAAATACAAACGTAAGTTTCTGTTCTGAATCCATGTTAACAAATTCAGCTGAAACGCGCTCTAATGGAATTTGATTCTTTGAGAGTCGGAGGAATAGAAAACATCGCGACCACTTTCCAATGAAATATAATGAAATATTGCCAGAAGACGGCATTCAGCAACATTACACTACATACAAAGAGGATTCGATTAAGTCTAGTCCAAACATACATATACAGAGGGAGAGAGAGAGAGAGAGAGAGTGTGTGTGTAAACTGGTTTTCACGACATATTAGAAAATCGGCCATGAGAGACATAATGGTGGACGCGAGGCGTACACAATTTACAAGGAGTGCCATTTACGTCCCTTTGTTTCCTCGATGTTAGTGATGTTAGTGATAGCTATAGATAATGGGGAACACTTAAATGCGGCTTATACCCTTCCATATTCATAAGAAATTTCCACTAAAATGTTGTCACATTTTCATTTAAACACAAATCACTATTAAGTCCCTGTAACATCCCTACCACTGCATTATTTGAAAGGGTACAAGAGGGGGCAGGGGTTGGGGGTGATTCGGGTATACAGTTTGGCTCACATGCTGTATTGCTGTATTGCTGCATGTACACACTTCAACGAACGGTCGAGGTGTCACACAGTACGAGAAAACCGAAAACGGATTTATCGGTAATAGTAGGTGCCTAAAGGAACAAATCATCTTTTAGTATGTGAACGTTTAGTGGGCCAGACGTCTGACCTAGATCAATTACCTGAGTCAATTCTGAGTCAATCATTGTACACAGTTGTGACCCTCAGGCATGTCGGAGACCAAAGACAGCAGGTTTGAAAACTGAATTTTGTGTGTGTGTGTGTGTGTGTGTGTGTGTGTGTGTGTGTGTGTGTGTGTGTGTGTGTGTGTGACCCTCCCACTTGGATCTGCGAATGGGTTACTATTAAATAGACCCATACCTAGAAATCTCACCCCACAGTAAAACTATATATGTAACATTTATTGATGATTTGAGATTTTACAGCCGTGCTTAAAGTCTTGTACACCTGGGTGTTGAGGCATCTTGCAAATAATATATTGCTTCGGAGAAAAACAACAGTATTTATAATCTGAATGATATATTTAAGTATGATTGCACAATGCCGTTTAGAAAGCGGTCAAATGCAACGTATGTCATATTTGGGATTTTACTTTCTCAGTACAGTACATATTCTAGTACTTTTTGGGGGTGCGGATTCGAATCCCGGATGGGACTCAACCAAAAAAGCACTAGACTATGTACTTTACTGAGAAAGTGAAATCCCAAATATGACATATGTTGGATATATTTAAACCATCTACTTTCAACACAATCCATTACTCAAAAAGTAGGAAACGTGCCAGTTATTATTTCCGTGCATACTTTCTGTTTACATGACAAATCTATTAGGCATTCCATCTTTTCGGAATCTGTAGTGAAGATGTGAGTTACTTTCATTCAGACTTCCTAGGTAGTAAAGCAAAGATCACAGACAGAACAGGAGGCTGATTTTACAAATATCAAATCGACAGGTTTCAGGACCACTCCTTCAGTGATTCAAATATCCCTCAATGTCGCTCATCATCGCCAGACGGCGCTCGTCCTGGCAAATCTCGTCTACTGAGGCTAATTGTGTTGTCTCACGAGACCCCATGAATGCAAATATAGACTGCAGTGTAGCACTCCGTAGTCTCTTCCTGCTACCCATTATATTATCAAGATACATGGAGTTTCCTTTTTTCCTTCCACGCGTATATAGGAGGCAGACTAACTAAGTTAATTATATGCACTTTATTTTTCAATGTCTTGGAGTGACAGCATACACTTGTTCAGAAACAAGCAGAAAGATAATCGGAGCAATGTCTCTAATTACCATGGGACTTTTCGAGCTATCATCGATCGTCGAATGTACAATGTACACATGCGAGAATACATGTACGTTTACCATTGAGGTAATTAATGACATGACTAGATCAGTGGGCATCACGACAGTGCACAAGCCATGGAAACAATGGCAAACGAACCATGGCACACGATCAGAGATCAGGATCAGGAAAACAAAACAACAACTATGTAGAACATGTCGAAAACACAGAGCGTGCATTAATCATAACTTGATCTGCATTGAAAAACTGTATTGAAAATCGTTACTTATGTCATTAACAAAGACAACAAGCACTGATCTTTTCATTCACTTCATTTTGACGTTTACCCCGAGGTATCCGTAAAAATATTATCCGTTTCCATGCAGTATTTACATATCAACGCAATGTGTTCGTTAAGGCTTAGTTTGACAGATACCGATATTCAGGAATAAATGGTATTGATATCATCCATTGTTTTACAATTTGTAAGAAATGCTTAATGTACATGCTGACGGTCGTGTCAATAACAAAGACCGCCCAAGTGTTACGATGCACTTACAAGACATGTCACAAGTCGGTGCTGTCATTCCATCTCATACCATGATTATTTCTCATCCGACCAACGATGACAGATCATTTCACTTATGGGATTAAGATCACTCACTGTCAAAATATAAGGTGAAAATGATCACGAACATTCATACCAAATAGTATGTTTTCATTTCAAAGCTTTGTTTTTCTTTATCTAGGTAGACATAATATCCCATCTCACAACTATATAATTGATGGTATCCATGTCACAAAATTAGTAACGGGTAATAGCGGTTTTATCAGACTTACAAATCTTTTAGTTCTGAGTGACACGATCGGTTATCAGTACTTAATACATTTGTTTCATAATATAGCTGAGTGACCACGAGTCGTACTATCTCTGAATGCCCTAACTATTAAGTTAAAGACCATCTGATTCCCTGCTTATGCCTGTTCTTCCGTCATCACACAAATTGAAAGAATTAGGTTGTGATATTAGGTACAACGATATAGTAAAATTTGTCACATAATAGTCGGAAGACCTTTAGCGTTTTGAGTAGTACGTATATATTTTTATTGCATTGTATGCATGCATACTACTTTTCACCTGTAATCGGGTGTTACGAGGGGTCAGCCATCAAATTGCGATCACTTTCCATTTACATTTATGTCCCTTCATTCCCTTCATTTCTAAGATATGAGGTGTCCGTGAATTGCATTTTTTGTCTCAAAAAGGTGAGAGACATGTACGTGTCGAAGGACGTTTGATGTCGCTTGAAGAGTTGCAGGAGAGTCTGTCAGAGACACAGGCAGTGGAATTCAAATCAAGCTCTAAGAATTGCTCCTTCCCAATAGAACCCATTACACATCGATTTCAATCGTTCTCTATGCAGACACCTACTGGAACAAGTGTCATCATCTCTCATAAGCTCATTTACGGCTTCCGTACACGAACTGCATATATCTTTGATGATGGTCACGAGTGTTGAGGCGGCGCTGCTAGGAGGGAATGAGGCTACCCCAACGAGAGATATGGTCCAAATACTACAGCTTCGAAATATGTCTTCTGTCATCCCCATGGCTGTTTTATCTTGTCATTCACAATGAGGTGTTTTTCATTATCTGTATCTGAAATAAAAACTTCATGGAGAGTACGTTACTTACGTATCTTCTCAGGAGGACAATAACGTTTCAATACTTTTTTTATTTAAAAAAAGAGTTTTGGAACGTTACATATATTTACGTCTTCGTATACCAGCGTAATCATAAATAATCTTCCTGGAAGCATTTCGACTACACATGTGCACGTGGTGCGAGTACATGTATACCTCTCATATTTAGATATGTTCAGTTTGACTAATTAATGGAGCCGGTCAGGATATCAGAACAGGTCTCAAATAATTTCAGGTATGGACACCTCAAATTTTCTCTGTGTTCTGCAGTGCAGTACATGAACTATAACATTATGTTTCTAGCGTTTCTCGTAAATTAGATGAATTGATAACGTATTCAGGTATCGCTGATATCATAAATATCTTAACTTCGGTGAATGTACATGTACGATTTGAGACTGATTCATATTAAACTTGTAGTATGCTGGAGACAGTCTCACTCTGCATTCACATTGCTGTCGACTTCCATGTCACGCTAGGCGGTATGTGATATGAATGTTAGTTCACATGAACGTGGTTTGCGGCAAATTCCACATTGCAATGTGCAACAGCCTCAGGGACAAATCCCATAATGCATGACTGCGTGGATACGTTTAAGAAAATGAGGATATATTTATGTAATGTGGTTGAGAGGAATCACATGTAATTTGATGCAAATACGTCGGAAATACCAAACGAGTAGGTCAGGTTACAAACAATTCACTAGAATATTTCGTCCTTATGGTAATAAGTCTCAATTGGCATCACAGAAAAGTGCAAAAATACTTCTGGCAATAATCGTTTTAGTATAAAATCCGTTTACAGATAAGGTGGAAATGCTTATTGAAACATGACATAGCGATATCAAAAAGTATTAAGGCCGGAAGAGGCAATATGATCCATCCCTGATCAAAGTTCTTCCAAATGGCTAGAGATTTGTACTTAACAAAATATGATTGTTTCCCTTCCCAAACAGACAGAAGTACAAATTGAAAACAACTTATCTGTGTTGAGAAAGCCAACAACACTCTAGGTTACAATTATGGTCATATCATTGCTAGCTGCTGCTATTGCATCGTTCGAAGTGTGGGGCAGGTCAGTGGGATACAGCGAATTTGAAACCGAAATCTTGTCCATTGTTGTGTCCTCAGGTAACTGTACGCAGAACTGGCACAATACACTAACCAGCAATGTACAATTAGATGAAGCTTGGTGTTCGGGTAAAAATGATGGACACTTGACGGAAGGAAGAACCCGTAGGTGAAACACAAGCAACAAAAGAAACATAATTGTATCTTAAATTCCTTCCTTGGGTTAACCTCACGTTCGCGAAGTGAAAACAGTAAATAAATCATTGGTGACATGACATGTCGAAGTCAAAACGGGCAGGCAAGAAGATAACAGTAGCTAGCGAAAGTTACATGATTTCACCCAACAACTGCAAAAGTTATCAGCACTTTAGCTGGCCGAGAGAATACGCAAAAGCACAAATGCGTTACCCATGTCGTCATCATATGATTATGACTAATAACCTCAACAATCAAGAGCTTGCGTGACGCAAACGAAGATAACTTATCCTGACAAAGCGACACGTTTTGGTTGAATATTTTGATCGAAAATAGTGAAAAGTGATAATACACTTTCTAAGTAAACAATTTATTCCATACCTTTTGATGGACTGAGGCCCATGCAGGTGATACATGGTAGCCTAGCATGCATCCTTTCACCTTAGAGTGTGTTCCGAATGAGTGAGGTAACAGTTTACATCGCACCGGCAATATTACAGAAATTTAGCGATGAAAACAAGGTAATCAATCTAAAATATCCGTCGACAAAGAACAGTAAAAAATAACAAGTCTATCACAGATATATAATTTTAAAACTAGTAATGGATTCTAAAATATTTCAACTATACAGCACGATATCTATACAAACTGGCTACAGATCGCCAACGACTGAAGGTGGATCACCATACCGATAGCCATACTGAGGGCCATCGGGACTTACATTGCTCTTGCTACCGGCATTGTTTCGAGCTGGATTTACACCATCCCTTCAGCTGCTGTAATAAAATGTTAACCAGAATTAAAATAACAAGAATATTGCAATTAAAAACCTGGTAGACTTAAATTTAAATCAAATGGTTTCGGACTTACGTGCCCTCTCAGGGGGAAAATGTTCCGAATGGGAAGCAACCTAACAAAAGTTCTAGAATCTGTACTTTGGTAGACAAAAAAGGCATCCCTGATATAACTTATATAACAAAATAATGATACCTATAACCGTCTCAGGATCATACATAACACATACTCCACAAGAACATGCAATTTAAGTGAACCTTTATCTACGTTGAAAAAATGGGCTACTGGCAATTTCACCAAATAACGATTTTGAGATCCTTCATGATTGCATGGGTGATCCTAAATACAATAATTCTGTATTGAAGTGTATTCAAACTGAAGTATCTGGTGTTGAATTTGTTGAAATGAACCACGATTCTTAACCAAATCATATCGTCCCATAGATTTTTGGATGTCCACAGTAAAAACAGAATGGTGTTCAAGGAGTGTCTACATCAACAAACTTTAACCATTTTCCAAGTGGAACCGGGAGTCTGTTCTGTTGCGTAAGAGTTATTTTCTATGCTTAAGTGAGCAGAAAACCATCTGAAAGACGCATTCGAGTGTCTGCAAAACAGAAAGGTTTGACCGTCATCCTTTGAATAGTATCATGAACCAGGGTCAAAATGAGGACTCGCATTCAAACAAGTCGCTGCTTCTGAGCGCCCGATTTAATCAGATGCCTTTAACCTAGGAACCAACCTTCTGTAGAAGGATTACGAACTGATTACTGGCGCTACATCAAAGCTTTCTGCGGACCTCACCACGGCAATATTTCTTTTCCATCTCAAAAGTGGGTGTAATTGCGTGCCTAGTTTACAGCTTATGTAACCTGCTGCAGCATTTTGAATTAAAGGGACACTTAAAGAGGCAATGATAATCCACTGTGCTCGAAGTTCGATAAACACCTTAAGGCTTTCCTTTCATTGCCTTTAGATGCTGCAGTACGTTTGATCCAGTCGAACTCTTTAAATGATGACTTTCATTTATGATGATTGGCTGTGGTATCCCTCTTATGCTGAATATGTACAAAGGGGGATTTCTAGATGCTCTAAATGCACACAAGTTGTCAGACACTCTTAAACAAGCAAACGCCAGCTCATGTCACACTGTCCATGAACATCGTATTGACACAAGAAAAATCAGGCTAGAAGTCTTCGGTTTGAGTATGCACTTAAAGAGATCGTCTTATTAATCATATCAAGTGGTCGTGTTGCTACAGTGCAGTGGTGTCTGTCGCGGAAAACATTATCATAATTAACTTGAAAGTAAATCGGAACTTAAAATTTAAGTTTTAAGTGAACGTTTTCACGAGAACTTCAGTGCTTTTTGAGTGGAATGCTTCCGTACATTACTGCGTCCTTTCTCGTAAAAACAACTCTCGAAATGTCTATTTTAGGGATGTAAGGATGTCAAACACTGCTTCACAAAAGTGGCGTTTTACAATTCAGAATGTGTGTGCCAGCAAACAAAATTAAATCACGTGTCATCATTGTACATAAAACGGGACGACTGAGCACTTGTACAGGAACTTGTACAAATAAAACTATCATGATGCAATCAGGCTTCCTAGCCACATGATGGGCTGTTGAAAAGTTGGCAAAATTGACTAAAGAATCACTTCTTTTAATGAGTTTGACCTCCACACAGACATCGTAAATATTTAATTCAGCTTTAGATTGGTGACCTATGATATTTATGGCATTAAGTTGTACATAAAATGGTTATTGAATAGAACTAGCGTAAGGTCTACAAGAATATTGATCACGACCATAAGCGCTGATAAATCAGTAACCAGTTATCTTCAAACTAAATAGTTCTCGTTCAAAGTACAATGCCAGAATTCTTACCTTTCACGTGTAATCTCATATGTAGACAGTGTGGTATATATATACAGTATACTACACTTAGTACAGAGAATCTTCGGAGATTTCTCGGCTTCGTTCGGTAATTTGTCGGTCGCGTCCCGAACCTCACACATGAACACATAGAAGAAGCACCCGTCTCGGTGAGTTTTGTTTTTAGTTTCTGCTATTTTACTTACATAATCATAATTTTGATATGTAATTTTCAGGACGCGACCGACAAATCACAGAACGGAACCGAGAAATCACCGGAAATGGCCGAGCGTGTTTCAAGTATTACTGACATTGCTTCCGATAAGGGCGTTGTGTTTATGTTACTGCCGCTAAACTACCGATAGCGCTGCAAATGTTCCGCAAGTGGGCTGCGTTTGTTTACGTTTGAGATGCAATTTCATCATATTTGTTGTAATTCCTTAGATTACCTAGGGGGAGGAGAGGTGCTGGGCTGGCTGAGTAAAGTGGTCGTTGGCTTAACTTTGTATGCTCATCCAACTACGTTGTTAGCCGGAAAACTTGCCTAAGTGTTTGCGTGTTTTTGGTCAAAGAGAGAAATATATATGTTGTGTGCAAATGCGTTCCTGTGTTTGTTCGTGCGCAAGTGTGTTCGTTTTTATAATTTGTTTATAGAAAGAGATGTCATTTTAATGTTCACGTTTAGTGGATATACAGAATCGATGTGTGTGCATTGACTGTGTGTACCAACATTTTAAATACATGTATATTTATTGGTACAGAGACAGGATTTGTCCAACATATCAAAAACCACTTTCAAAGGTATCCCAACGATACACAAACGCATTTGACATTTGGCTCGAGAACTTAGATTGTATTGTTTCCTGTGCACGCGTGTGTTTTTTTTCACTTTAGATTTCTGGGGAAGATATATCATTATAACGTTAAAGTTTATTGGGTATTTCGGATCGAAAGAGAATTGTGATAATTTCGTGGGTGAAAGATAAAGTCAGCAGAAACATATACCTAAAGTTTCAATTACAAATTATGCATATTTACGCCATGATCGCGAAAACAGTTTCAGTTATCTCAGCTGTCTCAGTTATCTCAGTTATCTCAGCTGTCTCAGTTATCTCAGTTATCTCCATTATGCATGTTCAGCTGGAAGTCACGTGACCTCGTGACATCAAATATGACAAGAGTCAAAAGATCAAGCGCTACAGTAATACAAGTCGTGTTAATACAAGTCGTGTTTTTTCTGTCGTTTTTGCAAATGGTAACATGGTTTATTTTGTTGCCTGGCGATGCACGGAATCATTGAACAATGAAAGGAGCTACCATTTCATCCGTTTTCCAAGTGAAAATAGGCAGGAGAAATGTTGCGAGTCAGGTGCACTTACTTTCAAGACCTGTTGGCATCGGAATGCATTCACCACAGTCACACCTAAGAGATTGACGTGCAAGGGTCAGGGTGGGGTCAATGTGTGTGTGTGTGTGTGTGTGTGTGTGTGTGTGTGTGTGTGTGTGTGTGTGTGTGTGTGTGTGCTATACCATTACTTATGTATCGTATTTTTTTAATCAGTCTGACTGTTGAAGGAATGCAGGGGTGCCAAGCAATAAGGTATTATGTTCAAATTCAAAACTGCATTTGCATGATAGTTGTTACAGTATGTATGTTGACTAGAGGTGTGCTACATTGTAGCAGTGACATTTTCATGTTTTCCTTAAGTCAACTTGGTTTGTTTGTTTTGAACTATGTTATAACTATCTTTTATATAATGGTGTTACAGTGTTTTATTCTTTACAAGGAAAATAAGAATAAAATATTTTATGTCTTAAAAGGTCACTAAAAATATTGACCTGACCTGACCCAAATTTATAGCTCCCATTTGACTAATTTAAAAATTCCAATGATTCATATGCACCAGTCTGGGTTCTCATCTAACAATACTTCAGCATAGCATAGTATAGCAAGAAGGAACAAGGTTCCCGGGCATACATACATCAAACAGGTCAGTTTAATACTTTAACGTGATGTTAAGTTCAAGTGCATTGGGTGTTTTTTTATAACGTCATTAATTAATTACATTATAAATGTTATTTGGTAATCTGTTACATATGGTAATGTTAGATAAAGTTGATAACTTATATTCATGTCCAAAGTTTATGTCGAATTGTATTATAGCTCAACATAAAAAACATAAAACGCGCTTATTGCAAACAAATACCTCATAAACCACGTACTTTACAAGACGATGTGGTACAACAAAAACAATTCCGATGAACGTAAGAATAAAATGGTCCCTACTGCATGAATTATAAGACGTGAAAAAGTGCCGACAGAGTAAAAATCATTGATGCATAGAGGAGGGAGATACAAACTACATAGTTAAAATTATTTCGAAATGTTTGCAAGTGTGCTTCAAATAAGGCAATATTGGGTGGGTATGGTTACATAAACGCACGTGTTGGCTCAAATACATGTTATTAAATTTTGGTTAAAATCTTAAGAATGGAACCACTCCGCCATCCTCACCAGTGTTATTTGATGCTCAAAACACTTGATGCAAAAATCTAACCATACATGGGTTTCAGATGTCCGTCACTTTTCACAACTGGTTTCCCATATATTTGGATAGAGCAAGATGCAGGAAAAATACAAATATTTAACACCACTTTTGCACAAAGAATGCGTGATATATATATTCCAAGGTTTGGCATGACTCTCTTTACACATCTACATTTTTACGGGATTGCTCGACTTTCAAATCATCATTAACAGCCTGAAACATACCTTACAGCACTAAGTAAAAAAAAAAACACCTTGATTCGTGCATTCTGTAAATTACGTATTGCTTTGCATTCATTTAAAGTTGATCTGTTGAGGAAAAAAGCATTGTACTAATGAAAAAAAAACCCAAAACATTCCTGTATGTACCATGTATGCATGTTGTAATTTAGGAGTTCTCGAAAATGAGTACCATGTATTATGTGTATGTGAGGTATGCGGATCTCTGAACAAAATAATTACATAGCATCAGTTTCAAAAGTGTATCAGTTCCCTGTACCACAACTTCATGAAAAGTGTTTTCCTGTTCATTACTCGGATGTACATATGTTCTTCCTGCTACGTGTTAAGGCTATGTCGTCACAATCAATTGTACTTTGGATCGCATGGCCTAAATACCGAATAAATAAACTGAACTGAATTAAATCAAATTGGTGTCTCCGTTTCGATGGATTCTTTTTCTTCATCTTCACTGGCAGTTCCTCCATAAGCTCGTGTTGGTGCAGTCTAACTTCCACGTAAAAATGACTTCGGGAACGTCTATTGCAGCTTCAGAATCCATGGTCACTGTCAAGTTGTCAAATATAACCAAAGAGGAAGCCACCGGCAACAGTCACATTTGACGTCATGT
Source organism: Haliotis asinina (assembly GCF_037392515.1). Taxonomy (NCBI): domain Eukaryota; kingdom Metazoa; phylum Mollusca; class Gastropoda; order Lepetellida; family Haliotidae; genus Haliotis; species Haliotis asinina. The sequence goes on along the minus strand of NC_090295.1, from coordinate 2,271,482 downwards.
CATGTGATACCGCCTCCGCTCATTAACCGTCGGGTGTTTACGTAATGGGCGGAAATCCGAGATCGTTTTTCAGGTTTTTATTGCGATTTGAAAACCTGTTTTTGCGACATTTAGATAACGGAAGGTAATTTTTAGGATGCGTTTTTCCATGTATCAAAAATAGTTTTACGTTCTCCTTTAACGTCACATCGGCAATAGTTAAGCCATATGTTTCATATTGAAATGGAATATGTGTACAGAATGAAAACCTGTCGACAAAGGACAGTAGAACAACACATTTATCACATTTACAATTATAACTACAACAAAACAAAATAAACACGGGTTATACAACACCAACAACATTGCTACCTGCGTGAACCGTAGCTGGGTTTACACTATCCCTTCAACCGCTAGCGATAGTAGGAAGATTCAGCCAATAAGCCGAATGCAATCTGAGATAACAATATTAAGCTATGGTTATAATTTTCTGTCTCTGTTTTGAATGAACATCGCCGATGAAGAAGACATCACTTCCATGATGTCAGCATTACACATATTTCAAGTAACTAAATATTGACTCGGCGCCAAGAAACCAAAATGGATTCAACAGTATTTGATGTCTAAGTTGTGCATACGATCTAGGATATGTATCTTATCATGGCAATAAAACCACCAGGACAAATGAATGGACAGAAACTTGCTGCAATCATATACTTTCAAATTTTAATCACCTCATGGGTGAGGGAGTGAGTGAGTGAGGAAATGAGGGAGGATTTAAAGTCACATCGGCAATATTTCAGCCATATCGTGACAAACACTTCACCGCACAAGACACCTAATCGACGTCCAGTATTTTCACACCAAGTTCTTTGACAAAACGTTATTCAACGAAAATTGACTGGGTTAATCAAATAAGGCAATTCTAGTCGTCGTGCAGAGTTGTGTCCCTTGGGCATGCCAGAAACCTATAATAGCATGTTGTTAAACAAAGTACATGGTTATTTTCCCTCTCTTTATTCTATACTGTTGCTATAAATGTGAAAGAACAGTCCAAAATAAAGCATGTTCTAGACGGTTAGTACGCGTACATTGCATAGAGATTAATACTGTGGCTGCAGCAAACAGATCACATGCACGTACATATGACAATGTATATAAATTCAGACACAAAACCTGTAATCGGATGAATTAAATGGGAGCCTGCACATGTGAACCTTGTTTACATTGTTTGAAATACCGTGTCTGTTGACACAGTTTTAGACAGACAGACAGAGAGACAGACAGACAGATAGATATTTTCGTTATCTTTTTGCCTGCACGTATTGTTTTTGGGATTATAATTAGTAGACCGTTGTAATCCGTACAACAATGGGGATTAAAACTATAGTCTGTACTAGAAATGCAAGTATGCCAGCCATGGCTGGTAAACAGTTCAGATTGTTGATTGCATACAGTACCCGCAAATATACGAATATAAGTGGTTTCGAAATATGGCGACATGTTTTTATATGGCTAATATTGCATGTAGCTTCGTATGCATACACAATGTTACATATATACAAATATACGAAAACAAATATGATGACAATATAAGTCAGCAAATACATAACTCGTTAGATGTCACACTGGGGATGTTTTTGTGCACAGTGCATAATATGTAAAATAGTTTGGCATGGCGAGATGGTACCAGGAATAAGTCCACCCTGAGTTTGGCATGGTGAGACGGTACCAGGAATAAGTCCACCCTGAGTTTGGCATGGCGAGATGGTACTAGGAATAAGTCTACCCTGAGTTTGGCATGGTGAGACGGTACCAGGAATAAGTCCACCCTGAGTTTGGCATGGCGAGATGGTACCAGGAATTAGTCCACCCAGAGTTTGGCATGGCGAGATGGTACCAGGAATAAGTCTACAATGAGTTTGGCATGGTGAGACGGTACCAGGAATAGGTCCACCCAGAGTTTGGCATGGCGAGATGGCACCAGGAATAAGTCTACAATGAGTTTGGCATGGTGAGGTGGTACCAGGAATAAGTCCACCCTGAGTTTGGCATGGTCTGCTCCATGGTTGTTGTTGATGTTCTAACAAGGCTCATATTAGTCTTTATGGTTGCAGCTGCACTATCCTTCTTTCAGCATCTCCAGTAGACAGTTTGCTGTTTCATGGCCCCTGTGCTCTATGTCACATTTAATTACTATTATTGACTGAAGTCACTAATCATTATGAACTGTGTTCATTGTGGCCGGTTAGGGAACTTGCTTGCACAGACATTAACTGTACAGGGACTGGACTGTTAATCCTAAATCAAAATAAAGAGCTGGCAAGAAAAGAATACACCCTTAGGAAACTGTTGTTATGAGATACATTAAAAGATTGATAGTTATGTTATGATGACCAGATCCTACCCGACAGTAATTCTGTGTTGGGTGAACAAAGGTTGGTTATGAACTTGCTTGACCAGTATTACCGTGTTGGCATTGACTGAAGAGTTAGACATTCTCAACAGACTATTCTCCACAACCATCGTTGGTGATGTGTTACTTCTGCAGCTACTTCCACATTTTTCAGTATTATGCAAACACTTTCATATATAAATATACTAAATTAAGAACGATTCTATTATTCATCCGAATTTTATAGTTTCCTGACTACAGAAATAAGAACAGAACAAGTACCTGGTACCTTCTATGTGCATATTTTTCTGTTTAAAATGACTCTTAATTTTTGGCCCTCTTCTTTTTGCAACGAACATTCCAGTTGTTCTCAAGGTAGTAAAGCAAAGATCACAGACAGAACGATAGACTGATTTCACAAATGTCAAATCGACAGGTTTCGAGACTACTCCTCCAATGATTCAAATATCCCTCAGAGTCGCTCATCATCGCGAGAGGGCGCCTGTGTTGGCATATTTCGTCTGTTGAGGCTAATTGCATCGTCTCATGAGACTTCATAAATGCAAATATAGACTGCAATATAGCAACGCATAGTTTCTACCAGCAAACCATCACATTTAAAGATACATGGAGTTTCTTTTTTTCCTTTTATGTGTGTAAGCGAGACAGACTAAGTTAATTATATGCACTTTATTTTCAGTACCTTGGTTTAACAGCATACAGTTGTTCAGAAACATACTGACAGATAATTGGAGCATTCTCTAATTACCAGGGGACTATCGATCTTCGAAAAGACTATGTACATTTGTTCACCATTGTGGGTAATTAATGAAACGAATAAACCAGTGGAATTTGCCACAATCTACAAACTGTGGCTGTCAACAAAGCTATGAACTTGGATGTACCAATGAATTGGGTTAACGCTGTTTAGAGTACTTTCTGGTTATACCACGTCATGAAGTTTTATGCAGAGGGTACACGGGTTTTACATTTACTAGTTTACTGCATTCATCGAAAATTTATATTGAGTTGTGTTGCGTTTACTATAGTTTTACGTCACATCGGCGTTATTCCAGCCTTTTTGAGATGAGATCAAGTTTGTATTCATTACCATTCTAAGTTCATGGTCCAAAAGAGTTTGGCTTATATATAACATATGTTTTCATTTCACCACCTTTTAAGAACAGAAGATGTCATAGCATCAAATAAAAATGCAAGCATTTCTTTATTCTCCCAATGAAACAACAATTTGTGATACAGGTAAACTTCCTTCCGGAAATTTACGATCAGGTGCCCACTGACATGGGAAAACAGATCCTTCAGATTTCTCGCACTATATGGGAGTTCCTTGCAGGTGAAATGTCCACACAGTCAAGCAAAATATGCTTGATGGTGAACACCTCATTGCAGGATATACACATAGGAGGTTCATCACCCTCCGTTTTCAGCAGATAGTCATGAGTAAAACGGCTGTGGCCAATACGATGTCGTCGTAAAAACTACTTCATCACGTCTTGACTGACCACCCAAGTCGGTATACCCAATTGCTGGCTTCAGGTCATGTGTTCGCCTTTTTTGCATGAGATCACGAGTATAACTATTGATAGTGTGTTTGAAGTGGATCAGCTGTGGAGATAAGGGCTTACCAAGAACTGTTTTAGCTGCGGCATCGGCCTTTGTCTTTCCTGCTATACCAAAGTAACCTGGCAGCTAGCAGAGGACGATGTCACATTGGCCAGTAGAAAGATCTTTGTAAAGTCCTAAACTGTCCAGGATGATAGAGTGACTTGAAGTAGCATTTTGAATTGCTGGAAAGCAGGATGATGAGTGAGTCTGGTGTTTTATATAGGTCAAAGCTGTAAATATAGCTGTGGCCTCAGCGGTGAAGATGGAACCGTTGTCTGGGATTCTAGAAGAGACAGTCTTGGATCCAATGATCCAGTTGCATTGGCAACTTGTCCATCATCCTTGGATCCTTCAGAGAAAATGTACCTATGGGTGTTATGCTTGGAACGTATTTGATTGTATTCCTGTTGGAACACCAAAAGATTTGTTTCTGACTTTTGCTTTTGGTGAGGATAAGATCGATCTGTGGCTTCACCATCTGCCAGGGTGGCGAAGATAGAAACCGATAAGATGCTATGATATCGAGATCAATTTTAGCTGCAGATATGTTTGGTTGAACTCTGATTCCAAGTGGTAGCACCAGATTTGGCACTGTAGGAAATAGGTTTTCTTACAGAGGGTTGAAAACACAGTTGTATGCTTGATTGTCCCATATGAATGCAATTTAATGATATATTGCAGTGCAAGTTTAATACGGCGTTGTTCCACGAAGGGTGCGTTAGCCTCCGCATATAGACTGTCTACCGTTAAGGTCCTAAAGGGTCCGAGGCACAGCCCAAGGCCTTGGTGGATAGAATCTAATCTTTCCAGATTACCTTTGCAGGCTCCACGATAGACAATGGAGCCGTAATCTAGTTTAGAGCGAACCAATGATCTGTACAGGTGAAGGAGGGTAGTCTACTCCCCTCCCCAATTTGTATTTGTAAAGACTTCTAGTTCGTCAAGGGCCTGCAAGCACTTTGTTTTGAAATACTTTGTGTGTGGTAAGAATGTCAAGTGACGATGGAATATTATTCTCAGGAATTTTGCCTCTTCTACAACCTTGATAGGCATACGGTCTAAAGATAGGTCTGGATCCTTGTGTTGTTTGTATTTACAGCAGAAGTGAATGCAGTTTGTTTGTTTTGGGTTTTGAGAACTTAATGCCATTTGCATTGACCCATTTTTGGTTTAGAGATGTCTTTCTATTGCATGCATATTCTCGGCATGAAATACTGTCATCACGAAAAGGGACCCTTTGACAGAACTATGTAAAACTTTAGTGAGGCTGTTAATTTTGATGCCGAAAAGGGTGACAGACAAGATGATGCCTACAGGGACGCCCTGGCCTTAGTGGAATTAGACAATGTAGACTCTACCCGTACTTGAAATTATCTGTTGTTTAAGAACTGGGATATGAACTGAGGCAATCTGTCCCTCAATCCAAATTCATGTAAATCTTTCAAGATATCACGTTTCCATGTTTTATCATATGCTTTTTCTGAGTCGAAAAAGATAGATACAGCATGTTGTTTGTTAACAATGGAATTTTAGATAAATGATTCCAGACGCACTCGATGGTAAATGGTACTTCGGTTCTTTCGGAGGCCATATTAGAGGTCGCTATAAGGAGGTTATTGGTCTCTAAGTTACCAAATTAATCGCGATCGATTGTTGACCATGCGTTCCATGGTTTTACAAACATAGCTAGTTAGTGACATAGGACGGTAGTTTGAGGGATCAGTGTGATATAGGGACGATGATGGCATTGTGCCACAAGGGGGAAAGTTTCCGGTTGTCCAAATGTCATCAAATATATTGAGTGGAGTCTCAGCTTGAATCAGGAGCTGATAATGAATATCATCAGCCCCTGCCGTAGTGTCGTGAGCCTGCCCCATGGCAGTACGTAATTCTTGGAGAGAAATAGTTTCCTTGTAATCCTCGCCATTATAAGAGTTAAAATTGACTGATTTCCTTTCGTTTTGGGTTTGGTATTTCTGGAACTGAGGTTTTAATTTGATGAGGAGGTGTGGTTTGCCAAAGTTTCAGCAAGTTTGTTTGCAATTTCATATTTAGTTGTTAAAAGGGAGTCACCATTTTTGAGATGGCGAACACCAGATTTGGATCCTTTGCCCTTAGTCTTTTGAATTACGTTCCACACTTTGGACATGGGTGTGCAGGATTTAGGACACATATTACATCCATGACCAGCGGTTAGTTTGCTTATAGGTACGTCTGGCCCTGGCATTTGTCATTTTACGGCGTTTAGGTTATGCACATTAGGATGGTGTCAAAAATGTTTTCCCGCCTTCTTCCAATTTTTTCTAGCTTTTATCAAACAATGGTTTTCGTATGTAAGGAAGTTTGGAATGGTTTTGTCTCCAACAGTATTTAGGACGTCTGAAAGTAGTTCCATGGATCTGGAACATTCCTGAAATTGTAAGGTTTAAGATTTTCAGAACATAGGATTTGGGAGAAAATCGTCAAGGACCTTTCCCTTGTAAAATCTTTAAAGGGCATTTAGAAGTGAAATACATAAGAATGAAGAATTTATGGATATCAACTTCTTTATTATGGGAACACAACGTTTCGGAGTTAATGCTTACTCCTTCATCAGGTGAATGAGAATGGGGTACAGAGCTATATGAGGCGTGATATCTGATGACTGATGGGGCCAAGGTAGGGTATGGTTACTCTGATGGGTTTGAGGCGGGGTTCTCGGTCCTTCAGGGTCTTGTTGATGGTGGCTGTGACGAGTTGGGCATCACCCATCAAGACCAAAGCCGGCATCGATGTCACCTTCTCCAGTGGCAAGACCATCAAGACCTACCTAAAAGCCAACGGTAAAGGACCCAGCTGTGAACATCCTAACCCGAGAGGATGCATCTACCAGATCCCTTGCAACTGTGGCGACCTATACATTGGAGAAACGCTAAGATCAATCAAAACCAGACGTCCGTCAGCAAACTCGACCAGAAATCGGCCATCTCTGGACACATTCTCAAGAACCCTGGCCATTCAATTCGATGGGAGGACACTAGGATACTATCTACCAACAACAGCTGGCGCCTAAGGAAACTAGAAGAGGCCATCGAGATCCGGAGACAGAAACCAGCAATCAACCGTGACCAAGGAGTGTACGTGCCAAGTGCCTGGGACTTGTTGATAAATTAATCTTATCTATCTGTGTACATTCTATCTATGTAATTCATTAGTGCTTACGCAACAGTGTGTCAATATATAGTCAGCTTGTGTGTGTACATCATCCCCTTATCTACTTGTGTTTGTACATCATCACCCTTAATCCCCAATCATGTAAATCATGTACATTATGTGTTATGTAAACATCATCCAATCATGTGCAATGTAATCACCCTTGACTTCCATCCTTAATCCCCAGTCATGTACATCGTCCTTCATCCCCAATCTGTGTTATGTAAACATAATCCTATCATGTGTATTGTAATTACCATTGGCTTCCATCATTGTTATCATAACTGTCAGCTTCCTATCAGTGCTTGTTTATACTGGCTTCCAGCTTTCGTTAATTCATTCCACTTGTTACTTTGTTATTGTTTACCTGTACATATAAATATAGCTCTGAACCCCATTTTCATTCACCTGATGAAGGAGTAAGCATTAACTCCGAAACGTTGTGTTCCCATAATAAAGAAGTTGATATCCATAAAATCTTCATTCTTTCCCTTTTTGTTTTATTTGAGTTCTCCCTAATATTCCTATGGCGCCGTCAAGTTACTATCTCTGTGTAGAGTGAAATGGTGATTTGAACCAACCACTGTAATATTAAATAACGCAATGGAATGGTCAGCACTGATCTGTATGATTTGCTGTGTGCACCCATGACCATGAAATCAGTATTGTTGCATTGATTTACAATCATGTCGACTGTGAGGTATGTCGTAAACAGACGACGAGTATTAATCGTAACTGGCATTGCATTATAAACACATAACAGTTACTCGTTTTTGTCACATATAACAAGCACTAATCTTTTACCATCGATCTTTTATCTTGCAAGATCGGCATCATTATTCTTCATTTGCAGACAATGTTTACATGTTCTATTCGTTAAGTCCTCGTTTGTTACACACTTTTATGTCACCGATATCGATATTCAAGAATAAATTGTATTGATATCAGTCATTGTTTTATTCTTTACAATTTGCGAAAAACACAATGCACCTGTCTGACAGCTGTGTAAATAATAAACGCCTCCTGGGTGTTATGATGTGCTGATAAGAAGTGAAACAAAAACAGTCAATAAAGTTTCAACTGATTTTGGCAATAAATCTGAAACAATGATTATTTTCTCACTATGAAAGAAATGGATTATCCGAACAGACGATCAGAGATCATTGTACTTATGGGTATATAGTCGCTGTTTGTGAAATCACAGTTTAATGATCACAGACAAACACAGAAAATTGTTTTGATGATGTCAAAACGTTTGATTGGCTTTGGTCAAAGCATGTATAATGTCCCCTCCAACATCGCTATAATGATTGATACGGTGTTGATAAAACTCTCACTAATAGCGGTATTACTGTAATTGGCACACATTACATGTTCAAATGTTTGACACGTATATAGGACGAATCGGTTATCAACAACTAATAAATCTGTTTGTACAAAAGATAGCCTTGTGACCATACTTCAAATTATCGTTGATTGCCACATTTGCCCTCCAGCCAGTCACACCTAATGTTACGGATCATCTAAATCATTTCTTATCGCTCCAGTTAACTTATCATTGCACAACAGCAAATGAGTCATGCTGTCCTCCTAATTGGAATAATGTTGAATACAACGTATTAGATAACATGAACAATTAATTATGGTAATACGAGAGACTCGGATGTATATTACCTTTCGATAATGTATACAGTTTGCTGGTATGTTTCAAATGTGAAAGGATTTTACGATCGTACACTCCTCTGATTTCTATAAAATTCAATGCAATTCTCCCATTTTTCAAAGAAATGAGGCGTCAACAATTTTTGATGTCTGTATCATGCTTGGATTCTGCTGTCTCAAAGACATCAAAGACATACGTGTTTGGAAGGACATTTGACGTTTGATGCTTTTGAAGCCGTTTGAAGAGTTGAAGAAGACGTTGTCGGAGACACGGGCAGTGGAATTCAACTCAAGCTCTAAGTAATGCTCCTTCCCAATGCAACCCATCACACATCGATTTCAATCGTTCTCTATGTAGACACCTACTGGAACAAGTGTCATCATCTCTCATAAGCTCATTTACGGCTTCCGTACACGAACTGCATATATCTTTGATGATGGTCACGAGCGTTGAGGCGGTGCTGCTCTGATCGAATGTGGCTACTTCAACGGCCTTGATCATAACGAAATAAAATGGTATATCTGGTGCCCCCAAAAAGTGAAACGGTTTTTGACAAGTATTTTCTCAGCGGTAGCTATACTAAATTTATTTTAAAAATCCACAGAGTAACCCTAGGGTATCATCAATAAGTATACGAAATATCCAAGAGATTGCATACGCATCATGCGAGTATTGTCAAATTCAAGGCAGCGTGTCCAAACATTTAATGTCATTTGCGACTCTCTAAAGGAGAAAGTTTTCCGAGTAGTGTCAGACAAATTGACCACGCGGGCGTTAAAGGACACCCAGATTGTATCACCTATTTCAGCATTTTCTACCTTGGGAGCTGCATTAGCCGCCTTACACGCCAGTGCTCCATGTCGTATTTGTATCCAACGCAAACGCGACGTTTATACAACGGCACCCAACGTTCCTTGCCCCCTGATATAGGCCAGGATAATTATGTCATGGGAGGAGATATCGATGGACGAAATGCATAAAAGCATTTCTGCCTGACAGAAACGTACGGCTTCGATTAATTGTGGAGCAAGATGGAGGCCACATTGAACATATACTGAAATAAGTGAATTTCCCCATGATAATTCATTTTTGACACGCTGTTTTGAACAATGCTCGACAACTCGATATTGCTGCATAATTTGCAACCAATCTCTTGGCTGTTTTGTCGACTCGTTGATGATACACAAGGGTTACTCTTTGACAGGTGTTAATGAATTCGGTTTATCTATCGATCTGAAAAATACGTGTCAAAAACCGGTTCACTATTTACTTGGGACACCCATACTACTACTACTGGACCTTGTTACGACTGGGTGAGTGAGTGAGTGAGTTATAACTTAACGTCACATCGGCAATATTGCAGCCATACAGTAACGGGAAATGTTGTACATGCACAATAAATACAAGTAGTTAAAGAACGGAATGTAAGATAGAGTATCACCAAAGAGAGTTAAAACTAGTAAGCATGGAGTTTTAAACGTAGAAAACTATTTTAGACAATACCATGTAAACATGGGCTATGGATCACCAACATATGAAGGTAGATCACCATACTAGGGGCCGTGGACCTTGTCAAAACACACACCATTGTATCACATGTTTTATTTCCACATAATCAATAATTATTTAAGTCAGCTAAATGTGGTGAATCTTCAGTCATTTTACTGTGTATAATGTGTATAATGTGCACATAGAATATTTGTGCACATATATTTTTAACATTTTGGATATAATATCTTCAATAGCGCCCTTTCGTACTTACTGAAATATCCCATTGAGTGGTATTCAATATGCTGAAGATTTCCATGAAATATTTATCCGGTATATCAAGCGTTCTTATTTCAGATTGTACATCCTTTTCGCCTGTTTGTTTTCTCACCGAGAGTGAAAATCAGTAATATATATGGCCCCAAACTTATTTTGTCCGAGTTTGTACGGACATGGATTATACAAGAACATGACAGTTTAATTTGCTTCTGGCAGTTTATGTCAGTAATCTGACTGAAACATGATCGAGGCTGGGTGCCAAGCCAGACTCAACGGTTATATCGGATGGTCTACACAGGAGAGGTGGCACCTACATTCTACTTAAGCGAAAGGCACTTTTTGCCTAACATGTTCCGTAAATTGTGTGTTGGGTTGTGATTCAGTTATATATAAGGATGTACCAGCTTAATGACGGAAACCAGGCCTCATCACTCTGCTGGAACCTTGGAACATGGTGTTTACATACAAATTATCATTGTTAATGCAAATCTGAGATTGGAACCGAAGATCGTATCTAATCCTGGTGTATATTTTGGTTGCTTGTTGAGTGAGGTTATCAAAGTAAAATGGCAATACCCCCTGAAGCTGCTAAATATCATTGTGACCACAATTTGTATTTGTTGAAATGTGTCACTTTTTCAAAATGACTCCTGTAATGTTCTTGTAATATTTCTGTAGTTTAAAAAAAACGACACTTATTACCAATTTCAAAGCTAATGGATTGTATTACTAATACTATTTCTCATTCAATCCTGGGTTTGTGATTTTAAATATCCTGTTGAATGAATGTGTTAACTGACGTTGGTGGAATTTAGATTTGATATGTTCACGATAGTGGGGTTAAAGTGTTGTATAAAAATTGCCTTGTAATGTCATGTCTGTTTAAATATTAACACATGAAATTGGCTCACAGCCGGAATTTTATTTGACCATTATTTTCATATTGGAATGTTTCATTCATGTCTCGCTTTGTTACAACTACCATAAACCAAAGTGAGAGCTTAATCACTTTGACCTGTTGCGGTCCTCATGCAGGAAGCAGAAATAATGTAAGCCGCCATGATGCCCAGGCCTAGCTTTGTGTGGTGGTCTGTAGCTCGTATTTAATAGTATTAAATGTAATAGTGAATTGTGCTCAACAGAATATTCGAACATTTGAAATGGTAGGTATTAAACTATGAGTTCTTGCTGATGTTTTCCTGTCTTTCTGAGAGATAGTTGTTTGTGTAATGGAACTATCATCTTCATTTTATTGCTGAAAAGTATCCAATGTGACGCTACATTTTCCCTCACTTACAAAGACAATGCGACTTTGGAAATCAAATCCCAAATCGTTCACATTTGATGATTAGGATGCCCATGTTTGTCAAGAAGTTTCTTTGGGTTTTGTAAGTAGCTTTGTATTAATATCTTGTGCTTTTGGATGTAATTTCAAAGTGACCACGAAATGTTGTGATTTGATTTAATGCCTCACTTAATATAAGTGACTGTTTTATTGTTCCCGACTGCAGCTTTCATCACTACACAGGCAGTATCAATACTACTCTGCATGTGTGCAGTCAATAATACAAGATAAAAGAAAGTCTCTATTCAAGTAAATCGTGATCCCTTATAGCGACCTGTCTGATTCAGTGTTACATTTGTTGTATTTGCTCGTGTGGAACAAGTCCACAGCGGGATAGGATATGAGAGGCATGTTAAACAGTACAGGCTGTAACTACAAATGCTTGTTTTAGCAGCCGTTTGGGCGCCACGATAATTACGGAATCTGGTAGTCACAGTGTGGTGATCAGCTGAAGTGTGTGGGTAAACTGACAGATTTGTTCCGTCCATTGGAATGAATTTCTGTTTGTATGGCTCTTGATTGTCCACGACTGCAGTGAACATCACCCATACGGCAACAGTCTGTATAATGGAGTCTGGACAAAAGCAGAACACTGTTTGACATTGTGATCAGCGATAAATGGCGCTGGAAGCAAAAGACCGGAAATCTAGTGTATTTATATGGCAAAGGGAACATTGTTTTATGGTATTGTTTTATAGGGAGACAAAGTTAATCGAACACATGTCAACACGTGGGGGAAATCGAAAAGTCCCAAGCGAGCGAAGACAACGTTTTACCATAGGGCTCCATAACCACACCGGAACCGTCATGGCCGATGACAGATGGACCCAAAGAAATCAACTAGACTAATTCGTTTTACTGAATGTGCAAAGATGCGTGTTATTTGGCGCGTAATCTTGATAGAATCACCAAACACAAATAATCAAATTGTGATCGTGATTGCAAACAAACGTGGATTTGGGCACTTCTGTCGGCGTAAACAGTGAGATAGAGTACCGCCTATCGTCTGCATTGTGCATGTATTAGTATACGCAGGAGTTGAACGCAATTCCTCATTTTAAAAACAATATCAAGCCCTGTAAGTGAGTTGTCTGGTACAAACAGTTTTGTTAATTCACTTATTCTTACAATAAGGTCCACTTATGGCAGACACAGCTCGTTCAGGACCTACATTGATCGATTTTCCACCAACAGAACTTGCTATCTCATACAAAGCCGTGATGAATGTAGTCGCGCTCAGGCGACAACAATGGACTCACGAAAGACAACCAATCACTGTAAACACTCTAGAGATCACAGTGAATACAGCAAACGTGCGTGTAACAATGGAATCTGACTGTTTATGACAAAGAATATTCATCAAGGCATCAGCAGATGTCTTCATCCCCATAAGATCGTCTTAATTTTCCTGAGAACAAAAGCAAAATCTCAAAGATCTAATTAGATAGCAAGATGGTCCTCGCGGGCATTGTCAGTGAGCGCTGGCGTTCCTCTTCACACTACAAATTAATATTTGAAGTCTGTCTATTGATGACAGACTGATCCTCTCATCTGTCAAAGATAACATTTATAGAGCAACTTGTGTCTGTTTCTGACCTCCCAAGAAACACTTAAGGCGTACAAAAATACATGTACGTTAGTGTTCCTTTAAAACTTACTGAAAGGCGTAATCGGAAGAAATCATTTAATATTAGTGATATGTTTTTAAATGAATAAAACCTTGACTTAAGTAAGGAAGGTTATTCAATGGACGTGAGTTTCCAGCTGAGGCAATTACATTGGGCGCTGATAAATCGTATAGGAATGTCACATTGAAGGCGTTAATGAGGCAAGATGTCTCGGAACCTTCTGTAATTTGCGTACCACAGACTAGCTATCAACGTGGTACCGGTATTGTGATACTGGTCTGCAGTCGCGTCAGTTCGTAATCTGTAACTCCGCTGAAACTGGTGTATTGTGTAAAGCATCTTATTGGCACCATTAGGGCCACCGTATCTCACATACTTGACCTTTCGGTTAAGAGAGTCTTAGTTAATACACATGGATGTGGGACATATTTACATTATTCATTATGACTTGATTCAAAAATGGCACTAACTCGCTTTATGATGAAAGTGTGATGGACAATGATGAATGCCAAATGGATAGATTGCTTCTTCTTATGTCGCAGTTCCTCGAAGAGAAAAAAGGTATATTTTCGGATTTTTTTCACTGATACTGATTAAGTGGCTTTTATATTTTTTTTTATTTGAAACATAAAGTTTATGACGATTACGACCTTTACGTGTTTATTTCTTTCAGCTTCAACTTATGTACAGATTCATGAGTAGTCTTCACTAAAACATTTCCCAAGACAGGCTGAATCGTCATGAAGTCATTAAATGAACACCCACAGACACACAGACACACAGACACACACACACACACACACACACAGAGAGAGAGAGAGAGAGAGAGAGAGAGAGAGACAGACAGACACAGACAGACATGACTTTATAAAATATGAATTATCCGCCAGCTTAGGGGAAACAACTGCAAACCGTATGCGACTAAATCGCACGAAAATCAAATTGCATCAAATTACTCCCAAGATTGTGAAAATATCGTGTATGTGGACACATGTGTATTGGTGCAATGGTTTGTTAAGAAATCGCCAATGTTGACTGAGTTTCATCATTTACAGAACGTATAACAAAACACGTTTCAATATTACGAATTTGTTAAAACAGTTCATCGGTTCATGTGTAAACACGACCATTAAACAGCATGTAATAATTTGCAAAATCTAGTACAATTGATTGAAATAGGCGGCTACATCTACACGAGTGTGTGTAAACCTTTCATGGGTAGTATATTATAGGAACAAAATGCCAATGTCTGTTTAAGATGATAAATCTCTTTGTGTTTTCGAGTCCCCAAAGTCCTTTGGTCTGTAGGCTCTATTGATCCGAGTGCATTTGCTGGTGGACCTGCGACACAGAAATCGTACAGTATTGATATAAGTCATGTGTTGCCATAGGGCAAAGTCTGCAGACGATGAACTGGTTTCTAACATTGCAACTCGTGTTGAATAAAGGAAGCAATATATTATATCTTTTCTGTTCGAGATCTGCGATGTTGATAAGTCATAAGGGTTTTCTCCATAAATATCGACAATCTGTCAATGATTCCTGTGATACGAAGTATTGGCCATCAAGTCCTTTGTGTGAAATATTGAGCTGAAAGTATGACACACATTCTGTTGAGGGTTTCCTCCTGTGCAGATATTGCAGACAAAAGACTGCCGTTTTGTGTCTATTTGTTCAACAATACAAGCATGAATTTCACTGTATTTATGGCAACTAATGAGTCAGTTAGTGTCATAGATCATTCTGACAGTAGCAGAGTTGTCATTGATCTCGAGTACAATGTGTTGGTGAAAAACGAAACCATCATAGTTTCAGACAGATGTATTTTGAGTTTAATGTTTAATGTGTATTTCGGTATATGTACACATGTGTTAAGCTCTTCAAAGAACATAGATTCTTCGATTAACGTCGCTGAGTCGCGGCACTAGTAATCATCAGAATAATTATGAGAAAGATATTTCTCAGGAAATATGACTGTTTATGCTTTAGTTAATCTTTATTTTTCATTTCATACTCTCGAATTGTCAATCAATTCAATAAATCGACCTGGGAAAGTTGTAACGCATTGTGCTCCTTTTCTTTCTAAACTGCAGCTTTCTCTCATCTGAACTGCAATGACAGCATACAAAAAGATGGCTGAATTGAAATTTTACTGATACATGTTAAAACTTCATTATCAAAACATATCCAAAATGGTCTCATCATGATATGGTTCAAATATTTGAGATATGACGTTAAATATTACCTCACTCACTCACTCATATGAAACTGCGTCACTGTCAGTGCATATTTAAGTATTGCAGAACCCCGAATATATGAATATATTAGTATTCATGCTTGTTGTACAATGCAAGCAACTGGATCAGGAGGTCGGGCCTGCTGACTTGCCTAACGCCTGTCTTCATATCCCAATCGCGGGGATGGATGTTGTTCATCACTTGCCAGTATACTAGTCAACAATTGACTGAAACATTACCTGTTGACAACGAAGATGACTTTCGAAATAAGAGAATCAGGATTGCCCTTTTGCTTAAGCACCACGCATCTTAAACAGAACATGACCGCCAGTTGTTACTTTGTTAAGCATAATCCTTTTGAAATAATGTTTTATCTGCGAGTATAGAGCCATGAATGGGTTTCGGCGTAAACACTGGTATGGGAACGGTATATTCAGTGTCGATAACATCACGACAACTGTTCCATTGTGAAAACAAATCACTGCCGAGAATAATGCTATGACATCACATGATATACATCATATGGTCGTTCAAACAACAGACACATCCTTTGCTCTCTAACGGATTGGTGACACCCCGTTAAAAGGAATATCCATTTCCAGATCTGTTTTTCTATGTCCTAGCTGAACAATGATCAGTCTAAATGAATCCCGCCTATACAGCAATCTGAACATCTGAACAGTATCCGTGATTATGGTCATCGTTAGATATCTCCTGTACCAAATCAGCAATTCAGAACCTGCTTTCTGTTACGTAACGGTCCATATGTGTAGGTTCATCTTCTAGCAACTGAGGAGTGTTTCGCACACACACGTCGGAAGTACATTCAATTTCTTCCAAGTGGAGACATTTGGCAGACCTTGGAAATGTCACACAGGTGTTCCTTAAAGGATGAGTTAAGGCCACATAGCGATGAAAACAAGGTAATCAATCTCAAATATACGTATATAAGTAAGCATCAAGTAATGTACATAAAATGTTGATGAAAAGAAAGTGGCATACTTTAACCATAGAGAACGATACAATATGAAAACGGGTTACAGATCGCCAGCAACTAAAGGCAGGTCACCTTAATAGGGACCATGGGGACTTACAGTACCTTAGCTACCTGCATGAACAGAAAACGAGAGGAACCATAGCATACAAGAAGTACTTTAAGATAAGACAACCACTGGGAAATTACATGTGTCACGTTGGGTGTCTCGTTTATATCTTCGACTGGTGCGTGTATTTTTTCAGATATGTTTCAGCTGAAACATATAACTGAACAGTTTGGGTATAATGTATAATGATTTAATAGTATTTGAACGTAAAATATGAACTGATTAGGTTGAACTAAATATCACGTGTTATTGATGTACGTATAACAGCAGGAAGTGTGAAAGGTATAATGCTAATTAGGAAGTGTACACAGTGGTAATATCAACGAAAAAAATATGGAGGCATAAAGTAATTTGTACAAGGTAGTGGTCATACTGGCCTATTTGAAGTACAACAACTAGCAGAAAAAATGGCATTCATATAGTTTGTATAAAGTCAGCGAGTACAATATGTATTTTAATGTCTAGTGTTCGGGGACAGTGATAGGCCCATATGTAGGCCAGATACGATTGTTGTAGCATGTGACGGATATAACGTCAACAGTTATATAAGTATATCTATTGATGGCATAATGGGTGTTGTCAGTACGCCCATGAATGAGTAATGAATTGGACTTTAGCAACACTCCAACAATACCACGACGGGGAACACTAGAAATGGGCTTCACACAAAGTACCCATATAGGTAATCGAAAGTGGGTCTTCAGCATTTACCTTTAGGCTTAACCAGTAGGCTACCCCATTAAGCCAGCGAGCAAAGTTATGAATAAGATTAATACATTTATAGATCGTCATGATGGAAACATTATATGCTTATTACTGTGTGTTACGTCGAATCGAACTATTATACAGCACACGCAAAAAGCTTTAGTCTGTGTAGTGAAAATGAAATACAAGGTGATTAATGTCCTTTTGTCCCTCTTCTGTGATATCTCCTGGATTTAGTTTCCCATCAAGTAATGTAAGACACACATTGCTATTTTAGAATGGGCGTCTCGAAATTCCTTGATCCTGTCTTAATTGCTCTTCTACGTCTACAAGCAAACAGAGAGACATTAAAGGGATTTGACGTGCCCAGCTTGACGGGAAAATCCCTAGTATGGTGCTTTACAGCGAAGTAGACTGAGATCGTATTCAACTAGCGTCTGGTGTTAATAATTTCCTAACTTTTGTTTTGATGAGTGTAAAACTTCACGTCAATGCTAGAGTAAGGAAGAAGTTGCCAAAACAAGTTGGTTCAACTTGATCTCAACAGTCATCTCATGATTTGAATAAGGGTCAGATGTTATAGCATCATGTACACAGTAAAGTGTATATGATTATCGATCACGATCCGCCAAACGTTCGCAGCACTAAGTCATTCGTAAGCCTATCATAACGTGTAGACTTACGACTGGACGTAAATTCTGCAACTTGCTCACTCATTCTACATGACATGTGAAGAAAAGATATTTGTTCACACGAATGTGGTTTGCCGTACCCGTATATTCCTGCATAGTAGACTCTGTGTTAGTGAGTGAGTTTAGTCTTACACCACTCTTAGAAATATTCCAGCAATATCATAGCGGGGCACAGAAGTAATGGTTACCCTACTCAGGTGGAGAAGTGAACCCGTTACGAGGGAACCCTTTAACCAACAGGCTAAACTCCCACCCACCCCCACCCCCCTTCCTAACATCGTCGGAAATTAGTCTGAATGGTAATGTGTGTTCATATTCAAATTGTGATACACTTTCGGAATTGCGTCTGAAGTGATTCAGCATTTATATCATATTCCACCTTAGTCCTTGAGAAAAAAGATCCGGACGAGTAGGTCAGGTTAACAATGATTGCTTTGTATATAACTTTCTTAAAGATATTGTTAGTCATATGTCTAAGGAAACGATTTGCATGAATGAATGAATACCAAAATATTCATTTTGATGTAAAAGCAGTCTACAGATAAGACGAAATCGCCTGACTCAGATACGATGTTGTAGCACCATAGGACATTAGCCAGATAAGTTACAAGAAGTGTCACCGCTGATCAGTGTTCTTACAAGTCACTTGAGATTTGTAAGAAGTAAAATATGATTGTTTCCCCTCCCAAAAGACATTACTGCTAACTCACATGACTCGTCTGAGTAGAGTGTATGTTGAAGAGTCACGAATGGCCGCCCTTGGTGCAATTACAGACATGAAGCATTGTCTGATACTGCTAGTCGGTTGTACCGTCGTTGGTGGTGGCGAGGTTTATTGAGTATAACACGTTTTCTAACTGGTATTGCACATAATCTGTTGGAATAATGAATCAAGATACGAAGCATGTATATCTTTATGAGTATAGTTGACATTGGATCCGGCGCAGTAATGAATCAATAAGACCCGAAACCGAACGTACAGGTGGACCAGGGTATATGTAAACTACATTAAACATAACGACGATACATGTAGCAGAGGCATCCTGGGTAAACTATCCCAATTGTGATCAATGCATCACGAAGGTTTCCGTCAAAAACACAGTTGTGGCATATGTCGAATGTATAACCACTTCACGGTTGTACTTCTTTTCAACCGTCATCAACTGAGGACTTCATATTCATTTGCCAGGTAGGTGACTTGTGATCAAAGACAGACCAGCTCGTAAGTTCACAGGTGTGTGCGAGGTATTTGTGAATAAAAGAACACTTCATTCGGAGCACAATAAAAGGCATTGCTGGAGAATTACATATGACTTGAGGACATAAGAGAATCCACAAGAAATCCATAAAAATCTTTGTTAAAGCAGCTTCATTTGTACAACTGATTTACGCTTTCTTTCTAAATTCGTTTCATCATGAGATGTGTGAATTGTGGTTTAGGTCGATTGTTTGTTCGTCTGTGTTGCCTACTTGGATTCATTGGCTGTGTGTGTTTACCAACACTTGTGTCATTCAGCATGATTCTACATTTCATCTGCGTTTACGTCTTTTCCGAACGTCTGACAATAAGACGGGATCGGTTGAAGGTAGAACAATTGTATTTCGCATAAAGAAAGCTGCATCTAGACGACTAACAGTCCGTACGCTGACTCGGGTAACGCTTTATAATATCCATTCACGATGCTTAAGGTTTTAATCATTTCTACCGGAACAGTAAACTGAGATTGGGTTATTAGGTCGACCCGTGGAATCGTTGTGCACAACTGTTTTTCTCCAGTATGCTCTTTTGTCACGACTAATCGAAACAGTTATTACGTTTTCGCTTCTGGGTTAACGTTTAATCACAGTTTGACACGATAAGGACAGGATATCAGTTTATCTCTCGCACACGTTTATGTGTCTCTGTCAGTTATAGATATGCATGTGATAGGCTCACGCAATTATTGCAGAAAGTAACGATGTATCTGTAGTATTGCTGGGGACATTAGCGTCAGAAACGTGCTCTTCCCATTTGTATTATAGATCTGGAGGTCTAATACTTTCAAACACATAGTATACACTCGTATTGTATTGTGGATAAACAAAACAGTAATGGTTATCAATGGTTTCGTGTTTGATACCAGTATCGTGGACGCATACATTATGCTTATATAAAATCCAAAACAAAGGTCCCAACTTAATACGTGCCTCGATTTCACAGAGCATCGGAGTGGGTCAATATACCTGCTTTCGCTCGCCACTTAAGTTGTATGTCTTCTCTCTAATCATGCCTGTGCATCTTGGACAATAATAACGTTACCATTCATTTACATTAATATAGAACACGCGGCTGCAAACAAACGCGTATTTCCTCAATAGGGAACCATAATTGTTAGCTTAAGGGATTATTGTATATTGTCTTTCGAGAAGACAGCATGTCCCCATGAACCTACACTTCTCTTGCAAACCTTACTGGCTAATATGGTGTCCAAGATCGGTGGCTTCCATCCTGGGCAGGTGCGTGTCATCGTGTGAACGTTGCTCTGTATGGACAGTGAGTTGATACTTATCGTCACGTTGACAATTTTACATCCATGTCGTGACGAAAACAATAAATAAATATATTATAGGTGAATAAAATTAAAAAGCCCGTACTACAAGAATAACGCGGGATTTCACGTGAAACAAGCTGTTGTCATACATCCGAAATTTTATCGTAAGCGTTTTCGAACAGGCACAAACACTACCAGCGTGACATTTTTATTTAAGGTAAGCCAGCACGAGTCACAATCACAAGGAGACATGCTTGTATTAAAGCTACTGATATATCTGTATATAACTACGTCTGCCATCGCTTTTATTGTTCTGCAATAACATTCTGGAAAAGGATTAGCCTCAATTGCCCCATGCTTGTCGTAAGTATGCACAGGAAGATAGATAGCCTTGTAAATCTGTTCGGTGGCGCCTTGTCTAGGATCTTTACGCATGCTCTCCTGAAAGTGTCTGACCACTCTATATCACGACAATCGTTATTCGAATTTAGAAATAATAATTTCTCTTTGATCGCATTTTGAGACATATCCATGTATATTCTATAAGTATTTGTATGTCTACTCTGTTGATATCATTGAACAGAGTTCCAGTTACATGGCGGCGGTCTGTGAATTATAGTGTCTGGTCATCCGGAGTGGGGACAGGATGACATATGTCATCCAGGTCATGGAACTTGACCACCCAGTCCCGGTAGATGGCGTTTACGATAAGCATGAGTTGCTGAAGATCAGTTCTAACTCCGATATTTACGGGTCACAGAGAAGATGATGAGTAACGACGTAATACGTTACACTTAACTGGATGGTACAATGTGAATCAGATTAAACTACAGAGAAGAGTGAGTGAGTGAGTGAGTGGGTTATTAGTATAGTCACAGCGGCAGTATTTCAGACACGTCGAGAGTTAAAGTGGTTGTAAATTCATGATAAATGTGCAAAATTTTAACAACTTCTCGACAAAGGACAGAAAATGCAACTAATATGTCACAATAGCAGGAAATAAAACTAATATATAACTAAAAAAATTCTAACAATTTATAAACAACTATGAACTGGTGCGGAGTAAGGCAATACAATTTAAAAGCAAAATGTTGAGGGTCGCCAACAACCGATGGCAGATCACCGCTCCAGGGACTGCAGACAAGAAATAAGTCTTTCAAAGTCATGCCATACCTCTTTACGGTTGAAGTCATTTAACATATTCAACTCATTCACTGACGAAGTTCATTGAAGGAATAAGCATGGTTCTGCATTTGAATGTCCACAATACCGATCTCAAATGTACGTTGCCTTATTCTATGTACTTTAGAGTGTCAGTTGCAGGCTTAGGGCTAAAAGACGCATTAAAAATACAACAACGTCACAAAATATTACAGCTATTGTTATTTAAAGATTCACCTGCGTGGTTAAAGACTTAGCACGTGAGTGATGATTCCCGAAAGCCCGCTTAGGATTGCTACGGAAAAGAAACATTTCTGCGTCAGACGGTGGATTCAGCTTGACCTCACATTGACGGTGAACGTAAAAAAGAATTTGTATACGAAATTATATCTCTGCGGAAAATACCATTTCCATAGCCCCAGAGAAATTGGCTCACGTAAAGCTGAGGGTAGTGCTAGATAATACCTGGCTTTACCGTAAGCCTATCATTTCCGCTTACTTGAAACAACACACCTTGAAGGAAGAAACTATTTTGTGCCAAAATGCCAACTGGTTCCATTATACAGATCAAAAGCAAACAGAAATTGAAGACTGCTATAATTGCGGTTTAGACATCAAAGATGACAGGAATTGTCCTTCGGTTTTTTGGATACCAATTTCCTCGGGGGAATGGGCTATTTCGAATGCAATGCTCTGTAGTCAGAATTAGTATAAGGATAAGTGACCTTGTGGGTATTTTTATGGTTCCTGTATCCCATAGGCTGAAACTGACAATCGGAAGTTTAGCAAATAACGCATGGTTCGTTTTGGTTAGGCAGTAATGTTAGATATGACATTTCAATGAAGGATATTTGAACTGTAGGAATATGAGCGTGACTTGATGAACTTGCTGCATGAGACAGTTATACATATTTGTCTCGTTGTAGATTACACAGGTTGGGGGGATGTGACCATGCGATGACATTATGACATGGTATGACATTAGCCCCAATCCCTAAGCCTTATTCCGCACCAGTTCACAGTTGTTTATTGTGTCTGTACATATGACATCAATCCATTGTTAATGGTTATATATTACCTCACCTTGCACATCAAACAACATATTAAGTATACAATTTGCTCCTTAGTGGAGTAGGATGCTTGTAATATCGCTCATGGTTCGTGTATCACTATCAAATAGTAAGGCCTGGTTTGTTTCATTTATAACTAGTGTTTCCTGTGTCATTAAGTACAATACCTTTACACCTATGAAGCAAATGTGTTGAAATAAGCCGCCCAACATCGATCGTCCAATGGGACCTTTCGTAGGCGTCACCTGAAAGTCATAGTGTATGAAACATCGTCCATGATATCTGTATGAAACACGTAAGCATTGAATAGCCATTGGTATTGTTTATTTTATTTTTATCCCAGTGAGAAATATGAGTGTATACTATTTAGAGGTTTAACACATGTAGACCTATAATGCAAATGGGAAAGGACGTCAATGTTGAGGTTAATCTCCCCTAAATACTACACATCGATCGTTAACTTCTGCAATAACAGTGTGTGAAGTTTACCCAAGCAATGGCTGTCGTGACATGAACACATGTATGTCTGTAACTACAGATGACTGATACAGTAGCATTCTGCTTTCGTCTTGTCATGCTGTGATTAAAGGTTCAACCAGAAGCGAAAGATATAACAGTTTATGAAAGACATGACAAAAGAGCAAACTAGATGAGCACCACGATATACAACGAATCCAATAATCGACGTCATCACACGATCCTTTCACTGTTCCAGTTGAAACGGTGGACTCATTAACCGTCGTAATGTGTATATCATGAAATGTTATACTACTTTAGCTCACGCAATAAAAGACGTGCCCGTGCTTCTCGATTGTTGTCCATCTGCGTTGGTATGTTTGAAATAGAATGTGTTATGTATGTTGATTGATTGTTAGCTGAAAGCCTCTATATACGAAATGCTGTTGTCACACCTTCACCTGATTTATTATCTGACATTGCAGACGCTGAACCACAATATCAGTTATAAACAACCATTCCACAAGGCAAGATAGCAGATGACGGTTTGTCATCTGAGATAGTCCTTTCACAGTCATGTTAATGTTCCAATCCCAATGGTGGTCATGCCATTTTTGGTGTGTTACGTATATCATGTATGTTGGGTAATTTATACCCTGCCGGTATATTTCAAATAGAATATTCACTAATACTCATCGATGGTAAGTTATATAAAAATGTTTCATTTTCCTAAGTTTAACTCATACAAACCTGTTGATGCAAACTGACAGAAAGGTCAACGGTCACAGAGACGTAAACACGACCGCAGGTGCTGGTGTACCATTACACATGTAAGCAAACATAGGATCACAAAATATCCCAAGTTTGAGACTATTTTCCACAAAACGTACCCACTATTCACACTAAGGACAAACAACCAACACACTCGATACAAATACACAATCCGGAAGTTGGACCTGAGATCAGAAAAAGAGACAATAATGAGTAATATAGTATCTCCAAAACACAAAATCAACTCACAAAAGGAACACTTGATACAATCTACACAAAAAAATGAAGATTACACGGAAGTAGATACATATGATTCATACGTCGGGACCAAAACACTCACCAACAGCTCACTACATCAACAAAGTAGAAACGTTTTTAAATATCTCAGATGAAATTTGAAGGAAAAGGAACCTTATGTTACAGCTTCATCTACTGGCTCTAACAATACGTGATGTATGTGACAGACAGATTGTGAAATAAGTCATTTCATGAAAGTTTTTAATGACGAAATATTTCAGTCATTCATAAAATGACTAAGGGGGTCAGCTATTTCGCGTCATTCTGTGAACCAACAATCAATATACTTCAGACATTTCATGAAATTTCATTTCATCTCGATGTGGTGGACAGGAGTTTGTGATGTGTGGCTGCTCTGGACACATCAAGCGTCAGACAAACAGGTTTAAATGCTTCAAAGCTAAACTGGAGTGCAACAGTCGCTGCCACAAGAGTTTCAACTGCTAGTGACTACAGGTGATGTTGAATTGGGGATTCACTTTTGCAGATCAAGCTTTTAAATGAAAGTTCATGACATTAGTAATTTCATGACTGATTTTACAATCTGACTGTGTGTTCTGTCAGTTTAGAATATCTGTCCAACAAATGTTAACTTGTTTTCATGTAAAGAAAATGTCATGGCTTTGGAAAAACAACCGAAATCACATGTATGTGTAAACACATACAAGACGACATTTGGAAATGAAACACAGAAGATATGGAGATGTATTGGACACAAATCTGTAACGTTTCGGCGACAGCTTGTAGACTAGTAGAGTTGGGTACTAAACTAGTACTGTTTAGACAAATCCAATCTTCAAGTGTGCACAAGCGGTAGTTTCCTTTTAACTACATGAATGGATGGATGGATGGGTGAATGTGCTTTATGTTTCTGAAATATATGACTATATATTTAGTACAATGAAGAACTACATTGAGATATCAGTAGCGTGTCATGCATCCTCCCCTTTTAAACAGGAACACACAGTAACACAGTGAGATGTATATCCGACTGATGTGTCACTTGAATGTGAATTACCGTCCACATCACACACCCTGGTGAGATGCGGCTTTGAAGACTATTTCAGTCAATCACAGCCTGTCTGTTTTCTGTGGGAAGAGTACTCACAGCGACATCGTCTATGACCACGCCCAGTTTTATATGCACACGATGCCATTACCTCTAGTCCATGTACACATCATCACAAGAATGTCGTGATCAATATGAATAGAGTCGCCTCATGCTATCCAGAAGCTTGGTATGCATCGGAAGTCCAACAGTGGTCGTAACAAAAGTTGAGAAATTAATAACATCAAGCGAATGGTGAATACGTTATTAGTTCATTAACTTTTAAGTATCATTCGGCAGATTTTCTCGTCATATTGGGTACCTCAAATCCCATTTTGAAAGTAGAAGAGCAGTTAGGAGAGGGTTTAGGAGATTCATGACTGCTTAGCTGAAGAAGAATGATTTGACGGGTAGAAAAAAATTCGAGAAGATGTTATCTTTGCTGAAGACGGACAAAACGACATCAAATCATTAGTGCACCATATTCATTTCGCAAAGAAAGAATGTAACAAGACTATGCTGATAACTGAAGTGGATGCCAGATAAAAAGGAATATGTGAGGAAATCCATGGAAAGACTACATTTGTATATCTTCATCATCTATTAGTGACATAGGGGAGTATTATGCCAAGTGTTGCTAAAACTGTGCATGAAATATATTTTTGATGAAATGCTTGCTAACTACTGCATTTGAACGAAATATTTGAGTGACCCTTCATAGATAAATACATAAAGTGCAGTCGAAAACGTATCTTTGCTCAAAATACGACTCAAATAGTAGTTGTGAGAACATCAGTACGTTTGACCTTGAATAATGATAAAAAATATATCTCAACACAGGGAGGCTAGAAAAATGTAATGCAGATCCTTCTACTTGATTCTGCTACAGTTATTCTTTGATCCTTTAATCTTTATGTCTCAAAGGGAGACGAATATACGAAATGTTTTCAAACATGTTAAAATATCAAAAATGTTATTCCGCATCAATTAGTTCAAAACTAGTTCAAGTAGAGAAAATGTTTGTGAAAATAGGAATATTTGATAACGCAGTGTTTCTTACAATAAAGCCACAAAAGTAATCTATTCATCAGCGGAAACATTCATTCGTTCTGACAAGTAGCAGTAATGCAGTTCCGCTGAGAATCGAGAGCGTGGTGAAATGACTCTTGTTTTCCCATATGGATCACACTGAAGGCTTGCAAGAAAACTATCAACATGAGGCAGCACTGGCGTTAATTGGTTCCCATTTCCATGACATTAGAGGGGAAAACTATCGAAATGACCATTTGATCATAAACGGAAAATTAGGACCAACTGACCGGCCGTGGATCGATACAACATTTGCGCAAGAAATTACTGTACATTTCTCTCGTATCAAGGTTGCCCTTACTGCTATACATCCTGAAGCTTCTGCTTTAATTCTGCGTCTAATCGCTCCCATAAATGAGGTGTGTATCAGGAGAGATCGCTGCAGATCATACGTATGCTTGTTAAGAAGGGTGAGTGAGTGAGTTCACATCGGCAATATTGCAGCCATATCGTGACGAGAACATTTATGACACTAATACTACGATTGAAAACCTCGTAGACTTAAATTTACATCAAATGTTTTGGGACTTACGTACCCTCTCAGGAGGACAATAATTTTACAATGCTTCAACCCCCTTTGAGGGTACAGCCACTAACAATTCTTCTTACAAATCTAAACTACCAATCGTTAAAATACATCTATCTACAGAAACATATTTCTCAAAATTCAACAATGAAATCAATTTCCTTAAAAAAACAATGATTACATGAGAACTAACAGTGGTAAAAGGATCCTTGATACTTTTGGGATTGAAATATTAAATTTATCCCTTGTGATGGAGAATTCAACACTGTCAAGTTGGATATGCTTCACCGTGACTCTCTCATCACAAGGGATACAAAACGGAGGATCCTCGCCTTTTAACAGGTAGA
The DNA here is from genome assembly GCF_037392515.1 of Haliotis asinina. Classification (NCBI taxonomy): domain Eukaryota; kingdom Metazoa; phylum Mollusca; class Gastropoda; order Lepetellida; family Haliotidae; genus Haliotis; species Haliotis asinina. The sequence continues at coordinate 2,243,854 of NC_090295.1, read as the reverse complement.
TAGATTAGATTAGACAGATTGGATATTTATATGGCGCACATATCCACGCACTAGTGCATGCTCAAGGCGCTGGTATTTTTCCCTCGATCACCGGATGTCAATCTCAACAGCACATCGTATTTCAATCTCACTTCCCTGGGGTGTATACAGCTCTTGCCGCACCGAGTTTATTGTGGCTCTCTCATCCTAACGAGGTACCCAATTGACAGCTGGGTGGACGGGGACACATAGTCACAACACTTTGTCCAAGTTTACTGCACGTTGCTGTACCCGCAACTAGGTGTATGCATGTGCATATCTTGTATGGCCAGTCCGACATCGTTGCATGATGACCACTTCAAATCTGGACTGCCAACCCAAGTAGGTATAACCAATGTAGGGTTTTATTTCATGTAATTTATTTATACCTACTTGAGTGTCCCACTTCTTCTGCATCAGATCACGGATATAAGATGTAATGGTAGTTTTTTAATCAGTGTATGGAATAAGAAGTGGTGTCAGAGATTTGTTGAGTGCTGCCATGGCAGCAAGATCTATCATTGCGTTACCAGAAATGCCTACGTGGCTGGGTAACCAACAGAAGACGATGTCGTATTGGCCAGTAGCAAGATTATTATACAATTCAATAATTTCAATTAAAAGTGGATCTTTACAAGAAATATTATTTATAGCCTGAAGGCAAGAAACAGTGTCAGAATAGATTATATACTGTTTATGCTTAGGGTGTCTTTGAACATGTTTAAGAGCCGTTAATATGGCGTTAGCTTGAGCTGTGAAAATAGACCTGTTGTCTGGTAATCTAGAAGATATTGTTCTGGATCCAATGGCCGTGGCACAAGCTACTGCACTACCGTCCTTGGACCCATCTGTAAATAAGGATTTATAATTCCTATATTTATGTTTCAATTGATTATATTCCTGTTTGTATTGCAATTCATTCGTTTCTGATTTTTTAATGTGGTCAATGATAGGTCCACTTGGGGCCTAACCAGTTGCCAAGGAGGAGAAGAAAGAAGACGGGAAGGGGCTATATTATCCAGCTCAATGCTGGCAGCATAAAAAAAGGCTTAATTCTGAGGCGGAACAAGGAAAGACTTTTTGTTATACAAATCCTCATAAGGAGGATTAAAGACACAATTAAATGCAGAATTAGACTCATTAGAAGCTAATTTTGTACTGTATTGTAAAGATAAATTTAAACGGCGTTGGTTGGGAGAAGGCTCATCATCTTCGACGTAAAGACTGTCAATAGGAGAGGTTCTACAAGCACCAAGTCAAAGACTTAGGCCTTGGTGGTGCACAGATTCAAGTAGTTTTAGGTTGCTTTGACAATCTCCACCATATACGATGGAGCCGTAATCAAGTTTAGATCGTACCAGTGATCTATATAAGTGAAGGAGGGTGGTTTGAGACACTCCCCATTTCGAATTAGAAACAACCTTTAATAAATCGAGTGCCTTCAGGCATTTGGTTTTAAGGGATTTAATATGCGGCAAAAAGGGCAAATGTGAGTCGAACATAAGTCCCAAGAACTTGGCCTCCGTGACCACTTTGATCGGGGTATCACTCAGAAACAACACTGAGTCTATATGGGATTTGTATTTACGACAGAAGTGTATACAATTGGTTTTTGATTTAGAAAATTTAAAGCCATTTTCAAGACACGATTTATCTATTTTGTTTAAACACAGCTGCAGTTGCCGTTCAATAGTATGCATATTTGTTCCCCAAGACACATTAAAATCATCCAGGAATAATGATTCATCAATTTAATAGGATAAAACTTTTGATAAACTGTTAATCTTGATACTAAATAAAGACACAGACAAAATACTGCCTTGTGGGACACCCTGATCCTGAGTGTGATGGTAAGACAGGGTAGAACCCACTCCGATTTGAAATTATTTGTCATTTAAAAATTTTGTTATAAATTCAGGCAAACGACCTCGCAAACCAAAGTCATGTAAGTCTCTTAAACTGCCATATTCCCAGGTTGTATCATATGTTTTTTCAAGATCAAAAAAGATAGACGCAGCGTGTTGTTTATTAATTGGTCCGTTTTTAACGAATGATTCCATGTGCACTAGGTGATCGACAGTACTTCTGTTTCTACGGAAAACATGTTGTATATGTGTTATGAGGTTATTGATTTCCAAGTACCAAACAAGTCGATTATTTATCGTCCGTTCCATGGTCACAGCTAGTTAATGAAATCGGACGATAATTGGATAGATCCGTATGATCACGTCAAGGGTTGGGTATAGGTACTACTATAGCGTCACGCCATCATGACGGAAATTTCAGTCCAAATATCATCAAAAATATATAAGAGAGTCTCTAAACAGGACTCTGGTAAGTGCTTCAGGAGTTGATAATGTATGTTATCAGCTCCTGTAGAAGTATCGTGAGCTTGATCAAGAGCAGTATGGAGTTCATGAATAGAAAATGTTTCATTATAGTCTTCCCCATTAACAGAATTGAAATTAATACTTTTCTTTTCTTGTTGTTTTTGATATTGCTGAAATTTAGGTATATAATTAAAAGAGGAAGAATGTTTAGCGAGAGTTTCGCCCACTTTATTCGCAATATCTGATTTATCAGTAAGCAATTGATCTCCATGTTCCAGCTGATGGACACTAGATTTAGTACCTTTACTTTTGATTTTCTGGAGCATGTTCCATAGCTTGGACATGGGGGTCCGAGAATTTATTTTAGATACATAATTTTGCCAAAATTTGCGTTTGTTCTGTTTAAAGGTATGCCGTATTTTAGCATTTAAAATTTTAAATTTATTTAAAATGTGCACCATAGGATGGCGAGTGAAATAATGTTCTGCTTTTTTCCTTGCTTTCCAGTCATCGTTGAACCATGGTTTTCTTATTTGTGGAGCTGCAGAGGAATGTGGTATACACTAATCAGCTATTGAATTCATTTCATCAGAAAAACATTTAATAGCATTAGGAACGTCAATAAAACGGTCAGGTTTAGGTTTTGCAGCACACAGTGTTTCATATAAAGCCCAGTTAGTCTGTTTAAAATTCCACCGTGATGATGGAGGAACAGAAGATGGAGTTACAGATTTTAATATAGTAGGAAAATGGTCATCGTGGACTGACCATTCAAATTCATTTAGTAGTTCAGAATTTGTGAGTGACAAGTCGAGAGCAGAATAGGTACCAGGGTGTAAACATGTGTTTGAACCATCATTATAAATACATAAATCATTGTTAGAAGAAAATTCCTCTAACAATTTAACTTTAGCGTTTGTAGTTACAGTACCCAGAGTGGGTTGTGCCCATTTAAATCTCCCATTATAATATAGGGCTTCGGGAGTTGGTCATATAGAGCCTGAAGATCAGTTTTGTGAAACGTCGAAGACGGAGCGATTTATAGAGAGCATAGTGTAGACGATACATGTAAAGTAATTCTCACTGTAACAGCCTGCATATTGGTATTAAGTGAACCAGGGCTATGGGTAAGGTTTTGTCTGACTAGAATGGATGTTCCTCCAGTGGCCCTATCACCGGCAGAGGAAAAACAATGATAAGCATTAAAATGACGAAGGTCAAATGTATCTGTTGGTTTTACATATGTCTCTTGGAGAAATAACGCTGAAGGTGTAAAATCTTGGACTAATAGCTGTAACTCATGTAAATTAGTCCTCAATCCTGTGCAGTTCCACTGTACAATATTATTGGAATAAACTATCTTTTGGGGGGATTTATTGGGGATATGCCCCGCACTCTTTTGAGGGCGACAAGTTATGTGCCCTAGAAAGGACGTTTCCAGATACGTCCATGTCTTCAAGAGACCCATATTTGTTAAACAACCGAATTCTATTTTGTGACCCCTTTGGGGCCCTGCCACTTTGTTGTTTTGAAGCATCAGGCTTAGGCTTAGGTTTACTTTTCACAGTTTGCTGACTATCAGCTGTCGATTGAGACTTTGAGTGTGACTGAGATGATGATGATTTGTGATTAGAGGGAGACGTTGATGTACTAGGAAGTGATTACTCAGTCTGAGATGATATAGCAGATGATGATATATATACAGATGATATAATGTTAGTTTGCAGGTAGACTCAGATGATGTTTTTTGCTACTGTAGCATAACTTTCTGGAAGATCAGATCTCTTTACCAGTTTCTTTGCCTCCGAAAAAGAGATATTTTGAATACATTTATTTTGTTCATCTCCATTTGCTCTTTCCAAATAGGACACTGCTTAGAAAATGAGGAATGGTCGCCTTTTTAAAATCACTATTACAATCTTCTGTTGTGATCGTTTTCTCACCACAGTGAGCACATACAACAGACAACGAGCAAGTAGTTACACCGCGTCCATATTTCTGACATTTAAAACACCTGAGCGGGTTGGGAATGTAGGTGTCAACTTAAATGTTACAGTTACCTGCCTTCACTGATTTGGGTGCATTTGGACATGTACAAGTAGGCAGATACGTATTCGTTTTGATGGTTTCGTTGGGTTTTTTTCCGAATTGAAAAGCGCTTGACATAAAGCACACCTTGATCCTTCATATCTGATACTATATCAAGGTCCGACATATCATCAAACAGTCGATCACGATCTCTGACGATACCTTTACTTGTGTTCAAGGTTTTGTGAGCAGAGACCGGAATGCCCACGAAAGATTTAATGTTTATCAGGCTGGTTGATTGCTGCTTTTTCCCGCATTCAACTAGCAGCGCACCCAAACGTAAGCGTCTATTGTTTTTCACATCCCCTGTAATACCTTGAATACCCTTAGATACAGCAATTGGGTTCATTTTTAACGGTGTCTTGACAGGAAACGCGACCACTACTCAGTCGATGCAGACGGTCTGTGGTCAGTATCATCAGGGTCATTTTCAAGTGGACGTTTTGGTTTTTTTTGGGTGGAATTTCATATGCCATGGTTAGTGTAACATGTTTCATCATCCGACCTCCCCACCGACTACGAAGTATCACAAGGACAATGCTAAAGCAAGCGGGCCTCCAGCTTGCAGCACCAAGGATACCCGGATGATATACTCCAGCAGAAGATTTATAAATAATTAATCCACCAGATTGGCCCATGAGCCACCGCTTTCTGGGCATAAGACTGTAGTCTAGGCAAAGTTCAGAACTTCAAAAATACATTCCAAAACCAGAAAAGTGGATGAATACTTCAGCCAAAAGCGAAATTAAAAGTCCAAATATAATTCGTGGAATGACATATATATAATCCATGCACAGGACGTGGCATGACCAGCCGATTGGTTGAATCGGGCCCATTCACCCACCCGTCTAGGTGAAGTAAGGACCGAAATGGTGTGTTAGGCAAACAGAACATGGTTAAAGGCCCAGATGCCCTAAACCACCAGGATGCCGTCCTCCACCGACACGGGACGCAACCCACGGCAAACAGGTTGCCCAATTCGGCCGCTCCTTGCGACCAGCAATGGGGTGCTATGGACCTTGCTGACCCGGGTCCACACGGGGGTTGGCGAGCTCTTAGCGTTACCCAGTACCCACCACGAGGAGGTGGCTCGTCACGCATGCCTGTTAAGAAGGGCTTGTTATGTGTGTTCCGTCATTATATGTTAGTGTAACATCAATAATCACCTTTTGTTTGTTATTGCAACTGAAGTACTCCTGAATTGGAAACGGGTCATCCATTTAATAACAGGTTCATTTGACAAAAGTCGCTAAATGTCGTAAATAATGTCTAAGCTCCTGTTTCAAATTTCCCGGTCGTTGTTTCTTTGAAAATCAACCCTCCTATTTTTCATTTTGCAGTGCCGATAATGCCTCGACTCGTTGCAAGAGCTCTGATAAGTGCATGAAAGAGAATTTAACACGTACTTTGCTGTGGGCCACTTTCAATACCAAGAGAGAACACTCAGTTACCTTTTTCGCCTAACAATCCAGAAATCAGTAACCGTAACCACAATTATTGTAAGAGCAGACAGATATCCTGAGCGATGCCTTTATCATGCTTCTTTTTCCGGTGGTTACATGTACCAATACTGTGTGACATTAACCAGAGTGTCTATGGGCAGCGGATATATTATCGTTTGAGGGATATTAAAATGTCTGTACCGAAATAATCATGAAATATTGTCTGTTGCCTTCGGCATATCGTTGTCTACCAACACCTTGTGCTCGAGATCAACGACAACATCGTAACACTGTCAGAATGATCTATATATAGCACTGACTGACTCATTAGTTGCCATAAATATTGTGAAATTCATGTTTGCATTGTTGATGAAATAGACACAATAGACACAAAATGACAGACCTTTGTCTGCAGTGTCTGCATAGGAGGTGTTTGGTCCACCAACCCGTTTGCCGTGGGTTGCGGCCCTGTGTCGGCGGAGGAGGGGATCCTGGTGGTTGAGGGCAATAGGGGCTTGCAACCGTGTTCCTGTTGCTTAATACACCACTTTGGCCCTGACTTCGGCTAGACGGGTGGTTGAATGGGCCCGGTTCAACCAATCAGCTGGTCATGTCAAGCACTGTGCATGGAGTATAATTATATTTATCATTGAACACATATCATTTGGAATTGGTGTAACTTTGGTCTTGGCTTTATTGTCTAAAACATGTTTGATTTTGAAATATGTTGTTCTGACATTAGAGACCTATGCCAGAAGGCGGTGGCTCATGGGCCAATCTGGTGGAATCATTAATCTTTTATTTCTTCTGCTTGAGTGTGTCATCTGGGTATCCTTGGTGCTTCAAGCTGGAGGCCCGCTTGCTTTAGCATTGTCCTTGTGATACTCCGTGGTGGGTGGGGAGCTCGGATGATGAACCATATTATACTAACCATGGCTTACGAAATACCGCTAAAACAAACAAAACGTGATGATACTGACCACAGACCGTCTGCATCGATTGCGTATTGACCGCGTTTCATTGTGATCGAGACACCTGACAAGACACCGTTAAAGCTTAACTCCTTTGCTGTATCAAGGGTATTCAATAGACGTTTATTGAATGCGGGAAAAAGCAACAATCAACCAACCTGATGAACATCAAATCTTTCGTGGGCATTCCGGTAACGGTCTCTGCTCACAAAACCTTGAACACGAGTACAGGTATCGTTAGCGATCGGGATCAATTGTTTGTTGATATGTCGGACTTTGATATAGTATCAGAAATGAAGGATCAAGGTGTGCTCTATGTCAAGTGCAGGGGTCTGTTGTGTGTGCTCACTGTGGTGAGAAGACACACACAAGAGAAGATTGTGACAGTGATTTAAAAAAATGCACCAACTGCTCAGGCGACCATTCCTCATTTTCTAAGCAGTGTCCTGTTTGGAAAGAGCAAATGTAGATAACAGAATAAAGTTTACTCAAAATATCTCTTTTTCGGAGGCAAAAAAAAAATGGTATAGAGATCTGATCTTCCAGAAAGTTATGCCACAGTAACAAAAACATCATCTGAGTCTAGTTCTAAAATAACAAAATAATCCACAGGCTGCCAAACTACGTTAACTTAGGTAAATTCTCCACAGCTTTGTACCCTGCTATATCATCTCAGACTGAGGAATCGTTTCCTAGTACATCTTCTGATCACAAATTATCATCATCTCAGTCACACTCAAAGTCTCAATCGACAGCTGATAGTCAGCAAACTGTGAAAAGTAAACCTAAGCCTAAGCCTGATGCTTCAAAACAACAAAGTGGCAGGGCCCCAAAGGGGTCACAAAATAGAATTCGGTTGTTTAACAAATATGGGTCTCTTGAAGACATGGACGTATCTGAAAACGTCCTTTCTAGGGCATATAGCTTGTCGCCCTCCAAAAGAGTGCGGGGTAGATCCCCAGTAAATCCCCCCAAAAGATAGTTCATTCCAATAATATTGTACAGTGGAACTGCGGAAGATTGAGGACTAATTTACATGAGTTACAGCTATTAGTCCAAGATTTTACACCTTTAGCGTTATTTCTCCAAGAGACATATGTAAAACCAACAGATACATTTGACCTTCGTCATTTTAATGCATATCATTGCTTTTCACCTCCGGGTGATAGGGCCACTGGCGGATCATCCATTCTAGTCAGACAAAACGTTATCCAAAGCCTTGTTCCAATTATTACTAATATGCAGGCTGTGCCACAAGTTGACCTAACATTAACTTCATTTAAAAAATTAGAAACTATTGAATTACAATATAAACAAGAATATCATCAATTAAAAACTAAATATAGCAATTACAAACCCTTATATACAGATGGTTCCAAGGACGGTGGTGCAGTAGCTTGTGCCACTTGGATCCAGAACAATATCTTCTAGAGTACCAGATAACAGTTCTATTTTTACAGCAGAAGCTAACTCAATATTAAAAGATCTTAAATATATTCAAAGACACCCGAAACGTAAACAGTATATCACATATTCAGACTCTTTTTCTTGTCTTCGGGCGATTAAAAATTTACCATGTTAACATCCACTTTTAATTGACATTATTGAATTGTATAATAATCTTGCTACTGGCCAATACGACATCGTCTTCTGTTGGTTACCCAGCCATGTAGGCATTTCAGGGAACACAATGGCCGATCTTGCTGCAAGGCAGCACTCAACAAATCTGTGACATCACTTCTTATTCCATACTCTGATTACAAAGCGAGCATTAGAACCTACATACGTGATCTGATGCAAAAGAAGTGGGACACTCAAGTAGGTATAAATAAAATACATGAAATAAAACCGTATATTGGTTACACCTACTTGGGCTGTCAGCCCAGATTTGAAGAAGTTATTTTACGACGATGTCGTATTGGCCATACTAGATATACTCACGCATACCTTTTAAAAGGTGATGATCCTCCATTTTGTATCCCTTGTGATGAGAGAGTCACGGCCAAGCATATTCTCCTTGTTTGTGTTGGATTCTCTATTACAAGGGATAAATATTTCAATGTCAAAACCGTTAAGGATCTTTTTAGAAACGTTAATTCTCATTTAATCATTGGTTTTTTAAAAGAAATTGAATTTTGGTTGAATTTTGAATAATATGTTCTGTAAATAGATGTATTTCAATTCTTGGTAGTTTAGATTTGTAACTAGAATTTTTAGTGGCTGTACACTCAAAGGGGGTTGAAGTATTGTAAAATTATTGTCCTCCGGAGATGGTACGTAAGTCCACATACATTCAAAGTAAATTCAAAATTTCCAGGTTTGTAATCGTAGAATAAGTGAATAAGTGACACTCCCATCAAAGTTGTAAAGTATAAATGCCAAGTTCTTGAGTTTAATTTTCGATTCTCATTTAACCTTCTTACATATTAATTTCCTTAAAGCTAAATGCCTGAAGGCACTAGATGTGTTGAAAGTTGTTTCCAACTCAAAGTGGGGAGGGGATCAAACTACCTTCTTACACCTATATTGATCACTGGTCCGTTCGAAACTCAATTATGGCTCCATCGTATATGGTGGAGTCTGCAAAAGCAACCTTAAAATTATTGATTCTGTCCACCACCAAGGTTTAAAACTTTGTCTTGGGTCTTTCTGAACTTCACCGATGAAACATCTCTTACACAATTCAGCGTCGTAGAAAATTGTCTTTACAATACATTACTAAATTATATTCTAATGAATCTTACCCTGCCTATAACTGTGTGTTCAATCCGCTTTATGAGGATTTGTGTAACAAAGTCTTCTCTTCTTCCGCCTCTAGGACACAGAATGAATCCATTTTTTTCTTCTGCCGGCATTGAGCTAGACAGTATATCGCCTTCCCGTCTACTTTCTTCTCCTCCTTGGCAATAGGTTAGGCCACAAGTTGACCTAACATTCACCTCATTTAAAAAATTAGAAACAAATGACTTACAATATAAACAAGAATATCATCAATTAAAAACCAAATATAACAATTGCAAATCCTTATTCACTGACGGTTCCAAGGACGGTGGCGCAGTAGCTTGTGCCACGGTCATTGGATCCCGAACAATATTTCCTAGACTACCGGATAGCAGTTCTACTTTCACAGCGGAAGCTAACGCAATATTAACGGCTCTTAAATATATTCAAAGACACCCTGAACATAAACAATACATAATCTATTCAGACTCTCTTTCTTGTCTTCAGGCGATTAAGAATTTATCATGTAAACATCCACTTTTAATAGAACTTATTGAACTGTATAATGAATGATCCTACTACTCTCCAGTACGACATCCTCTTCTGTTGGTTACCCTGCCACGAAGGCATTTCTGGTAGCATGAAGGCCGATCTTGCTGCCAAGGCAGCACTCAATAAGTCAGTGATACCACGTCTTATTCCATACTATGATTATAAATCTACAATTAGATCTATTTTAAATCACGAACTATGAAGGAACTTTTTAGTAATCATTTAATCATTGTGTTTTTAAAAGGGTTAGATCTGTTCCAGGACTTGTAAATAGATAAATATTTTATGATTGGAAGTTGAAGTAGCAGAACATTGTTAGTGGCTGTATCCTCGAAGGGGGTTGAGGTACCATAAAATTATTGTCCTCCTGAGAGGGTACGTAAGTCCCAAAACATGTGGAATCAGATTTAATCTTCCACTTTGTTAGCAGTAGAATATGTGTCATTGTAATTTATGGCTAATCTTGCATACAGTCCCTAACACCTGAGCGGATGGTGTAAATCCAGCCAGGGACCATGCAGGTAGCAGAGGTACTGTAAGTCTCCATGGTCCCTAGTATGGTGATCTACCCTCTGATGTTGGCGATCTGTGGCTTGTTTTTATATTGTACTGTCCAAACCGTGATACCATTATTTTTCTTAGTTTTGCACGCTACTTTTAATACTAACTGTGACAGTCTAGTGGTTTTACTGTCCTTCGTTGAAAGGTTCTTCATAATATGCATATATGTTCTTTTTTGTCACGTATGTTCTCGTCACGATATGGCTGCAATATTGCCGATGTGACGTTAAATATTAACTCACTCACGATAAACTTTAATGGAGATATCATCAGACCATAACAAGTCGGGAGAATTTCAATGGAAAAATTAATCACAATGACGTCTCGAGTCCACAAGCGGGACGGGGGTCAAACGACCATATCACAAGCACAATACCTGGCATGTCCACCATCGGCATTGAGAACAGCAGTGCATCGACGACGCATTGAGCTTATCAAACGTGCAAGGAAGGCTTGTTCGATGTCACACCAGACTCTCTCAAGTTCTGTTACATGGCCAAGGATGTTATCTGGCGGATGAGGAAGACAGCGTAGACGTCGACCCATCACGTACCTAACATACTCTATCGGGGTGAAGCAGTAAGAAGGCAGTAAGTCAACGTTGTGGTGTTGCGAGAAATCCATAGCAACCCTTGCCGTATGAGGGCGGGCATTGTCCTGTTGGATTGTTAACCCTGCGCCATAACGTTACAGGAAAGGAATTGCCACAGGTCGAAACATCTGATTCCTGTAGCCCACCCCAGTTAACCTGCCTGAACAATCACCAAAGGAGTTCTGTGGCGTGCTGTAATTCCAACCCGAAATCATCACGGAACCACCACCATAGCGATTCCTCTCCAAGACACAGGCATGTGCATAACGTTCTCGCACGAGTCTATAGGAACGTTGACGTCCATCACTACGGGAAATGTTAAACCTAGTCTCATCTGAGAAAACAACATTTCTCCACCAAAACAAGGGTCTGCGGTCATGATTTCTGCACCACATTCGGCAAACTTGTCGATGACGTTGTGTCAGGATAGGTCGTACGGCGGGACGTCGTGGTCTGATCCCGTGATGACGTAGACGTGGCAGTGGAAATGTGCAGCCACTTGTCGTTGAGACATTCCCCTACGGACCATCACAGTGGCCTCATAACGTTGTGCAGACATTAGCTTTTGTGTGCTATGCGTTTTAATAGGCGTTTAATTTTTCTAACCATCGCAAGGTCAGGGGTTGAGCTTTCCTAAGTGACAGTATTGTGTGGCATTCATTTGCTCTGGTTCTCCTTCCCAGAATGTACGTGCAACAACGTATTGTACGTCTCAGTGGCGAAACCACTGGCGTCACCGAACGTGGCACGTGCATGCATGTTGAATACATGTCACTTATCTCTGAGTTTAAATCCTTATCTGTCTACAGAGGTTGGATAAATTTAGATTTTAAATTTTTGTATGCACAGTTTCTTTATGTGCCTAGTATGTTTTAAAGATCGATGATCGCAATTTTGTGAAACTGGAATTCCGAGATCTTCCAGGATACGGCAACTCATTGAGCCATTGACATTCCTGTACGATATCTGAGGAGTCAGTTTGATTGCTTCAGCCTTGAAACACACAACCACGTATTATATCAGTTAATCTTCTCCACAGAAAGTTATTTTCTTTTAAAACATATCGCAAAGATAAGGGGAAATCATCAAACAATTTCTTCAAATAATACTTTTTAAAAACTTTAATTGCGGCAAGGGTGTCCCACTGGAACAGACAAAATAGCTCTATAAATATTATCGTTGACAGATGAAAGGATGTGTATGCCATCATTGAACATACTTCAAGACTTAATTTGTAGAGAGTGAAGAGGGCAGTCAGCTCTCTGTGATAATGCCCGTGAGGCCCATTTCGCAATCCAGTTTGACCTATGGGGATTTGCTTTTGTTCTGTGGCACATCATGACAATCTTAAAGGGCTGAAAACTTCCGCTAATCATTGATGATCACGGTCTGTTAAAGGCAAAGTCACAGTCTATTCCGGATGGAGCTGTAGTTGCATCTTTCACTGTGGCTTACTGTGGTTAGTTGGTTGGTTGGTTGGTGTCTCGAGTGAATTCGCTGCTGTCACCTACACGCACTGTGACGTGTTACGGTGGATGACTGAATTCTAATGGTTGAGGACCAGGTTCTAGGATTAGTGTTCCTCTGTTTCTTCTTTACGCCACTTCTTTTAGATGTCGTGGCTAATTTACTGAGAGTTAACGACACATCGGCAATATTTCAGTCATTTTATAGCCTACCGTTCAGAACAAACATATCGCCCAAAATACTGAAAACAAGGTCTTGGAAAAACAGTGCATAATTTCTCGGACGTCTGCATAAGATATGTGAAGATAACAACCAAGTATTTCCATTACATGAACTGAACACTACCTCAGCACATCCCAATTATACCACAGATAATATTCACTAAAACTTTCGGAAACCTTAATCCAATTACCCTCTTGAAATGTTTTCAAACACCATCGACTTCGTGGCAAAATGTCATTGTTATTTCTATACCACAGCGTGACCTCGATCAATCTGACTATATATGTATATGTATGTATATATATGTGTGAAACCTGTAGCCCATGGTCAGTAATCGACTGTCACAGTCTTTTAACAGACAGACAATTTAAAGCTTTAATTAGGATCGGGCATCCAAAACGCGTTATTTTGCCTGTTACTTTATTTTAGTTCAAAACCAATGTTCAATTAAAAGAATTACATGACTCAATAAATCGGTCATTGATTGAGAATGATGTTACTGTAGAAGGTCGTTGTAAAAACATGTTTACCATTCAAAGACAATTACTGCTGTGTCTAGGAATAATTCATAAATGATCACTTGGGAAAGTGAACCCCATACGCCTTTCAGTGGGAGAGCAAACATAGGCATGATTAATGCGTCTCCTTTATTCTCTTCAGAAGTTTAAGCATGGATAGTAAACGTGTCCGTATCAGGACATGTGTTACCAGTTTATTGAGATGAGTGAGCACACATAAGAGGATTACATCTGTAGTGAGATCCCTGTAATGTCATTATGGCCTGATATGTCACAGACGTTGGTTCCACCACACACGAAGTCGCTTGTCGCTAGGGAAAACGTTACGAGATTCAGTGTTTTAATGCCTGCTTGTGACCGCCTTGACATACACCAGCAGATGAGGGGGAAATTGACTTGAGGCCGATGAGGAGTTTTTGTAAAGTACTGCTGATGAAGATGTACATTACGTCTCAGAAGAAATAGTTGAGAGAATGATGTGTCTGGTTGCTCGTGTGTGCAATGAGGCAAGGGAATGCAACCCGTTCATGTGTATGCACAGGCGTATGTTAACTTGTTCATACGTTAATACGGGTTAACATACACGTGTGCATACACACGAACGTGTAGCCTTATTACACAAAATAGAACATTCACACATTTACGAGTGTTTACAAACGAACAGACACACACGTTTACACCTGTGCAAATGTGAACATGCACACGAAATTTGCCACTCAGATAACTAACTATACATATGTAAATAATCGATCACATGTGTAAATCTCAAACGGTATGATTGGAACAGTGACGACAAGAAAGGATTGCAGATGGCAAATTTTCACCATTATCAACACTGGTCAAGCAGTGAGTAACTTAATATTTAACGTTAATTTGGCAATATTTCAGTCATATCGTGACGAAAACATTTAACACTGACATGGAATATTTGTATATCACAAAAATCGTCTCGTCTCGCCAACAACAGAAGGTTCCAGTGATTTTTTTATATCAGTCTAATCTGCGTCGTGACTGAATGTTCTCCGGCGCTACGGTTATGAACACGTATATGCCCACGCCAATAACAGTTGTCACCACAATACCTCTTGTAAAATAGAGAAAATAATTGCGAATATAGAAATATTTGATAACGCAGTACTTCCAACAGAGCAACCTGTTTCCTATAATAAAACCACAAGAGAATTCTATTCAGTAACGGAAACATGAATGTGTTTTGACAAGCAGCAGTAATGCAGTTCCACTGAAAATTGAGAAGGCGATGAAATGATTCTTGTGTTCCTGTACGGCTCAAACTGGTTCTCACTCCATGCCACTAATGTAGTGTAGAGGGAACGGTCTATAGAATGACCAGTTTGATCATAAACGGATAATTAGGACCAACTGACCGACTGTGAATCAATACAATATTTGCGCAAAAAGTTAGTGTGCGTTTCGTTCGTGTCAAGGTTGCCCATACCGCTATCCACCCAGAAGCCTCTGCTTTAACTCTGACTTACGCGCGTAATTTAGGTGTGAATTAACAGAGATCGGTGCAGATAATGCGTATGTGCCTTCAGAAGGGCTTGTTATGTGTGTTCCGTCATTATATTTATTTAGCGTAAGTTCAGTAATCACCAATTCGCTTGCTGTTGCGATTGAATTAGAAACAGGTATTGATACTTTAAATGTCAGATTTAATTGACGAAATTTGCTGAATATGGATAAGCCTACAAATAACGTTATTGTGGAAGCCGCAAGTTAAGTGCTGACTTGGTGAGCTGCCGATTAGGTGTCTGACTCTTAGACTGTGCAGATGGCATTCGACCTAACAAAAGTACTAGAATCTATACTTTACTAAGAAACTGTAATCCCAGATATAATCTGCGTTACATATATATGATATGCCTTGCTGTATGTGCGAGAGGAGGGTTTAACTTTGAAATGTCGTATTTTCGGACCTACTCAGTAAAGTACAGATTCTAGTGCTTTTAGGTGAATGAGCACCTTTTAGGATTCCAAACCTTACTCAGATTGAGACACCTAACTGACAACACTCAGCTACCTAACGCACTCTGCCACTGCAGCTTTTAACCAAACAACACGCTGCCTATAACAAGAACACACACCTCTGTACCCCGAGTGGATTTAATTTGAGGGTTGATGGTCTACGGATATATCATCTTTTGAAGAATGTTATATATATATAGATACTGTGCCGGTATATACCGGTTTACCGGTAATATTGCACAGCCCTGATAATCGACATATAGTCCGGTGCATCCTCTCCACACAGGGGCCAAATACTGATTTTTTTTAATTATAGACTTTACTGATTTAGAAAGACTGAATTCGGGCCTTAGTCGTCACTTTCTGAATTGGTCTCATAGTAATTAATCAAAATCAGTCTTTATCCTTAAATGGAAACATACACACGATTGTTAATGAACTGTTGTACAATGCAGTGTATGTGATTGAATCAGCAGGTTTACCGATGCATGATGTCGTTCTTGAAGATACCAGATAATCTAATGATTGCCACTATGAAAAACGGTGACATGCGTTAATGGTCGTCATAATGCGACATTCTCTCCTCTGTGATATTGAGTTGAAGTGTCTTTGTGTACTGACCAAAATTGTATCCGTTCAGTGAGTTGAATTTCAGACTTTTGCATGATTGACTGAATGTCTGTCAATAATCGAGCATGAAAGCAACAGGCAAGGGTTTGTTATCATTACACGCCATGTGACTATGATGATTCGAGATAAATCTGTCAGACGCGCCTTACCATTTGAAAATTTTAGTTGTCCTGACCAGAGTAGGCTTGTCAGCATTTAGATAATATATATATATATATATATATACATATATATATATATACACAATACGATTATAGCGATATGGCTGCGTATTCAGCAATAAACTGATTGGGTCATCCAGAGATAGCTCCCTTTGAATTGTCTGCGTTTGATTTCCGTAGCAACCAAATGTTTTCAGGTTTCATGTAACGTTTTACTGGTGGAAATGTCTTTATAAGTGGTTCCAAAAGTACCAAAATGCGCATTCTACCAAATGCTTTGTTTGGTGCGTTTTAGTGGTTATATATGTGACGATATGGAGAAATAAGGGGCCTCAAATGAACCAATCGTTTAAGGAAAGCAAGCTTTCATGGATGTTCAACTTCTTGTTGTGAATAATGCGACGTTGTGGAGAATATACTTGCTCCTTCATCAACATCACGTAGCAGCAAGCGTACTCTCCGAACCATCGCGTTATTCACAATAAAGAAAGTAACAACCATAAATCTTGCTTTTCTTTCCTGCATTCCACTTCAGAAATTTGACCAATATTGTATTGGTAGACCATCTGGTTCTGTGTGAGCATAGCTTCTTTTATAATGGGATAATTTTTATCATGTTATCATAAAGGCCAAAGTGTTATACATTTTTTTGACTGTGATGAGATTGTTGTCAAGCATCGTAGGATCAAGGTCACGTGAGATTTTAAGCTAAAGCAGTTCACCTCAATCATGTATTTGTTTTATTTTACAATTATTCATGTTAAGACATGTTTATATTGGCGTTGAATTTCTGAAAAACAGTTACAAAAGTTAGATACGTGTACTGTTGCACTGAAGAAGAAACGCTGATCATGAAATTCATGTTCTACTATTACCTTTATCATTATGTTCGCACAACTGTGTCTGCAATGCAGTACCTTAATTAATCATTCTGTGTATCATTATATTTTCCCGTGAGCCATTAGCGCTACGATGGTCGTAACTCTGATACTTTAACATAAACTTACAACAGTCGTAGCGCTACGATGATCGTAACTCCGATACGTTAACATAGACTTACGCCAGTTGTAGCGCTACGATGATCGTAACTCCGATACTTTAACATAAACTTACGACAGTCGTAGCGCTATGATGTTCGTAACTCCGATACGTTAACACAGACTTACGACAGTCGTAGCGCTACGATGATCGTAACTCCGATACTTTTACATAGACATACGACAGTCGTAATGCTACGATGATCGTGACTCCGATACGTTAACACAGACTTACGGCAGTCGTAGCGCTACGATGATCGTAACTCCGATACTTTTACATAGACTTACGACAGTCGTAATGCTACGATGATCGTGACTCCGATACTTTTACATAGACTTACGACAGTCGTAATGCTACGATGATCGTGACTCCGATACGTTAACACAGACTTACGGCAGTCGTAGCGCTACGATGATCGTAACTCCGATACTTTTACGTAGACATACGACAGTCGTAATGCTACGATCGCTTTGAGGTGCGGACCGAGATTACTTGCCCCGCCTGCTTGTCACAAACGCGTTCACTGCGCTGGCCGATCCTATACTTGTCAAGCAGTAGTATGATATGACAATCAAAACAGACTCGCAGGAGGAAATTGAAGTTTTCAATATTTAGTCGACAACCTGTTTCCCTCATGTTTCAAATGGAATGTTCTGGAGGGCGTTCCCATATATGCAAATTGGGGCCATTTGTCAGGTCGTGGCTCATCTAATACTTGTCTAGCAAAAAGAACAAATACATACATGTATTCACACATTCATTCATTGACTCAATGACATTTTCGTTGACTCAAACTCAAACCAATTACAAGCTTTCATCTCTTCGTTCCTGTGTCCATCCTTTTTATCGTACAATGTAATTCTGCTAAATTTTTAGATAACATTTCATTTGACATATGTACTTAACCCGTCAAAATCCTGTTTAGAATTCCTCAATCCGGGCTCGTCGTCACTGTGTCTTCGTATAACTGGAATATTTCCGAGTGCCGAAATGACAAACAGTTCACATGTTCTTTTCGTTACAAGGCATCGATTGTTAAAATGGCTCTGTGTAAAGGTTGTTGATACTAAACGATGCTGATAGTATTCCTTGTTTTTATATACACCTGGAAATTAATCAAGCAACACCCCAATTTTTTCTATTGGAGCAACTTTGAAGTGTTCTGACAATCAAAATATGCCGGGTTGATATAGTTTGACACTTTTTTATTCAACAGACGATCTCTGACAAACAACTTAAAGGGAAAAAGTATCAAGACTTTGCTTTATTGCAACGAAATCCAAATTCTTAAAACTGTCTTAAATCCATGAAAAAATGGACACAATTTACTATTCATCCACAGACGTTGTTGTCAGGTGTATTAACACAAATGTCACATGGAAAGAAAGAACAGTCATCTGAGAGTCTGCACACCGACTTTCATCAATATCTAGTGTGTCCTCCCTGCGCACGCACCACCGATTCCAGACGCCTCCTCATTCCTTGGATGAGTCTCCGGATCTGATTCTGGGGGATCCTGTTCCACTCCTCATGCAGAGCAGCCGTCAATTCGTTGAGATTATGGACTGGTGGGTCTCTCTGCCTCACACGACGGCCAATAAAGTCCCACAAATGTTCAATGGGGTTGAGGTCAGGGCTCATGGCAGGCCATGGAATTCTGTCAATTGCATTTTGCCGCAAAAAATCATTTACAGCATGCGCCCTGTGAGGTCTAGCATTGTCGTCCATAAATATGGGTCTCGTTGCCAGAGGATGGTTCTCAAAATGAGGTACCACAGCCCTGTCAAGAACCTCCTGTTGGTAACGAACACCGTTAAGGTTGCCACGGATGGTAATGATATCCAACTTGCAGTTCATGGAAATGCACCCCCATACCATAACGGAACCTCCCCCAAAGGCCACAGTCTCCTGGATGTTCCGTGGAGCCATTGCTGTGTTCCTCTGCCTCCAGACCCGAGTACGACCGTCCACCATGTGCAGCAAGAACCGGCTCTCATCTGAGAAATGGACCTTCCTCCAAGAGGCAATGTTCCAGTGCAAACGGTCATTACACCAGGCCAGTCGGGCTGCCTTATGGGCTGGAGACAGTCTGGGTCGCTTGATTGGCCTCCTTGCCCGGTATCCTGCAGCTTTCAGACGATTCCGAACAGTCCTGTTCGAGATGGGTCTCCCTGGAAGCCACTCCTGTCTCAACCGAGAGCTCGAGTCGAAGGACCTGCGCCGTACAAGTCTCAGTAAAGCTCTGTCCTCCCGGACTGTGGTCTTCCTGGGTCTTCCTGGTCTAGGCAGGTCTTTAACTTCATTAGTGGCCCGGTATTTTTTCAAAAGTTTTGAAATTATGGAATGATGTCGTCCGATTTGAGTCCCGATTTGTCTTAGAGACATACCAGCATTCCTCATGCCGATTATTTGCCAACGAGTGGCCTCTGATAATTTCCTACGTGCCATGACATTGAAATGAATGAAAAACCGAATGCAATCGACAACCTGCGCTTGTAAACACCCCAGGGAAAAAGTGCATTTTTCGAAAGTTGAGGTTAAAGCAATGCACGTGCGCTGTGCAAGCTTCACGCGCGTCATATCAACCCATGAAAAGCTCATGCTGTATGTCAATACATCAAAATTGAATAATCAATCATCAAAATTACTTCGTTAAACTTTGTTAAGTTTTTATGTGTCTTTGAATTTGGTGTTGCTTAATTAATTTCCATATGTATATTTACAACTTGCGAGATACAAGGCATCCATCGGACGGATGTGTAACTAATCAACGACTTGTAGACGTCATGAGGCGAAACGGAAAGAAGCAACAACATATTTCTTTTGTTTGGGCAATATATCACAAACCGTGATAATGTTTTCAAAGTTAAAAGAAACGCGTGAACCGAATATACAGTCATAAGTCACCTTTCTTTGGGTTTAAATTAGCTTGATGTGAAACACTTAGAAGGAAATGATCACAAACACATATAGAAAAACGTGTTAATCACATAAACGCTGTCGACTTTCTTCGTTTAGGCAAAGAATGTTTCCCTGCTAGGAAGATATAATTAACCTGTGAAACATTCTTGCAATTGCTATATTCGTAAGACTGATCTGAAGCTTGTCTGTAGATACTATGAAATGATGTTCCACTTTGCCAGTGTGAAAAGTTGTTGAGACGTATCAGTTCTCAGATTCAGTTTACCTTCAACTCAAAGTATTTTTACAATTCAAGGTCACTCAACTTTCATCCCCACTTTTTCCCTACTAAATAATGCTTCAAAAATGTTATCAAACGTGTTTTAACAATTGTCACCGTCTTAACGACCTCACGTGCGTATTGCTTGCTTAAATTATCTTGCGCGTTTGATACGTTTGAAACCGTTTTTAGGGTTGAAGAAGAAGTTAGGTCTCTCAAAAGAATACCACTGTAACACTTCTAAAACTGGAAGTAATTCTCCCTTCCAATACAACCCAATACATATCTACTCCGACTGGGGCAAGTACCATCGTCTCTCATAAGCTCTTTTATGACTTCCGTTCACTAACAGCGTTTAGCTTTGATGATAGTCTCGAGTGTTGAGACTGTGTCGCTCGATAGATCGAAGCTTCTTCAATGGCCTTGAGAATAACACCAAGAAATGGTGTGCACAACTTTCTATATATGTTTCTTGTCATATCCATGGTTGCCGTTTATTGAGAGATGGTGTTGCTACATATACAAGTCTTTGAGGAAATCATGTTTTCTTATTTCAGTGTACCTTATTATAGTGAATCAAATGTGTCAGCTATATGGACACCTTTGAAGTGTCATCACTTTCTTGATAAGGTGTTAACACAAACACCGAAACGTTGATCGTTGTCCATTCATGTGTTGTTGTCCGTCCTTACTTTTGATCTTTCTGAACACATATCTACGAGACAAATATGCATGGAACATGTCACTTCAATACACTGTTCTGATTTACAAATCCTGTACGTTTAAAATTGCATTGAATATCTTAGTTTATAGTACTGAACATGATGATCTTGTACTGTGATTGTGATTGTATTGTGTATACCCGGTACGCAGAAAATAGTTCAGATGTAAGTGTACATGTTTTTGATGTCTGGATTGTACACTTTTTAACTGTGTGCTTGGAAATTTGTACATTCGACAATGCCATGTCATCATCTTGGGCAAAGGAGTAATCGTTCAGAATGAGAAAAGGACAGGAGAACGGTGCAGTCAAAGTTGTCTCATGTTATAAATATATAGGATAAACATCATGGCCCATGACGTGTAGAGATCTAGCGCTTTAAGTATCTAGCCCCTCATACCTGTATCCAAGCCCCTCATACCTCTATCCAAGCCCCTCACACCTGTATTTAAATTGTTTAAGGAAATTCGGCCATTTCTTCAAGTAATGCTTCTGTCATTTTAATTGAAAAACTGCACTTATCTTTCTATATAGGTATTAGACATGGGATGCAAGCTACTATGCACATGAGTGAGAGAATGAAAACTTATCATCACATCGGCAGTGTTTCAGCCATATCGCGAAGACAGTAAAATGTATGAAATGTTTTCAAAAGTTAAAAACCCGGGTCAGCCAATGACAGTACAACAACTAGTGCATCACAATTTGGTTTGTTTAAAACTAGTTAATGTGCATATAAAATAGAAAACTGGTAAGTGACAGCACAGTATAAAAGTGGGCTATAGATCACCAACACCAGAAGATAGGGCACCAAACTAAGGGCCATGAGGACTTACAGTGTCTTTGCTACTTGCACCATGCACAGAGGTATATGTTTCATATTCATGCCAAGGTTATTCTAAGTGAATCAGACCGTTGCGACATATGATTACAATCAGCATAAATCTATCAATAATGCAATCAAATGGATACCATTTCAAAGTTATATGTCTTTAAACAGTTCGATAATGGAAAAAGTAACTATGTCATCAGTAGCATCATAACAGGTTCAGCCTGGATATTCCCTTTTTTGGATTTCACAGGATGCTGGAAATGATTATCTATTTTCCAAGTAAACACTGCATTATTAACCAAGTTATTGAAACAAATGTGGTAATGAAAACGTGAGATTGTATTACCTGTTCGGATGTGTGGCTGTAGATGATTCTTTACATAGAGTATAAACCATTTGTTTGTTTTGGTGAAGCAGACGTGTTTCCGTCGTAAAATGCCCACGGCTTCTGGTGTTGCTCCCACGGCTTCTGGTGTTGCTGAAGTAAACTTAGAAGGGCCTCCCTAATATTGTGATTCTTCCAAATGCCACACCTAATGTTTGTGATTGCTGAACAGTTCTCAACCTCATGTGACGATTAACCCCTGTAAGAACATCAACACTGCATCTTTAACCTGAACGGAAAGCTGGAAAGGTTTTATTTTAGTCAATCGTGATCTCTAGAAGCGACCGTGTCTGTACAAGCTATTTAATACCCGTGCTATGTTAGCTGGTTTCGTCCAGACCACAGTAGAGTTGGAATTGGCCAGAAAACACAGTACGGGATCTAACTCTGTTACAAATACTTAAATAGCCGTTTGGGCGCCACATTAATACGGAATTCAGTCACCAGTGCGACAGTCACTACTATGCGATATTTGAGCTGAAATGTATACGTATATTGGCAGATATTGGATTCGTCCAGTGAGACTGGTTTCTTAGTTTTGCATGACCCTGACATGTCCAAGGCCGCGTCCAGTCTGTAAACAATCTAGCATGGAACAGAAAATGTTTGTTATGATGTTATGTCTGGGTCGAGTGAAGACGATGCTTAGATGTTTTTTTACATTGAATTGTGTATAAAAGGTTGTCGAATTTGACTGTTACATGTTAGTTACCGTTGTCTGTCTGTGATATTCTATTCTTAGGGCTCTTCGCTGGCAGAGTTTATGATTTAATTATGTTTTTTTCTTATCTTCTAAATATATTTTAAATCACTCACGCACTCATATTAACTCCTCCTTTAATAGTGGATTACATTTTCAATCATGATGAGAATTACAAAGAGGGTGAAGCATATACACACACATAAGTATTTATGGCAGCCAGTATTATGTGCACATGCCCATTTGAACGTGTTTTATTGTGTGCATGTGTGAATATGTTACATGTGTGTATATGAAATTGGTATGTGTGTGCCTTTGTACGTATGTCAGTGTGTATGTTTACATATTTACGTGTGCATTCGTATGTCAGTATTGTGCGCCTCTGTAGTTTTGCAACGTTTGTATATATACGCAGTTGCGAATGTATAGCTGTACGTATTCCTGTTGCATCTCTCTCTCTCTCTCTCTCTCTCTCTCTCTCGCTCTGTGTGTGTGTTTCGTTTCTTGTCCAGTTACGCAGATCCCAAACAGTATTCATTCAATTACTATTTGCGAGTCTTTATGCGCCCCTGAAGCAGTACCGCTCTGCACAACACTTCATCGACTTCAGTCCGACATTCTGGCGTCTGTCAAGTGAGTGAGTTACAGTTTAATGCCACATCGTCAATATTGCAGCTTTATAGTGACGAGTAATGTAGATACACAATAAATACAAGTATGTAAAGACAGATTGTGAAATAACTAGAGCATCACAAAAAGAGACTTCTGTCATGGTGATCACAGTCCACTGACGTAGGCAGTCATGATAACATTACCGCGGACCTCTCTACTAGAGTAATTCTCTTGTGCGTGCCGGTTATTCTCATCCAACCAGCAACACATGTCCTCCTACGGACTGCTAGGGTCAGGTCGGCCAATGTTCGCGGTAGACTATGTACGTGCGTGCAGAAATGAAATATTAGATATGTAGTCCAAATGGTTTGCGCGTGAAATTTCCATTACAATCCGGAATCATTTCAAATCGTATATGCTTTTACATG
Organism: Haliotis asinina; assembly: GCF_037392515.1. NCBI lineage: Eukaryota > Metazoa > Mollusca > Gastropoda > Lepetellida > Haliotidae > Haliotis > Haliotis asinina. The sequence goes on along the minus strand of NC_090295.1, from coordinate 2,219,698 downwards.
TTGATGTTTTACGGTAGTTTTTCAAACTAAATAGATCAGAATCTATGCTGCCAAAACACGCACAGCAAAATACTTTTTTGGCGTGAAAAACGCATGTTTAGGTACCTAAAGCACAGCAGGTCTCACAGTCACAGTGGTGATCAAACTTGAGATGTTGGATATCTATAATCTGTTTTATACTGTTGTATATATTATGGTTACATCATGTTTTAAGAGTCAGTATGTGAAAGCTTCATTATGTCTTTGTCCTTTATTGACTGATATTTACATCGTCTATGTTTAGTTTTGTCATAATCACGATATGGCTAAAAAAGTGTCAGTTGGATTTTAAAATTTAACTCACCCGTTCACTGTTACGAACACGTGTACAATCTATTTATACAATTCAGAAAGATAATAATAAAAACAAATATGTATTATTGTTCTTTGAATGTAAACAAGAAAACACAGGGTTTGTTGTAGCCAAATGTTTGCAACTGATGCGCTTTAAGGAGATGCACATCTTGTTTTACGGCACATTATTTCTATTATTGATACGCCGTAGCGAGCGCGAACATAAATTGGCCTCACGCAGTGTTCATGTGGAGAATCGACCCAAGTTCTCCACATGAAAAACCAAAGCTTAACCATAAGGCTGCACCACCACCCGATCATGACAGATTACACATATATCAATCAAAATCATCTTCAAACACGTCAATGCGACTGACTTTGGTTATAGTCGTTAGCGGAATACAATAACGGATTTGGGGACGTCCTTTGTCTGTAGTTGGAGTGAAATACAAAAACTCCTATTTGACCACGTATCCCTTTGCTTGTCCGTGGTCCCTAGCATGGTGATCTACCTTCAGTTCTTGGCGATCTATAGCCCATTTTTATAATTTGTTGTCCTCTATGCCTAAAATGTTTCAGATTTAATTACGAGTTTTTCATGTATATCTTTGATATTCTATTCATTTTAGTATTTTACTGTCCTCATTCGTTGACCGGATTGTATAATCCATCTTTAATTATTATTAATCTAGTTTTAGTCACGATATCGCTGAAACATTCCCAAAGTGACTGTAAATTTTAACTTGTTACGTTTGTTACAGCTGTAATCATAAAATACAGTCATCTGGAGGCAGACATGTCGCTTTCCAAGACCTCCAGTGATGACTCCCACCAAGAACAAGTAAAGATGAGCCCAGATGGCAAAGTCGATTTGTCGGACGACAACCTACCACAGTAAACACTAAAAAGATCAAGGTAGAAACAACCAAGATCCACGGATACAGTGAGTGAGTTAATATTTATCATTAAATAAGCCAAATTTTGACGAATTGTATTTTATACATAGTAGTAAAACCTGCCAACGAAGGACAGTAAAATAACTAGACTATCACCGGTTGGACTTTAAAAGTGGTGAATAAAATTTAAAGCAGTTAACTATAGGTGACAATACAAGGTAAAACAGGCGGTGTATTGCGAACAACTGAAGGTAAATCATCAAACTAGGGTCCATTGGGACTTACAGTACATTTGCTTCCAGGAATAGAATGTGACAAAGAATATCTATCAAGGACAAGCGGAAATATCTATCCTTGTTAGATTGTCATAAATTGCAAGAGAATAAAATCAAATCCCCTAAAAAACCAAGGACATTGTCATAGAGAGCTGATGTGTCTCTTCACTCTACATATTAATATTTGAAGTATGCCCGATGGTGACACATTGCTCGCTCTCATCTGTCAAAGATAATATTTTTGCAGCAACTAATGATTGTTTAGACTTCCGAAGGAACACTCCCAGAGCAATTAAAGTTTTGAAAAGTGTTATTTGAAGAAATCATTGAAAGGTATCCCCGTATGGGCATATTTTACATGAAACCCTTAAGGTTTCGTCGTAACAAAATATTGTTGCAAATCATGTGTTGGCATATCAGTGAGTGAGTGAGTTACTATTTAACGTCACGTGGGCAGTATCTCAGCCATATCGTGACGAAAACTATTTACGCAATAGAAAATGAAAACATTTTGAAGAATAACAAGTGTCGACCATGGACTAGAATAAAATACTAGGGTATCACAGTTACGCATATACGAAATGGAAAACTAAGAAGAAGACAATACAATATTAAACACGGGCTATAGATCGCCAGCAACTGAAGGTAGATCACAAGACTAGGAAACAGGAGGACTTACAGTAATTTGACTGCCTGCATGGATCCTAGATTGATTTACACCATCCCATTAGCCGCTGACGATGGTAAAGGAGAGTTAGAGCCGAAATTAAAATCACACATATAATTAAACATTATGATTGACTTGTTGGGATTTATGTACCCTCTCAGGAGGACAATAATTTTACTTTTACTACTTCAACCCGCTTTGAGGATACAACCACTAACAGTCTAAGTTGATAATTTGAACAACCAATTATAAAACTTTTTCCATGTACATGTACTTATAGTATTCCCAGAAATTATTGAGAATCATGTTGCGTCATGTAACTCATTACGTTTATTAACTTCTGGCGTTTTACTTACATAAACATGTTAAAACATCATCCTTTTACAGTCTCAGTCTTGTTTTAGTGCTTTGTTAGACCTCCTTGCTCAGCAATGCAAGTCTGAATACGCCTAGGCACACTACCCATCAAAGTTTGTAGGTAATCGTGTGACAGGGAATCCCAATATTGGACCACCTCGGCCTTCATATCTTCAATATTTCTCAGTCCCTTTTGGTTTATTCTGTCCTTCATGACTCCCCACACATTCTCAATTGGGTTTAGGTCTGGGCTGTAACTGGGCCAGTCTAAACCTTGAACATTTTCGCCCGACAACCACTGTTTTGTGTAGCGCGCAGTGTGTTTTGGGTCATTATCATGCTGGAAAATCCAATCATCTTCATACAATGTTTGTGCTGTCGGAAGAAGGTGACCATTTAGAATGTCAACGTATCTTTCTTTTGTCAAGTTTCCCGTGAAAACACACAATGGCGTCACTCCGCGAGCCGATATGCCACCCCACATGTGAAACTTCGGGCTATGTTTTGGTCGCTGGTAGATAGGTTTGACAGTATCTTTGGTCCAAATTTTCACACAATTAGGGAAAAGCCAAACAGAACTTTCATCCAAAAAGAAAACTTTATCGAATCTTGATTTTCATGAGCCCGACACCAGTTTAAACGTTTTTCCTTTTGTGCATCTTTCATCAACGGCGAGGGAATTCCACGTTTTTTCACCCAATTAAGTCTCTGTAATTCCTGCCTAACTGTTTCATTGCATACCTGAGGACTTCCTCTGCTAATCATTTCATTTCTGATGTTCTCAACACTTTTCAATTTGCCCCTACTCACAATCTGCCCAAGTCTTCGGCGATCCACAACACTGAATTTCCTAGGCCGACATGCCCCTGCTTTGTGCTCTATCCCGGTTCCTGTTTGAATATTCTTCAAAGTTCTGTATACTGTAGACAGAGGAATACCATGTCTACAAGCTAACACTTTAGCATCAGCCTCACCCCTTTCAAAATCATCTAGAATGAGCTTTCTTTTCTCTCTTGCTGTAAATTCTGCCATGTCAACACAGGAAGCCGTCTGCTCAGACAAGGGAGATAACTCTTGACGTAATGAGCTGCCTTCTAATCCTTCAAGAGTTGTCTCCCTTATTTAGTATGCTTAGTGCATAGTGAAAGCCCTTTTTCCAATCTTAGCATCATTAGAAAAAAAACAAAGATTTTCTCAATAATATCTGGGAACACTGTAAGTCCATTTCTTTTTGAAAAAGAACGATTAAGTGATAATTCACATTATTCAAAGGTCCTTTACTGTTCTGACATTGACATATTTTTGGAGAATTAAACAGTCAAGCAGAATATACTTGACTGTGTCTCTTTCATCACAAGGGATACAACACGGAGGATGTTTACCTTTTAACGGGTATTTGTGAGTATAACGTGTATGGCCAATACGACATCGTCGCATTATGACCTCCTGAAATCTGGACTTACAACCCAAGCAGGTGTAACCAACATGCGGTTTTATTTCATGTAATATATTAATACCTACTTGAGTGTCCCACTTCTGCATCAGATCACGGATATAAGATCTATTTGTAGCTTTATAATCATAGTATGGGATAATAAGTGGTGTCACAGATTTGTTGGGTGCTGCCTTAGCAGCAAAGTCGGTCATTATAGTACCAGATTCCAAAATGACTCTGTAACGAACAAAAGACTATGTCGTATTGGATAGTAGCAAGGTCATTATGTAATTCAGTCATTGAATTATAAATTGTAAATTGTTTATTTTGGGTTTTTTTCTGGAAGATATTGTTCTGGATCCAGTGGCAGTGGCTCAAGCAACTGGGCCACCATGCTTGGATCCATCAGTAAATACGGATTTGTATGTACTATATTTACTTTGTAATTGATTATATTCCTGTTTATATTGTAATTCATTAGTTACAGATTTTTTAAACTTTGTCAGAGGTATATGTTGTGGCCTCACTAATTGCCAAGGAGGAGAAGACAACAGACGAGAAGCCATATTTTCCAGATCCAATTCCAAAAGCAGAAAGTAAAGGTTTGAGTCTTAGTTCCAGAAGCAGAAAAAGAAAAACTTGTAATGGTATAGCTGAGTTAAATGCAGTATTTGATTCATTAAGATATGATTTTGTTGCATACTGCAAGGATAATTTTATACACCGTTGGATAAGGCCTAGCTCATCGGCCTCAAAGGAGAAACTGTCAACAAGAAATGTTCCGTAAGACCCAGGACAAAGTCTAAGGCCTTGATGGTGGACAGAATCTAACAGTTATAAGCAGCTTTTGCACGCTCCACCATATACGCTGTTTTGACCGGACCAGTGATCTACATAGGTGCAAGAGGCTTGCTTGATATCCTCCCCATTTTGATTTGGAAACATAAATCCAGTGCCTTCAAGCATTTGTTGTGTAAAAATGTTAAATGTCAGTCGAAAATAATACCCAGGAACTTGGCTTTCTTGACGAATTTGATAACAATGCCATTTGAAAATAGTTCAGGTTCCTTATGCGACTAATTTTCTACAGAAGTGTAGGCAATTAGTTTTGGAATAAAGCCATTTTCGATACACCAATTCTCTATGTTGTTTAAGCATAACTGGTGTTGCCGTTTATTAGTATGCATATTAATACAAGAAGTATTAAAATCATCCACGAAAGGTGATCCATCGATTGAATCATTTAAAAGCTTTGACAAAGCGTTTCTTCTGATACTAAATAAAGTGTCAGACAAAGTACTGCATTGTGGGACACCCTGATTCTGATTGAATCAGGTAGGGTTGAACTCACTCGGACTTGAAATTACCTAAATATTTGATATCAATTCAGGTAAACGACACCGTAATCTAAATCATGTAAATCTTTTAAAGGCCATGTTTCCATGTGGTGCATTAGTCATTGAACCATGGTTTGCGAATATGTGGAATTGCAGAGGACCTTGGTATACACTCGTCGGCAACGATATTCATTTCATCGAAAAAATGTTTTATAGCAACATGAATATTAATTAAAGGTTCAGGTTTAAGTTAAGGTTTAGCGTTTCATAGAACGGCCAGCCGATCTTTTTGAATTTCGACCTCTATGATGTAGAAACATCAGATGGGATTACAGGATTTAGTAGTGTTGGGAAATGGTTACTACCATAGAGGTCATCGTGGACTGGTCATTCACATACATGTAATACTAGCTGTGGATCTGTAATGCATTAATGGACATATCAAGGGCCGAATATGTTCCCGTGCCAGGACGTAAATATGTATTTGAACCGTCATTACAAATGCATGAATTATTATTTGACATAAAAACCTCAGTAATTTACCTTTAGTGTTCGAAGCTGGACCACCCAAGAGTGGGTTGTAGCAATTTAGATCACCTATAATAAGACAGGGTTCAGGAAGTTCATCATAAAAGAGATCATCAGTGGTAGAGTTGAAGAGGGTGGTATATATCGAGAACATAGTGTAAAAGCAACGTGCAATGTAAGCCGCACTGCAACAGCTTGGAGATTAGTTATGAGAGTAATAAAACTGTGAGTAACTTTCTGATTAACATGGGTAGCAGATGCTCCGGTTGCCCTCACATCCGGCTGTGAGAAATAGTGATAGGATCACACTGTTTTAGATAGGTCTCGTGTATACAATAGCTGTACATCACTAACGTTAGTCGTAAACCCCTGCATTTCCATTGAATTAAGGATGTAGTAGCCATTTAAGGGGCAAGAACTGATGACAGTGACCAGTGGTATCACCGTTAGGGCACTCACGGGCGGATACCTCCATTATATAACCATGTCCGCAGGCAACCCATATCTGTTTTAGAGTTGCACAGCCTTTGCCACGCAATCACACTGAATTTGTTTTCTGAGTCCGCTTTGGCAGATTTAGATGCCTTAATTTGTGAGTTAATGATGATGTTTCTCTTTGTCTAGAGCTGTTATCTGAACATAATTTACCAGGTACCGCTTCAGAAAATATTTGTTGGTGTTCTGATGTCACTGAAGTCAGATCTGTTTGGCGAGGAACTGACGCCGTTACTTTGTTGGGTACAGAAGCATCAGACGGATGATTGATGGTTTCACGTCTAAGCAAACGAGTTTGCTTTCGGGCCTCAACATGGCTGACTCTTTTCTCACACGTAAGGTTTTGGACAGTGGCCTCATATTTCCACACTGAGCAGTCCCTAGTCTGGTGATCTACCTTCTGTTGTTGGCAATGAATAGCTTCTTTTTGTATTGTATTGTCCAAATAGTGATATTAGTTTTAACTTTGTTTCAGTGTAAATGTTCTCATAAAAATATGGCTAAAATACTGCCGATGTGACGTTAAATATTAACTCACTCCACACTGACCATTCCTTTGACGAAGCCATGTTGTCGCCGGTACAATGCAAACTCTTGATTGTGTTAGTGCAGGTATTACCCTCATGATCACATTCGCCACATCCGTAGCAAGTGAGCTCATTGTTGCAAGGGCTTTGCCCATGGCCAAAAATCTGACAAAATTAAAACAACGGGTTGGGTTGGTCGTGGGATGAAAAGTTTCACATGCATTGAACTAGGTAGTACAGAGGTGTCAAACGTTAATAGATATGTGTTTTATAGGAACACGCACAGCGGAACAGGCTACTGGAATATCTGCCGGTTTTGTTGAAGTCATAAGATTAATGGCTTGTGAATTCCTGGCACATTTAACCAAAAGCCCTGAACAGAACTTTTTCACAGCTTTTAAATCTCACACTTTACCCTGATTTCGTTTTCCAAAAGACATGTTGAACATGAAGTATTGGGACGTTCGCCCTTTGCTTCAGTTCCTCTCGGAATAGTGTGAGTTGAGCTTTACGCCGCACTCAGCAAATTCCATCTATATCGCGGCGGTCTGTAAATATTTGAGTCTGGACCAGGCAATCCAGTGATCAACAGCATGAGCATCGATCTGCGCAATTGGGAACCGATGACATGTGTCAACCAAGTCAGCGAGCTTGACCACCCGATCCCGTTAGTCGCCTCTTATGACAAGCATAGTTGCCTTTTATGGCAAGCATGGGTTGGTGAAGGCCTATTCTACCACGCACCTTCACTGGTCCCTCTCGGAACAGACTAACTTGGTAACTATTACATCAGAAGAAGAATGTGATTCTTGGTAACTATTTCATCACAAGATGAATGCGATTCTGATAATTGTCGCTTTGGTTTTGTTGGATTTAGTTTACTCATGGGTATGTATATAGTGGTTAAACATTCCTGCTCCCCGCCCGCCACGGAGCGACAACATGGGCGATGCCATACGAAATGGTATTCCAACAAACTGACACCAAAAGGATACAGGAATGTCATACTTAAGTTCAACCAAAGGATCGACCAGATTGGCCCATGAGCCCTTGCCTCATGCGTATATGCTCTTGACAAGTACATGAAACATCTTTATGAACAGTAGACTATTCAGATTTGAGTATTTTTAATAAATACGTGTGCAAAAGTCAATCACAGGGTTCGACAATACCAGCCGATCGATAGAACCGAGCCCATTCTATCACCTGTCTAGGGACACAGTGGTGTATTGAGCAAAAGTAACATGGCTGCTGTCTCCAATTGCCCTAAACCACCAGGATCCCCTCCTCACCGCAAACAGGCTGCCCAATTCGGTCGCTCCTGGTTGAACCAGGTCCACATGGGGAGTTGACAAGCTCTTAACGTTACCCACGAGGAGGTGGTTTGTCATCTGTGCCTGTTGGCATATCAGGGAGTGAGTGAGTTAAGATTTATAGTCACATTGGCAATATTTCAGCCATATCGTGACTAAATCAAATACTAGATGGACAATAATTAAAAGTAAAATAAAAATAAGTGACAACGAAGGACAGTAAAACAATTAGATAACGACAGATGAAAATATAAAGCTAATAAGTGAATATAGAATAACTTACGTATAAGTGACGATTCAATATAAACATCAGGCTATAGATAGCCAACAACAGTCACATCACCATATCAGTGTCCATGAGGACTTACAGTACATTTGCTTCCTGCACGGTCCCACGTGAGGGAGTCTTTAAATGATACTATACTTTACTATACTATACTGTCTTAGCCCCCTTTCCCACACAGCAACTCGTCTTTAATAACGGTGGTTTAGGAATGTCGGATGGGGGTTCAATTTCAATGTCTATCGAAGGCTTTAAATGAACCTCCAATTGCCAGGAGGAACACAAAGTATGCGATACAGACTTTTGGTTGTTTCCCTGTTCGCGGAAGCCATACTGGCTGAGTGGGTTAGGTCGCTGGAATTGTGCCAGTTAGGTGCCTCACTGTGAGAGTGGGTGTTAGAATACTGAAGGCAGTTCCATCCCCTAAAATCTAACAGAATTTGTACTTCATCTGCTACTACAGAGGGGGACAAGCGTTACAGCTAAATGCTAATCTCTTACCATACCATTCTGCACAGTATCTATTTGTCAATCTTTATGCAAACATCTAAATGTGGGACAGACATGTTTGTTTGGTTCATTGGTTCCATCACAAGGGATAACTGTTTTAAACAGCCTACTATGAAGGATCTTTCCAAAAATATTAGTTTCCCTGTAATTATTGCATTTTTAAAAGAAATAGATTTGTTAAATGATATGTGAATAGTTAAATATTTTATGCTTGGCAGTTTGAATAAGTACCTCCGATTGTTGGCTGTACCCCCGAAGGGAGTTAAAGTATCGCAGAATTATTGTGACCCTGACAGGATACGGAAGTCCCCAAACTTTCAAAGTTAAAGTTCAGCTTTTGAGAGTTTTATTCGTACTATTTGTGTTCTTTTATAATTCGGCTACCCACAATCGCCAGCGGCTGAAGGGATGCTGTAATGTACGTTGTAATTGGGATGTACGTAGGTATCAAAGGCACTGTAAGTCCACATGGTCCCTAGTCTGGTGATCTACCTTCAGTTGTTGGTGATCTACAGCATGTTCATATATTGTACTGTCCTTTATAGTCAAATTATTTCAGTTGTCATTACTAGTTTTAAGCTATATATCTGTTATAGTCCAGTTAGTTTTTCTGTGCGTTGTCCACGGTCCTTTCAAATTGATAACCTTGTTTTGACAGCAATATGGCTGTAATATTAATGTAAAATTGTTACTCACTCTCGCACTCATATGTTTCTTTGATTTCCTGTGTGCATTCACTCGAGGTAAACAAATCAGCAGTAGTGTATCGTTTTTGTTTGTCCAAGGCTTAATCAATCTGGAAAAAAATATCCCTCTATCGTTTTGGCATTTACAATAATTAATTCAGCACGTGAATCTCGGTGCAGCATTTATTTGCACTGTAAACAATAACACTCTACATATTGATTTACGTGTCTTATTTGCTTCTAAATTAAATTGTCCATCAGATGAATGCACGTGCAGCTGTAATTTAATTTAAACTGACATTTTTTTTGGAGGGGGAACCGTTTCAGATATCCCTTCTAAAATTGAATAGAGATTAATTAAAACTTTTTAATAACGTATTTTCCGCAGGTGATTGCTGATTTGAACTGGGTCCAAGTGTTAATGTTATTGTATTTACAGATGATAGCTGTGGATCAAGGTTGTGAATATACATGTGCACATATGTTTGTGTACTGTTTAGGATGTAGGTGAACTGTCATGCGATAAAAGTAATTAAAATCATGCCGGAATAGACAGTTCCCACTTGGTGTTGAATGTAGCCATCAGTAAAATATGTGTTTAGTTCACTTATCTGCACTATATTTCTTTCGATATGTCGATGCATTATCAGCAGTGTAAAATCAACAATGGGAGCACCGATTATGAAAGAAACGCCATAACTGGGCCGTTTGAAAATGGAACAGAACAAAATAGCGTTATTAGTAGGCTTAATGATATTTAGCGCCATTTAAAGGATGAATATCTATTTCCAATTCAAGAGCACTTCAAACGCAATTGCAAGCGAATCGGTGATTATTGATCTTACACTAAAATATTGACCGAACCCTCACACCAATCCTTTCTCGACAGATATACGCATTATCACTCCTAATTCACATCTCGTTTATGGAAGCCATTAGAGTCAAAATTAAAGCCAAGCTTCAGGATGTATAGCGGTAAGGGCAACCTTGATATGAATGAAATTCACACTAATTTCTTGCGCAAATATTGTATCGATCAGCGGACGGTCAGATGTCCCTAATAATCCGTTTATGATCAAATTGGTCATTTTGATGGCGCTTTACCACTGTTCTTCTTTACTGACGTGTGAATGGGAACCGATTAATAATGCTGCCTCCTGTTTTCTTGCAAGCCTTCAGTGTCATCCATATGGGAAAACAAGAGTCATTTCAAGGTGCTCTCTCACGTGTTTATAACAGACGCGGCAAAATCCTGTCCACATTTATGAGCAGTCTCTGCTAAAACCCTAGTCAACTGTACAGTTGTGACTATATTATGCATTGAGTGTATATTTGTTTCAGCAGCACTACATCTGTGTGATGTTGCTTGTAAACAAATCGTGTCTTGTCACCATGCCGTAGGATGACACAGCTTGTGTTTATGAATCGCTATAAAAAGTGATGACAACAGGTGTTTGCGAACGTTGAGCACATCCTGCCCGTGGTAACACCTGCAATAAACGTTTGTTAAGTTTAGACAGTTGTTCACTTCAAATAATTCGTGTACCTGAACGTATGGTATAAGTCAAAATTTGGCATTGCACATGTCTACCATAAGCGTCTTGGAAGCTTTACTGATGCCTTGTATGTGGTAAAGTGTTCTCTTGGCAAACAGAGCATGTTCGACTCTATCTGAAAATTTGTGAAAACACACTCAAGTCAAGTGTGAGTTAGCGAGTTAAGTATACACTGCACCAGAGGGTAACCGGTAAAACATACAATGTCTACTAAAAGAAACTTTTAGCTCCCTGATATTTTGTTAGATCTTTTAGTCGATCGCTCAGTCATGCACTCACGTATGTGCTTACTGCAACCACTGTCATGTTTCTACCTGGCACGTTCAATGAGCTTATTCCGCTTACCCAGGACGACAACAAGACTTCAGCCTTTGTGACAGAGGCTGGATCCCGCTTTATTTAACCTGTGTGAATGATTCTGCAATGGTTCGTCAACAGTGTTTCCTGGGAGTAAAGTTTGTTGTACAGTGTAGATCCATTAGCATCGTTTGGAGGGTGTATTTGTTGTAAGTTTTGAATTAGCTTTGATCAATCACTGATATGTTTTGACATCAACGTACGTACCAGACTTGAGGTCAATCTTCTCGAAGCAAAAGGAAATGGTTTAACTTAAAGATGTAATTCTAACTTGTGCTATTGTGATAGGAAGTTACTTTGAATGAACTACAAAGGTGTGGGTACTTCACGTGTGTGTATCTATCAAACCAGACTGTGATAATTACATAAATACAAAGATGGTTAGCACAAGTTATATCATGTCTTTTTTCACGTTTTGAAAGATTTCAGATTTGTCTTGATAATGACGATTTGTGTTGAATGAAAATTAAACGCTAGGGCATGGCAGTTGTAGGGTTTGGTATTATAGACTAGAAAATAATATTGGTATATTTTTGCTGGCAGCAACATGCTGACAAACCTTATGTAAAGTGATCTTCAGCAAATCATTCCAGTCGTAAAAGGCAAATAACAAGATCGGGTGGTCAGGCTTGCTGACATGGTTAACACATCGTACACCAAGACCGATGCCCATGATGTTTATCAGCGGATTGTCTGGTCGGCACCATATAGCTGAAATACTGTACGGCCTTAAACAACACCTAATCAACCAACCATATACAACACCGCATCAAAACAAAATTGAAACAACATTTATATTTTGCCACGATGGCGCTGCTGCCTGTTCCAACTGGGGTCCATGTAGGTAGAATACATGCAGTAAGTCTCCATGATGCTTAGTCTGATGGTTTTAATAGTGACATTAGTTTCAACATTCCACGCTAGTTTTAATTCTGATTGTGACATTCTACTTGTTTTACTTTCCTTCCTGGTTTTTACGATACACATGTATCCTGGACAGGTTTTTACGATACACATGTATCCTGGACAGGTTTTTACGATACACATGTATCCTGGACAGGTTTTTACGATACACATGTATCCTGGACAGGTTTTTACGATACACATGTATCCTGGACAGGTTTTTACGATACACATGTATCCTGGACAGGTTTTTACGATACACATGTATCCTGGACAGGTTTTTACGATACACATGTATCCTGGACAGGTTTTTACGATACACATGTATCCTGGACAGGTTTTTACGATACACATGTATCCTGGACAGGTTTTTACGATACACATGTATCCTGGACAGGTTTTTACGATACACATGTATCCTGGACAGGTTTTTACGATACACATGTATCCTGGACAGGTTTTTACGATACACATGTATCCTGGACAGGTTTTTACGATACACATGTATCCTGGACAGGTTTTTACGATACACATGTATCCTGGACAGGTTTTTACGATACACATGTATCCTGGACAGGTTTTTACGATACACATGTATCCTGGACAGGTTTTTACGATACACATGTATCCTGGACAGGTTTTTACGATACACATGTATCCTGGACAGGTTTTTACGATACACATGTATTCCATTTCAGTGTTAAATGTTCTCGTCATGGGACGTTAAATATTAACTCACTCACTCACTTTTGTTAGTATTCAGGTCATGGAACGATGAGTTTCCAATGAGGCTACGCCCAATTCAACAAAGGAAGTTGCGACCCCTAGGACGCCCGCACCGCTGTAATGACGTAAATACACAATAGTAATATATTCACTAGACGGCACATCAGTTTGTAGCATTTAATGAAGCTGAATGTATAACGAACATAAAGGGCAAGGTTTAAACCACACAGGTATTTGTTCCTGATGATATCCATCACTTACCAGAGGGAGCCTCACAGTGGTTGGTCACGCCATCATCAGTGCTCATCCAGGCTTGTAGACGACCTCCATACTCGTAGCCACACTCAGAGTTTGAAAAACATACTATTAGACTAAATTTGTACATCAATGGTGTGGTAAATTGAATGTGAAACAAATTTGCAGTGAACTAACGCAGTAACATGGGCCGATTAATCACTATGCAACGTTGATGAGATTTATTGAAACTTTCACATTTAATCTCCGTCCAATCTTGTTATTAATTTGAAACGCTGTATTTGAATCACATGCTCGTTGTATATGGTCGATGAAATTTCAAATTACTACACAATCATATCGTTTTCATATCGCTTCAAAACCAAATCCATGTGTTCTTCCGCGTCAGTGAAAGGTATTAGAAATAATGCTCTTTTTATGTTCTTTTGCTTGATTTCAAAGTTACACAAAGAAACCAACAATGTTTTCATCCACTCAACGGTTTGGGAGACTGTAGGGAGTACATTTTCCTCAGGTTTTATATACTGTCATGACCTTTCGTGGTAATGGAACTGTGTATTTTAACTGTTCAGAATAACTGGTTCGGTTGCATGAGATCATTTTCTGTTTCAAAACTTCCCACCTCTCAAGTGGTGTGAAGGTTAATTGTACAGTGTATCAGAGGGTAGGGGGTAAAAATAACAACACACACTTTATGGAACATTTAGTTGTGTGATCTTTGTTAGATGTCCAGACCGATACCGCCCTCATGCATCCATTGTTCCGTTTCTGACTGGTACGTGAAATGAGATTTTGTCTTTTGTCTGGTACAATTCAAATGACTGCAGGCTATGCGCTTAATGCCCACTGTCACTGAGCACTGGCCAGCCTGTTCCACTCTAGACAATCAAGTTATTAACTACCCCTATCCACCTATCGCGACCTCATGTTAATACTGATGGATTCGAACCACAGACTTAGTTAGCATGTTACAGTTGTTAAACCCCAAGTAATTCGAATCAGATGCTTAGCCACTTCAGCTGTGACGCCGCAACGTTCCACTCTGCAAGACAAGGCACCTTTTTAAGTAGAAACTAAAGTGTTCCTGTTTACCCAAGGTACACAATCCCGATTGCAGACCCTTGTACGACTGTGCCAACCATGTCCCTGTATTGACCTGAAAACAAAAAATAAAACTGCTTGCAAAAGACCACATTATGTCTGCAATTTTAATAAATCCTGCAATTACCTGACCTAGGATTTCAAAGGTTAGTCACGCTATCATCAGTGTGCCTCCAGTCTTTGTAAACCACCTCCTTTCTCCTAATACCATTAAAATGTTTGGGAAAAAACAGACAGAAAGAACATCGAGTCTGTCCATTAACTGTCTGGAAAATGGATTGAAAATGAAACCTAGTCGCTAGGAATAAAAACACTAACATGAGAAGATTAGTCGCTGACTGACGATGATGAGATTTGATAAAACTTTCCCATTTAATCTGCTTCCAATCTGCCTGTTAATTTGAATCGCTATAGGTGAATTGCGTGCTGGTTGGATGTCATTTTAAATCACTTCAAATTAAACAAAATGTTTCCATGGACATGTTTTAAGGTCTTTACATAACTAAATTCAATTTACCGATTCAATGAATGAGTCTTAGGAAAAATGTTCTTTTGAAGTCCTTGTCATCGATTGCCGGCTTATATAACAAACCTAAAAGCGTTATTCATTCCCATTGGCGCAATTATTAAGATTTTGAAACAGAACGTCTAACATTTTCATGTGGTTGTCATATGGAGTTCACATGCTTGCTGAATATAATACACACCACGGGATCTTTAATTAACTCAGTACGTAAGTCCCGCAACATTCAAAGTAAATTTAAATGCTGCACTTTCTAATCGTTGAAAATGTTTCTTTTTAATGTCTGGCTAGATTTGTCTAAATGGTAAAAGATTAAGAGACAATGTAAATCCAGCTAGGGCCCATGCACAATGGAAACGCAAGTGAATCTGTATTCGCACCTACCCTCATATGTTCCTGTGTGCCCAAAGAACACGATTCCAAATGGGGAGTGGCGGTCCCTTAGACGAACATAACCCCTTGTCCCTGTAATGACTTCAAAACACAAAAGTAATACTTTTCCCAGTGTCAACGTGATACTGAAGGGTTTAGGGAAACTGAGATCGCTATTGTCAATTTTACACCCGGCTTACAATTTTACCACGTACAATAACTCCTGCATTAATATTATCAGACGGGACATGACAGTGCTTCGTCACGCCATCATCAACGCTCTTCCAGTTTCTGTAAACGACCTCCTTATTCCTAATGCTATTAAGTCTTTGGTGAAAAACATACGCCACGAGTAGGTGGCTCGCCACGTGTGCCGATACGTCAGTTGAACAGTAGAGATTGTACAAATCATTTCATCTGCTCTGCATGTGAAACGTATTTGGTTAGCACATGTAGCCAATTGTCTGGTTACGATAAGTCAGTATATAAGCTTTGCAAACAGTAACAAGGTCTCCACAGATAGAAGAGATCACTCAGAGTTATATTTCGCAGAGAGGTGACTTTTCCAATTGTTACAGTAACTTAAAGAGCAGTTGGATTCTTCACGGTCTTATGAAGAGTGTTCAATAGTTTTGGGGTTGATGCACTGAAAGCCTTTTAACCAAAGGGTTTCAGTTTAGTTCTTGGAACAAGAGATGTTGGCGGTCTGACGGGAGGTTTCTGTGGGCCTTCTCATCCGAGATTAGTTCACTTAGGTATGTTGGAGCTAGATCATACAGACATCTATGAGCAGCACATAACGTTTTTAAGGTCTTTCAAAACTGGGGTGATGTGTGGCTGTTTGGATGGCCTGATGACAATTCTTGCTGCATTATTTTGGATGTTTTGAAAGCGCGTAAGGAGATCTTGGTTGACGCCGATGGAAGCTGTTACAGTAAATTTGTCTAAACATGATTTAAGCCTGAATTCTGATAGCATCAGTTGTTAGGAGGTAGCGAATGTTTCCAGTGGCCTGTAAGTGAAAGTTGCAAGTTTTACATAGGTATTTCACAGACGCCTCCGCGGTGAGACAGGCGTCAATACATACACCAAGACTAGTTACACTAGCGGAAGTCTAAGGGTTAGAATTGACAACAGCCGTTTCTTTGCAATATAGTTTGTGAAGACGCTGTTTTCTATCAATGACTATAGACTCAGTCCTTTCGTCATTCAGTTTTAAATCATTCGCAGATGAATTATAGCTTTGTTGTCTCTAATTGGCCAAACCGTTCTCACAGATAACTGTTTCACTTGGCAATAGCGTAGAAACAGACAGCTCCATGAAAAACGG
The DNA here is from genome assembly GCF_037392515.1 of Haliotis asinina. Lineage (NCBI taxonomy): Eukaryota > Metazoa > Mollusca > Gastropoda > Lepetellida > Haliotidae > Haliotis > Haliotis asinina. Next base: position 2,202,933 of record NC_090295.1, on the reverse strand, counting down.
CAATAGCTATTAGTGGCTGGGAGTGCACATTCGCGTAATGGAATGATTTCCCAAGGCAAAACTGCATGTTTGCAAGCGTGGGCAATTGACGTGACTGCGGATTACACTTTGGCCCAACACTGATACACTTTATCAATAAATGTTCCGAGTGAGGTTGGGAATTACCACATTTTAATGACACATGTGGCCTGACACAAGTGTTTGTCTGTGGGATGAAAAAAATGTTAAAAATGTTATTAATGGAAAACGAAATGCTATTCGGAAAGTCGAAGACCATCGGTGTTAAAAAGAAAATACCTGCATTACACCACACCTCGTCAATGTAATCTATTGGCCATTGACCAAATTCACACACCTTATCCTTTACTCGGTACAGAAGATACCTATGGTTGTTTCAAGATAATATGTTTTTATCTCAATCGTGATGTGATATATAAGCGACAAAACCCTATCCACATTTATAGGAAATCCCTGCTAAATGTGGACTGTGACTATACAAGAAGCGTATGTGTCTTTCAGCATATGAGAATGATTGCTAACAGATCAAGTCTGGACCAGACAATCCAGTGATTGTCATTATGTAATACGACAGAGCATTGTTAAGGAATCACAATGAAATAGCTCGCTAAAGGGTGAGCGTATCCTACCAAACCAGTTGCACTCGCCATGCACACATGCAAGGTATAGTTAATTAATATTGTTCCCATGAACAAAATATCCATGTAAGGTGGAGTACTCCTAAAAAGAGATTCTCCGCCAAGATCTGGGACATTAAAGGTTCGGGACATGTACGTGCTCAACGTGTGTCCCTTTATCCGATCGAAAGATCAGTTTCTTTAATAACGTGTTTGCAGTGTAAGGAACAAACAGTACATATTTTTTGTTGACAAACACCTACTTCCTGCGATAATTTACTTTGTATAAAGTTAACACGTCACTAAATAATAGGCATGCGTGATATTTCATTTCAGTTTGGTTAATCCCTGGTGACATGCTCGCATTGTTTATTTTCGATATCAACTGTTGGCGAATGCACTTAATTAACCATATATCATTAAGGTTAAATACAATCACCACAGTGACCACGGGGCCCTGTCGGCTTGACCGTTGTCTTGGTCGATACAGTTACCGTTTATTCAATAAAACTTTTAAGCGTTTCACATTTAGCTGCAAACAAGGGACCGAAGGTTGTTGGAACGCGCGTCAGTCTATTCTTGTGCCTGTTATTGTAGAGATTACAAATGTCACCAACATTACTATCACAAGCATATCACATTGTAAGCTATGTGTAACTATAGTATAGTATCAGACTCTTTAACGCTATGTGATGTATCTGAATATAAGGTCGGTTATTGCATTAAACACGTTTGAAACCCAAGATATGTCTACTTTCTCACATCAATCTTATTATTGATATATATAGTCTACACTATGTACACAGTTGGCACAATGCATGCGCTGTATGTACACAGTTGGCACAATGCATGCACTGTATGTACAGAGTTGGCACAATGCATACACTGTTGGCACAATAAATACACTGTATGTACACAGTTGGCACAATAAGTGTACATGTATACCAGATTATACATGAAATACTTTCACCAGATCAAGCATGCATGAAGCAATTCTTTCCTTGTGTTGTTTACTGAAATCGACAGCCAGGCGAAAAAGGTACACATGTGACTGGATGTGACTCCACAGTTAGGAATGTTACTAGACTTAAGACAGAAAGACAACTGCGATAACCGTGTCACAATTTCTGTCTGTTGAATTTTCAACAAGTATCAATTATGGATGTGCATTTTCTTTTAGCCCGGACTTTTAAATCTGTCCGAGACTGTTATACTCAAGAAGTGCACCTTCACATTTGTCGGGCACGTTTCGTAAGTGACCGGACAGCTGTAATGGAGAGGGGTTGAGGATTGCTGGGGGGTAACAGGTGAGAAGACGTTACATGTAATTACTGACATGAGACATCGTCCTTCGCGCATGCTCGAATACAGCTTCAAATGATTCCCCTCTAACCTCCTCACGAGAGAAAATGTTTATCCCTGTCAGGTTCAGAGACCTTCACTGATTCGGATTTCTACCTCATACATTTGGACCCATACATTTGGACCCTTCCGATATTTCGAAAGACCAAAAGTATTTCTCTTGAAAAGCTGAATATTAAACCCGCTGAAATATTTCATCAATGCGTATCAAATTTGATAGGAAATTGGTATTTCTTATAACATAAGTTCCTTTTCCATGAATATTTGTTACAATATTGTCTGATCCTGTGTACATCTCTGTGATGTTGGCTGGTTGTGTTTTGCCTAGCCTGTGTAATGTTTTCTTCCTTGCGTGTGCCAGCAACCTATAATGTCTGAAGGTCGAAACTCGTCCCTGTTTGGTGGACACGTTGGGACTACTTCGGGCTGCCTCGGGTTCACAGAAACAGCCGGAATAACCGCGTTACTCTTCATTGTTGAGTGGAATTAAACAATCCTTCACAATACACTAAGGCAATATCCTAATACGCATGGCCTCGTGTTAATATGATGTTTAATTATCCAACTTTACCCTAACGTAACAGCTAACATTCCCTTAGAAGCTCAAAATGACACGCGAAACTGTGTTTCAAACTGTATTTGAAATATGGAGCATGTATTCTTTACAATTCATTGGTTGTTCTTTGCATTTTGTGAGAAATACAATGCACCCATGCAGAGCTGAGTAAATACATAACACCTCCATAATATTTTATTGTGATGATATCAAGTGAAACAAAAAACTGGTTATAAACACTTCATTTGGGCAATAAATCTCAAACAGTGATTAAAACGTTATAAATGTCTTGCAGTAAAACACAAAACAAAAATGGTCACGAACACATATGAGAAGTAGATCTTTGATGATAATGCTTTTAATTACTTCGTTCAGGTAGAACCAATTTCCCTCTCACAGAGATAATTTGAAGGTCACATGCAACCAAAAAATCAAACATAAATAAAACACAGTTCTGACTTATTCATGATATATATACTCATTATGAAAAAAAACCCCAAATAAGCAAACTTATAAGCGTACACACGCAAATCAAAAGTGCAATATGCTCAACTTGGATTAACCTCCGTCGAAACGAAGCAGCTGCGATACCGAACCCAGTCAGAACCGGTGGGTGTGCACTAAAGTGTAACGAAGCCTTTTCATTGGATACTGGTTCATTTGCCAACACGTATCGCCTAGCCGGTTCATTGTGTATGGTTTTTAAGTCCCATTGGTGTTAATTCCAAATTGCATATAGTCAATCACCGACCGCATGTTCAGAGAGGTCACATAGCGTAAAAGAGCCATAAAAGATACTATGGCTGCACATAGCTGGTGATGCAATATGCTTGTTGTGCATTGTGTATTGTCAGAAGACGTGCAGGGAGACGTATAGGTGTCAGTAAACCAGACATTCTGTGGAGTTTTCTCTGAAACAGAGTCTGGTTATCACAGTCAACATGCTTTTGTTTTTGTTTTATTTTGTTTTCTTGTGACAAGTAGATTATATTCGTGTTTGTGTATACAACCAAGGTTAGACTACTGCTCACAACCTCATACTCCGGACAGGCACACTGTTTCAAGCACCGCAAACCCATTCACTGCCCGTGCATGAAATCACTCTCTCCCCAGCGCTAGGGGAAATTTCGTGAATCGTTTGAACTCCGATTTCGTGGGCTTCTTTTTTCATAAGGTATATGTTTCAACTTTATAGGCTGAATTGGCATTTTTGATGACTTGTTTCAGTAGGTGTATACCGAGAGGTATCAGAATGTTATCAATTGTAATCCACGTGAAAACAATGACTTATTTCATTCGTGTTTGGATGTGTCTTCCGTGTACAGTCCTGAATATAACCATGAATTACAGTATTCTTCAAATGTAAAGGTGTCAGAACTATGATAATATAGCAATGCAAATACACGACAAATCAATCAATACAGTACTATGTCAGATTCATTTCGTATACTTAAAGGAATCATTGGTGCAAGTTCCTAGTGAGTGAGTTAATATTTAACGTCACATCGGCAATATCTCAGCCATATCGTGACAAACAATAAATACACAATAAATATGAAAATATGTTGAAGAAAAAGAACTGTCGACGATGGACAGTACAAATACTAGGGTATTACAGGTATGGATATAAAACTAGCATCGAAAACCAAAACATGTTAATTAAAGAAGATAATACCATATAAACCACAGGCTATAGATTGCCAACAACTGAAAGTAGGACACCATACTAGGGACCATGGGGACTTGCAGTACATTTGCTTCCTGCATGGGCTCTAGCTGGATTTACACCATCCCTTCAGCTGTTAGCGATTTAGACACATCTAGCCACGCATTGAAAAAAACCCAGATATGCTACGGCTAAAAAAAGTGCAAAGTATAAACTGACTGTGAATGCTTTGGGACTTACGTACCCTCACTGGAGGACAACTTTATAATGCTAAAGCACCCTTCCAGGGTACAGCCACTAAGAATGTAAGTTACTAGTCAAAACTACCAAGCTTTAAAATACATCTATCTACAGTACATACTAATCAGAATTCATTAATGAGAAAGGTTGTAAGTTGAAATTTATGTATAAACTCCTTATTAGTTGGAACCCGGAAGCATTTAGAATTTTGGGGATCAAATTTTGTACTAATTTGGAGAACATGACTGAACTGAATTTTAAAGACACACTGTTTGAACGAAAACAGATCATCAATAGATGGATGAAAAGGATTGTTAGACCAAATGGAAGGGTTGCAATTATCAAGTCACTACTAGTATCTAAATTGAATTATTTGTTACTATCATTGCCTGACCCCTCTTCGGATTTTTCTTGTGCCACTTAATAACATGTTGCTGTGGTGGTAATAGAGATAAAGTAAAGCAACGCGAGGTGTGTCAGCGAGGAAAACACGGAGGATAGGGAATGGTTAATATACTTTTACATGTGAAATCCCCGAAAACAATGAGGAACCTTTTGACAGCAGATAATCCAAAGTGCAAGCTTTTATTCAAGTCTTCATATCCTCATATGTGTAATTTAGATGAATTTGTTGCTGCCTAATTTGAGAATACCTTACCCACAGGCAACTATGTATTCTGGAAAAAATGTTTTCAGTTATTCATTGACTTTGATAAGAAAATCAAGCCTGAACGGTTTAGTAATTGATGTAAGAATCTACATCGAAACGTCACTCAACGTAATAAACACAAAGCTGTATGTTTCATTTTTAGTTTCCAGTTGCTTGTAACGTATAACCTCGATACAAACATCAACAGTACATCTGTAAACTGAACTGAAAGTTTTGATATCTTCAAGCGACCATGCCTGTGCAATCTGTTTAATACACCTGTTATTATATTAGCTGGCGTCGTCCAAAGTAGGCCTGGAAGTAAGTAGAAACGAAAAACAGTAAGGGATGTAATTCAGTACAAATACTTAAGTAGCGTTTTTGGCGCCACATTGATACGGAATCCGGTCAAAGGAGTGCGACAATCACTGCCATGCGATATTGAGTTGAAGTGTGTTCGTATATTGACAGATATTGGATCCGTCAACTGAAATGAGTTTCAGGGTGTTATATGAATTGCTATGTCCAAAGCGGATTTCAGAATACCATCTATGCGACAGCAGTCTGGAAACAATCGAGCGTGGAACAGAAAAATGTAAGTCTCTGTTATCAAGTTAAGTATATGTTGAGTGAAAAGGATGACTCTAATTCAACGTATCAGCAAGTCAGACCATCCAATTATTTTAGTCGCTTCTTACGACCAGCATAAGGTTGTGGTAGTCGAAGTGGACCCGGAATCCTCGCCAGGTTGATTTTAGACACAAAACGTGAAGTGACTCATCGAAATACATTTGAATGCATCCTTGGAATCAGAACCAAAATGTCTACTTTTCAACAGAGGGCGAAGCATATACACACATGTATTTTTGGTAGCCGCATTGTGTGCTTGTACACCTTTCAACGTTTTCCGCATGAAAAACAAAGTTTAACCATATGACTACATGACAGATGACACACAGTTATCTCACAATTTATTTTTTTGCATTTTGTGAGTGTGTGTTGAACACGTTTTATTTGTTAAGTAAATTTGATCAAATCGTCATACTCGGATAATCACATTGTGATTGCGATTATTTCCTGCAACATTGCACTGCGCCTAACTTCGGCTACTGGAAAAACTGCCTGGGACAACACTTTCTCTGCAGTAACACTGAAGACAACATATTTGCATGTTTCTATTATTAATTAAAACCAAAATAATGTTAACTACTGTAACCGAGTTCTTACTGAAATTATACCAACAGTCTGTTCAAGATGCCAATTTAGGTATTTGCCACCATCAGATGCTCTGTGAGGAATCTTCAGCGGACATACAGTATAGTATGTTGTGTTTATTCTTCGGTCAGTGTAGGGTTTCTCCAGTCCGCGCTAAATTTTCACAACAGCCAGTGATCTTTGATCAGATGTATTTTTCATGAAAATAGTATTATAATTAGCATGATCATTAATGGTCGGTTGGTTGGAAGGTGATCTTGGAATGTTGGGAGAAAGGGCTGATCCACAAACACCAGAAGCTGGAAGTACGGGAATACTGCTTCAACCCAGTGAACGTTGACTTCTCCATAATTCAAATGACTGCTTCGACCATGGAAACCGTATTAATTCAGCTTGTCACAGGAATACACATCGACACTTGAATAGTTCCTGAGAAGCATGTAACCCCAAATTTACCATCACCTTACTGAGAGAGAGTATTCCCAAATATAACATGTGCCAGTAAACCTCTGCTCTCTTGCCATACAGTCAGTCCTGCATAACATCTATATGTCAATCTTTATGCATAGATTTACATTTGATGCAGACATGTTTGATACACTGGTTTCTTGTATATCAACTGCAGGTGAATATTACCTTCTAGAAGGTTACTCCCTTCGTTTGTTCAAGACGCAGTGAATTGAGAAAGATAATGGGAAACTTCTGTTTTCTTCGGCCTTTTCGATGGTAGCTCGAGGCAGTAATTAATACCATGATAACCAATAACACTCTGGATTTTGATTAACTTGCCGTTTTTGCTTTTTAATAAATTTATCAGCTAAAAACATTAGTATTTCTAATTATATCTACACTGACATTTTTTATTTATTTTCAGAACAGAAATATCAGCAATAGCAGTACTGATTTTAAATAAAACTAACTGGAACTTAGATCGTAACAGACTACCATTTTTAGTAACATTCGCGATATTTAATCAATCAAATCTGTCTTGTAAAGGACGAATACCTTTTTCCAATTCAGAAGTACTTCAAGTGCAATAGCAAGTGTTCAGGTTAAAACTTGCCGTGACAAAGTGTAAGAAATCCCCACCGAACCAGCAAAATATAACACTGACACGTCTGAGATTTTCAATATTGTATTGAGCAAAACAAAGGCAAATATATACAGGTTCACAAGAAAGGTTCCATATGCAATGCAAATGAGTCAATTCTAAAGTAATGCCCAATGGGTCACAAATAATATCAACTCACTGAAGTCTTGATGTGAGAGTGAGAAACATTTATGCAGAATGTAACACACTGAGCGGCCAGGCAGCAGTTATGTAGATCAGGCGTTGACGGATATTGGCAGATATACTCCATTTATCTCTGTGTATTTCCGTCTCGACAACACAGCAATTAGCCTTTATATATACATTCAGTCATTTCCTGAAGGTTCGAGCACATACGACCATTGCCACTAACGTGGAACGCTCTAGAAGTCCAGAACGTCAACAGTTAATTGAAACCAAAACTCAAGAGGAGGTGACTCTAGAGCACTTTCGGAATGCCTGCTGCCAAAATACGAATACCGCTGAACATTTATGACACGAAATGTGACCCGTAATAATTATTATTCAAAACAATAAACATTGTGACCCAAATAATACAATTTACAGAAACTACACTCTCGTAACACAAGCGAAGTGGTGATTACCGATCTTACACTAAACAAATATAATGACAAAACGCACATAACAAGTCCTTCGTAACAGACATACGCATTATCTGCAGCGATCTCTCTTGATACACACCTTATTTATGGGAGCCATTAGAGTCAGAAATAAAGCAGAAGCTTCAGGATGTATAGCGGTAAGGGCAACCGTGACACGAGAGAAACGCACACTAATTTCTTGCGCAAATATTGTATCGATAAAAGACCGGTCACTTGGTTCTAATTATGATCAAACTGGTCATTTCAATAGATTTTCCCTCTACTCTTTACCGTTACAGAAATGGGAACCAAATAACGAGAGTTCTGCTGCACGTTTGTGGTTTTCTTGCAGTCTCTAGTTTGAGATGCATGGAGAAACAAGAATCGTTTCACTGCGCTCTTGATTCTCAGGGAAACTGCATTATTGCCACTTGTCAAAAGAAATGAATGTTTCCGCCGATGAACAGATTACACTTGCGGTGGTCTTATGACAAACAAAGTTGCTCTGGTTGAATTACTGCAATATCATATATTCCTATGTTGACATGTTTCCTCTACTTTAAATACATGCATGGTCGTGAGGATAATGAACAGAAAATGATCAGTCTCGACGTTCGACTGGGTGTTTATTTTCTAGTTTATCGCATAACACGTGCACTCGCCAGGGACACCTGTGTCAGTAATAATAAAGGTACACTGTGCAAGAATTCATTAACAAACGTCACATACGTACATAACGTTCCAAGCAAAGATGTTTGATTTTGGTGAGAAGATGATCCTACAAACTAATATATCCATCCACTGACCCAGTGACTCATTGAAAGAGTCATTGACTCTCCAACACTCTTGTTATTTTACCACTTACTATCTTATATCTCTTCACTTGTATTTCCATCGCCTTCCACTTTCATCGTGCAATATATAAATATGTTACTCTTGTAGATACCATGCAATTAGACATATTTATCTGACTAGTTAAGATCCTGGTTAGAATGGATTTTGTGCAATGTCTGGATTAACTTGATTGTGTGGATCAGACTCGACTATTTACAGATCACCTTCTGGTAACTGGAATATTTCCGGGTGCTGAAACGAGAAACACTTCATATGTTCTTTTGGGTATAATCTCTTTATGTAATTGTTGCTGATAAGAAACGATGCCGTTATTACTCCATATTTTTGTATCTACAAACTGTGAGATACAAGACACCCCTCGCACAGATGTGCACATAATCAACTCCGCCTGGATGTTCATATGAAATGTTGATATGAAGCGAAAGAGGAAGCGGCAATAAATAACAGTTTTCTTTTATTAGGGCAATAAATCCAAAACAGGGATTATGTTTTCAAAGAAAAAGTAAACAGTCGTAACTCATCTTTCTTTGGGGTTTGAAATAGCTTGCTGATAGAAGAAAGCGATCAGAAACACACGTGCAAAATGGATTTGTTGATACAAAAGCTGTCGATTTACTTCGTTTTGGTAAACATATTTACGCTGCAAGACAGATATAATTAACTGTTTTCAAACAAGGGGAATAACCAGGTTACTTAGCCACCTCAAGTTGATATACAAGATAACAATGAAACAAATATGTCTGCCTCATATGTAGATCTATGCATCAAGATTAACAAAAAGATGATATGCGGGACTATGTGGTGAGAGAGGTGAGTTTTATCGCCACAGTTCCAGCTTGGTGTTTCCGTTTAACACTTTTAAAACAATGGACCTGCTCTTTCTACCAGCATCATCTTTCTATCAACCGAACATGAATTACTGCATTAATTATACCACTGTTATCATAGAAATCACAAGTGATCACACACTGTGACTATTGTGAAATGTCAGTGCAGGCTGGATAAATCCTAAGACGAGGTTACAGTGTTGTAACCATAAACAAAACATACTACTGAATGGAGGTCATCAAAGAGCTTATCAGAGATGCTGGAACCTGAGCCAGTCAGAATGCAGAGGAAACCGTTGAAATCGATGTTTTAGTGAGTGAGTGAGTGAGTTTAGTGTTACGCCGTTCTCAGCAATATTCCAATTATAGGGCGGCAGTAAGTAAATAATCGAGTTTGGACCATACAATCCAGTGATCTACAGCATGAGCATCCATCTGCACAGCTGAAATATAACATGTGTTAATCAAAGCAGCGTGCAAGAACCACCCGATCCCGTTAGTCTCTTCTTACGACAAGCATAGCTGCATTTAATGGCAAGCATGGGTTACTGAAGGCCCATTCTACCCCGGACCTTCACGGGTGGATGTTGTTACGGTTGTATTGGGAAAAAGCACACCTTATACAACCGAAGGTGAGTTTTAGTACCGTTCCAATGAGAGGCATAACCTCTTCTGCAACCCTTCAGATGGCTTCAAAAAACACCAAACATGCAATGCCAGTCCACAGCTATATGCCTGTGAGGTCCTAAAGACAAAGATAATAATTAAAATACTCTTGACACCTCATTTTATAAAGAAAGATTGGCGATCAAATTTGGTTTACTTGAACTGAATGTGAAGGAAAACCTATCACTGACACCTCGTAAGACCCATTTACACTGGACCATTGGACAAGCATTTATTGTACTTAGAAAACGCTAATGACCTGGCCATTTGTATGGGTATCGCTATTGCAAGAATTTTCATCACATGAAAACAGTTAATTATATCTGTCTGGCAGCAAAAATATGTTTCTCTAAGCGAAGTAACTCGGCAGCCTTTATATCAACAAATCCATTTTGCACGGGTGTTTGTGATCGTATCCATCTACATCCAGCAGCAAGCTATTTCAAACCCCAAAGAAAGATGAGTAACGACCGCTTACATTTACTTGGAAAACGTAATCCCTGTTTTAGATTTATTGCCCAAATAGAAGAAAACTGTTATTTATTGCCTCTTCCTCTTTCGCTTCATATCAACATTTCATCACATCCAGGCGGAGTTGATTATGTGCACACCTGTACGAGGGGTGTGTTGTATCTCACAGTTTGTAAATACAAAATATGGAGTAATAACAACATCGCTTCTTATCAGCAACAGTTACATAAAGAGATTATACCCAAAAGAACATATGAAGTGTTTCTCGTTTCAGCACTCGGAAATATTCCAGTTACCAGAAGGTGGTGATATGTATATAGCCGAATCTGACTCAGACAATCAAGTTAATCCAGACATCGTGAGTACACATGTACTCTACACAAAAGTTGGACGGCAACCATTGTTGCACAAAATCCATTCTAACCAGGATCTTAACTAGTCAGATAAATATGTCTAATTGCATGGTATCTACAAGAGTAACATATTTATATATTGCACGATGAAAGTGGAAGGCGATGGAAATACAAGTGAAGAGATGTAAGATAGTAAGTGGTAAAATAACAAGAGTGTTGGAGGGTCAATGACTCTTTCAATGAGTGTCAGTGGATGGATATAATACTCTGTAGGATTCTCTTCTCCCAAAAATCAAACATCTTTGCTTGGAACGTTATGTATGTGTGTGACGTTTGTTAATGAATTCTTGCACAGCGTATCTTTATTATTACTGACACAGACGTCCCTGGCGAGTGCATGCGTTAGAAAATAAGCTCCCCCCACCCCCTCCCCAACTGGGGGTTTTGGATGCGAAATTAAGAGAATTAATGATAAAGCGTAAATTCAACATAACATGTTGCAGTAAAACCCTCATCCCCTACCATACAACCCTGCATATCATCTGTATGTTAATCTTTATTCTTAGATCAACCTTTTATACACACACGTTGCAAATGTGCAGACATATTTATGAACTGTTAAGGATGCAAGAGAAATGTCGCTATAAAAGTGATTAAAGTGGTAGTAGGATAGGCATTTTCCACTTGTTGTTGAGTGTAGAGCAAAATAGGTGTTTAACTTTCTTTCATGCATAATCAGAGCTCTTTCAATAAATCCATGCATTATCCGCTCTGCAAAAGTAACAACAGGAGCACTGATTTTGAAAGAAACACAAAGACGTTTGATACGGGAGCTTAAACTTGAATAAAATAACGTTATTAGTAGGCTTAACGGTATTTCATCACTTTCTTCAATTAAATCTGGCATTGAAGGGATGAATACCTGTTTCCAATTCAAGAGCACTTCAATCGCAACAGCAAGCGAATTGGTGATTACCGATCTTACACTAAACAAATATAATGACCAAACGCACATAACAAGTCCTTCGTAACAGACATACGCATTATCTGCAGCGATCTCTCTTGATACACACCTCATTTATGGGAGCCATTAGAGTCAGAAATAAAGCAGAAGCTTCAGGATGTATAGCGGTAAGGGCAACCTTGACACGAGAGAAACGCACACTAATTTCTTGCGCAAATATTGTATCGATCCGCGGCCGGTCAGTTGGTCTTAATTATCCGTTTATGATCAAATTGGTCATTTCGATAGATTTTTTTCCCTCTACTCTACTTTACACCCATGGAAATGGGAACCAATTAGCGCCAGTGCTTTCTCCTGTTGGTAGTTTTCTTGCAAGCCTTCAGCCTGATGGAAAACAAGAGTCATTTCACCAGGCCTTCAATTCTCAGCTGAACTGCATTATTCTAATTGTTAAAACAGGTGAGTGTTTCCGCTGATGGTAAGATTTCTCTTGTGGTTTAATTATGAGAAACAAGTGGATCTGTTTGCACGACTGCCTCATCAAATATTCCCATATCCATAATTAGTTTGGAAACTCTTATCGTGGTGACAATAATTATCACCGTGGATATATACGTGCTTATAAATAGAAGCGATAAAACCCGTTCCACGCCTTTAAGCAGTCTGTGCTAAAAAGTGTTGATTGTTAAGATGAGGATATATTTGTTTCCACAGCATTACATCTGTATCAGGCTGCATGTATACAAATCGAGTCACGTCAGCATTCGATATGATGACAGAACACGTGTTCATGAATTGCTATGAAATAGCGGAGATGCCAAGTGTCCGCGAAAAGGTGAGCATATTCTGGAACACTGGTGGCATCCATAATAAAGATAGTAAGAAATGAATAGAGATATATATTTAACGATTAGAAGTTTGAATCAGTCAGTGACTGTATCCTATAAGGGTCCTGATAGGGTACATAAGTCCCAAAACATTCACAGTAAATATACACTTTCCACTTTTTGAATCAAAGCTAATGTGTGTATACAATGTATGGCTGGATGTGTGGAAATTGCCTCAGCTATGGCTCACAATGTACTCTCCCCATGGTCCCTAGTATAGTGATTTACCCTCAGCTGTTGGTAACCCACAGCCGATTTTTGTATTGTATTGTCATCTATAGTTAAAGTGTTTTAGATTTTATTGCTACTTTTAAATGGATAATTGTGATATCCTTAGTATGGTGATCTATCCTCAGTTGTTGGCAGCCTATAGCATGTGCTTACGTTGTCTTGTCATTCCTAATTAACAGGACCCGTAGAATAGGCATTCAGCAACTCATGCGCAGATCGATGCTCATGCTGTTGATCACTGGAGTGTCTGGTCCAGATTCCATTATTTACAAACCGCAGCCATATAGCTGGAACATTGCTGAGTGTGGCGTAAAACTAAACTCGCTCATTCTAATTAACGTGTTTTGATTACTAATTTTAAATGGATATATGTGATACACTGATAGTTTTGCTGTTCTTCGTCAACAGGATTTAGTTTGTAATTTTATTGGTACATAATATAATCATTAGTTGTTCTCCTCACGATATGGCTGAAATGCTACCGATGTGACGATAAATATTAAATCACTCACTCATTTCACACACCTTCGTCAGCAAGAGAATGTAACTGTGAACAAACCCTCAGATCGTGTCATTACCAAATTAATTGAGAATGGCCTCAGAAAGAGTACCGATCTTATTGTTCGTTGTTTTTAACCTTCATAGCACGACTAACAGTGCGATTAATTCCTTTGATAATTCAGTGCTAAAGTTTCAAAACAGAAAAGTGGTTCATTTTTCAAGCACTTCTCGTAAAACCATTCTTCATCGTCAGTAACTGTTCATATAAACTGACTCAATTACCTCACCAGGAATCCACTTTGAACCCACTCCCTTAGTCATGTGTGAGTCAAGGAGTAGTTAGTTACACAGAGCGCCATGGGGCAACAGATAAGTATATACAACAAATAACCTTCGATACTTTTAGTTGTGGGATGTTTGTGAATCTCCTTGAAGCACACATGTACGTTCGCACTTACTGAAACCACGTTTCTGCCAGGCAGGTGAAATGGACTTATATAAAACACCGCAGCAAATCAAAATCCATACATCAATATATTTGACCGTTGGTAGTAGTCTGCGATCTTAGCAAAAGGTCATGCCCAATTCAGCTACGGCAGTTAAAACCCTTCTGACAACGGCACCGTTGTAATGACTTAAATACACAATAGCCATGCATTTACTGGACTGCACATAATTCTGTAGGGCTTAATGAAGCTTAGCGTATAACGATCATAAAGGGCAATGTATAAATCACACATACCACACAGTTTCGCCATCAGTTACAGACGGAGCATCACAGTAGTTGGTCACGCCATCATCAATGCTCTCCCAGGCTTGTAAACGAACTCCTTACTCGTAAACACACGCAGTGTTTGAAAAGCATAGATTAAATTTGTACATCAATGGTTTGGTAAATGGATTGAATGTGAAACGAATTTGCAGTGACCTAAAGCACTAACATGGGCAGATTAATCGCTATACCACGATGATGAAATTTGTTAAAACTTTCACATTTAATCTCCGTCCAATCTTCTTATTGATTTGAATCACTATGTTTAGATGGCGTGCTAGTTGTATATGGTTGATGGAATTTTACTTCAGTACACAATCAACAGAAATGAACTAGAGGGATGTTTTCAGATCGTTTCAAAACAAAATGCAAGTGCTTTTCCGATTCAATGAAGGGTTATTAGAAATGCTCTTTTTATGTACTTTTGCTCAATTTCAAAGTTACTTAATAAAAGCATCAATTTAAACGTTTGGGAGAATACAGAGAGTACATTTTTCCTGAGTTTGCATGTTTTGTCATGACCTTTTATAGTAATGGAACTATTGTGTATCTGAATTGTTCAGATTAACTGGTTCGGTTACAACAGCATGTCCTCCATTTCAACACTCCCCTCCACTCAGGTGGGGTGAAGGTTATTGTAGAATGTATCAGAGGGTAGGAGGTAAAAATAAACAATACATACTTCCTGGAGGTTTTTGTTCTGTGATGTTTTGTTAGATGTTTCAACCGACAGCTCCCTAATACATACGCACTTATTCAAGTGATTGTCCCGTTTCTGCCTGGAAGGTGAAATGAAATTTTGTCCTTCGTCCCGTGCAATACAAATGACCAACGGTGATGCGCTTGATGGCCGGTGTCGCAGCGTCTAGCTGAACCTGTTACACTATCGACTTTCTGTGTGTTTGATTATGCAATGACTCCTCAACATTTGTTTCAGTAGTAGGATCCATTACGTGTGACAAATGTACGTTGATGACGCATTTAGCACTACCGTATCATCACTGAGATTGAATTGAAAGCCTGACTTAATATAGACTTATAATCGGTAGTAGTGGTGGTTGTCCTTTTTTTGTAGCAGGAGTGGTGGTGGCGGCAGGAGTATTGGCAGGAGTAGTACTTGTAGAAGTAGCAGCGGCATGAAAACCTCTGGTTTGAGCTTGTTAGCTAACCCTGCAGGTAACAAGTCATTTATGTTTGACCATCTGCTAAAAACAAAGTATACATCACAGGAGTTTCAACTGTAAACTGATAGACGTCGTTTGAAGAATAAGATCACAACTGCTGAGATATGTAGGAAAAGACATAATATATCCTCAGCCTTTTGCAAACATCTCTATCAGTCGACGTATGCATCATTCTGTCCTAAAACAAGTTCGAAGAAAGCAGTCTGTCCACGGACTGTTTTCGGAGATTGTCAATTGTATATAATATATATTTCACATAACTCAGTTACAACTCCCTCCCCCAGGGAACTGATCAGTGATTATGCATAAAAGGAACATTCTTATAGGAAGAATATTCTCTCAGGCGATATCAGATATAATACACGTTTCATGAATGAACTGCCACACCTTTGAGTTGAGCAGATGGTTCCAGCATAATGCAGTACATATACGCGGAATGCAGTAATCTAACTGCAACTATAGCAACAATATATAGAAAATGCAAACGCCCTGTCAGCTGTACCTAACAGATTTTTGCCTTGTATTCTTGGTCAGTCTACACACTGCAGTGTAAAAACACACTCATATGTTATACAACCGGCTGTCTGAAGTAGTGTTTTAAATTGGGCGAATGGTTGAAGAGCAAGCAAGCAAACAAGCAGTTACTGTTCATTGTTCGAAATGAATAAAATGTGAGAAGGTTAAGCATTTCATATTCGAGACAGCCGGAGAGCAGCTTTCATTTCGGAAACCTTGACAATTAGACCCTTATCAAGTCTACTCAATACAACATTAAGAGGTGCCAAATTCAGCAAATATCTCTTTTGCTTGTGCAAGTTTCACACTCAACAGAAATAGGAGAATGCCAGTTGAAATATGCTTCAATCGGGTACCTCGCATCATGATTCAACGTCCATTGAAACAGATTAAGTTTTAAGCGAGCCAATAACTTTATACACTGTTCTCGCCCATTTGTAACAACCCCGATGGATTCGAACCACGGACCTTCAATGCAGGATCTGGCTGGTAGCACTTAAAGCCCGCATCATTTTTCGCAATAGAGGAGTATCTGCGAGAAGATTTCGAGGACGTCTACGAATCTGCATCACCCGTGCAAGACGCCCAGATTCTGATTCCAGAACATCAATGTCGACGCGTGCAGTGGAACAGACAACACTAACAATGTGAAGCACGTTTTCTACACTTCGCTGCAAAAGTCCCATGTTTATCACCCACTGAACACGCCAGGGTAGAAATTGGTCCACTCTTACGACATCATCCGACTACTTCATCAGCAGGAACTTCGCTGGATAGGGAATAATCTCCCCAGGGACTACCATCGACGTGACGTGCACAACATGGACACTTATGCTACTGCCGGTGTGTACTTGCTTGTGGTCCAACACTTCTGTTGGTGGTTCATTAGCACGTGCAAGGTGTGCTGTTTTACTCTTATTGCTTAATCATTACCATACCTTGAAACATTTGTTGCTGCAAGAAAAGGTGTAAATGCAAACACAGTAGTGTTACGGTTGTGATATTGTTTTGCGAATCATTTCAAATTTTATGTGGGGCAAATGATTCAATTGTTTGAAACACAAGACAGCTACCACGATCCGCAGGTTGGCCGATTGTGATCATTTGGTACATCCAATGACATGGAATTCTCGAGCTAGAATTAATACAGTGTGTACTGCTGCTCTTAAATGAGCTTCTTAAGGTGACTCGAATCTCTGCTTTTAGTTTCAATACTCACAAGACACAAGAAGGCGAGTTCAGCCGTGAACAGTAAAATAATATGATGGTAAAGTACCAAAAAAGTATGACCGTTTGAATAATACATTCGTTATGATCTCGAATCTATATCTTTTCTATGCGAAGGTAAAGAGTGTAGAAACAACAAATGCCCTTATACAAAATACCATAAATGTATCTTTCTTTCTCCATGTATGGACTTACAGTATGCATTTAGTATGTGTTGGTGTGACAAACCACTTAGGAAATTGTTATTGATTCTTTTCGAAACCAATGTCAATTGAGTTGTAAGTTTGCTTGTTCAAACTACTCGAAATCAACGAAAGGAGAAAATTCGATGATGTAATTCAGATTTGTTATTCTGTTCTGAGGAGACGTTAATTGGAATGAACTTGAACGTTGTAGCCAATCCACCAATCCACGACGTTGTATCAATCCAAAAGCTATGCTGACAATTACATGCATAAATGCACGCAGGATGGTCTTAGATTGCATATTGTGTGCTTAGACTCTTGTAAATGCCAAATCGTTTCAATGTCAAATATGTCCTCATGTCTTTTGGTGCAGAGAGTTTTGCGGCATTAAGATATCATTATATTGACGGAAACATTGGTTTCAGATGTTTTCAGTTTTTTACAAGGCGTTCGCAAAAACATTATTTGTATGTTGTTGTAGAGTGTTAATGTAAATATCCGCTAGTGAAAACATCAATGTAGACTAAAATTAAGTGGTTTGGCTTCTCCACCTTCGACAGTAAGGAAGATCAATAGACACTGAACTTCATGTTTTAAAACTGACCAAGCACAAGGCAATTGCTGCTTAATACAGTTATCGAGTCTCTTGAAAATCAAAGTAATATGGAGTGATGCTTATGTCTACTTCACACTACTCGCACTGAAAAGAATAGTAACAATTTATTGATGTTATCCCAAGTTGCTCTTAGGTTCTGAGAAGACGTTAAGTGAATTAAAACGACAGGAATATTCCAGCTGGTATTGCTTGGAAAGGTACAAATTAAACCATTTTATGAGGAAAACCTGAAGTGTTTGAAACTTGATGTTGTTCCACTGCAGAGCGGACACGTTTTACTTTAATTTCGACCCCATCGTCTTTATTATTAGGTTGCATTTTCTCTCCTGTGGGATTACATCACATTTAAAAACACAGTATGTTTATCACATTCCTGTGTGACGGATGTTTTGAAAACGGATCGCTCATACGAATGAGTACACAGGTTTTCACACATTCCAAAATTAGGCCAGTTGCTAGGATAGTAATAGTTTTACATTCATGATAAAATTATTCCAGTCTTAACCAGTGCCAAAAATATGGGCAATACATGCACATAGTTTTTCTATACGAGGTTAATCAAAAACTTATCAAACCGAGTCCAACGATATGCGTTTTGACTGTTGCCATTTGTTGGACACGTCATTTCACATTCTATGGTGTCACATTCTATATTGGTTGTTACTTCTCCAAGCTTCTGCTATTAATTTGAATGTGGAATTGTTAATTAGTTATGATTCGCCAGACTTTGCATGTATCCTGGTTTACACATGCCAAAGCGCAATAAGGGTACTGGCGTTGTATTTAATGATTTGTGGATGGGTAAGGGGTACATGGGATATACGTTCCATACACTGTCCGCACACGAGCTCACAATTCTGTACTGACTGGGTTGAAAAATGATTATCCTGTAAATTAATGAGGAAGCGACTTTAACTTCACCATCATCACAACTTACATGTACGTATCTGTCGTTTTTATGATGATGAATTCGGTCAAATTGAAAAACAAAACACACAATAATTGTTTAACACAGCCGCTTACGTCGGTATACCTTTTACTGGCTTTCAAACACCGGCTTTCATTCAAACTGAATACATGTGATAATATAGTTGTGATGTTGTCCTCTCACCTAATCAGTTTAAGTTTATTTGTCACTTTAACGAAAATCCTTCTTTCGTCACGGTATGACTGAAAATTGTCTAACCTTAAGTTGTACCACCCTTACTCCCAAATCGGGTTGTGTTGAACTTTGATTCCTTGAAACTGCACTTTACTCCAAGCAAGAGCATGGTCCATGTGTATTCTTGCTTGGAGAGCAACTTGCAGACTTTCAAACCACAGATAATTCGAAGTATGTAGCCTCGACACAAGGTGTTCCATTGTGCTAGACAGGGTTTATAATGGAATCTGAGTTCGAGCCTACATTCGTATGTTCCTGTATGTCCTGTATGACTTGAACACACAAAACTAATACATTTCCACACTCCAGTCTTTATAAACGACCTACTTTTTCCTAATACCATGGAGTGTAAAAACATATCTAGAAATAAATGATCAACAATCTGCTAAATGGATTGCGAATGAAACCTAATCGCTATAAATTAAAACACAAACATGAGAACATTAATCGCTGACTGGCGATGACGAGATCTGATAAAACGTTCACATTTAATCTGCTTGTTAATTTGAATCGCCATAGGTGCATTGCGTGCTGGTTGTTTGCTATTATGAATCACTTCAAAGTCAACAAACTGTTTCCATATCATGCTGTGAGATCTTCACATAACCAGATCCAATTTACCGATTCAATGAAAGAGATCATGTTCTTTTAAAGTATTTATGCTTGATCGCAGGCTTATACAACAGAACTAACAATGTTGTTCATTCGCTTTTGTCGTACGTACTACGATTTTGAAACATAATGTCAACTTGTTTGCTTGTTGAAAATATTACAAACCACAGGATCTATATTTGTCTGATGATGAATAAATTCAACAGGGACCACATGGCATCCGAATACAAAGTCAACCGATGCTCCATTTGGGAGTCTGGCACGATTTGGAAGAAAACAATCTGGTCATGGATTGATTTACCGCAATGGCCATTTATGTTAATCTCAATTACAATCTTGGGAGTGGTTCACACCATATTCGCACAGGCCGACGTGCATAAGAACTGAAACTGCAGATTATTCTGAGAGTGAAGACGGATTAATGGTACCTTACACAAATAACTACAGTTACCAATAAATTGTTACGTGTACCTCTCAATCTGTAAAACTGCTTAGTGTTTGAATTGTTCCGGGTTCAATGCCCCGTATCGGTATGAGTATATTCCTGGTGTAGAAAATGACAAACTGCGAGAGTTTGCAACTTTTCTAGAACATGTCTAATCGCACATTTTCACTCTTTAACCCATAAATCAGTCAAAAGTAAATATAATCGCATATTGTGTACAAAAAAACACAATTTGGGGCAACTCCTGTCTTATGTAACCGAGTGTCTGGTTGCGATAACGTCGGTTGTAAGGATCGAGGGAAGTATTTTTTCGCTTAATGGAATGATTTCCCAAGGCGAAACTGCATGTGTACAAATGTGGGCAATTGACAAGACTGCAGGTTACACTTTGGTTCCAACACCGATACATTTTTTGTCAATAAATGTTCCGAGTGTGATTGATTGGGAAATATACAGAAAATGCCATTTTTTAAAAAAAGATTAATGCCCAATTGATATGGAAATGGAAAGATATGCGAAAAGTCTAAAGCCACAAATGTCTTAGATAAATACAACGCATCTAAAATACACCACACCCAAGCACAATGACCGTTTGACCTTTGACCAAATTCACAGGTGTCTTATATTGAACTCGGTACTATACATACCTATGGTTGTTCCAAGATAATATGATTTCACATAAACGCGACAAAATCCTCTCAACATTCACAAGAAGTCTCTGCTATCATAGTCGAGTGTACATTTGTGACCATATCATGAGCATATATTTCTTTCCGCAGTATTACAACTGTAATTTTGTAATTGTTTGTAAAGAATTCAAACATGGATCAGACAATCCAGTGATTGCCCAATACGGCTTTGCAGGTGTTTATGCACCACTGTGAAATAGTGATGACACCACGTGTTCGCTGAAAGGTGAGCATATCATGCACCACCGGTAGTACTCGTCATCTGTATAATTATCCATGAAATAGTGCACTAATCCCAAAAGGGATCTGCGACACTAAATCGAACACATCGAACACATTGATGTGTGTGCCTTTCTCCGGACGAAAGGTCATTTTCTTCAATATCATGTTTGCAGTGTAAGGAACAGTACATGTGCTTTGGTACCAAACATCTACTTGCGGCGATAGTTTACACTGTACAAAGATAACACGGCACCGTATATGAGGAGTACAATGTGTTATATCTTAATTTGGTAAAACCCTGGCGCAATGCTCGCGTTGTTTACTTTCCATATCAATGCACTTAATTAACGATATAATCATTAAGAGTAAATACAGTCACCACAGTGACAATGGATCCGTCTCGAGGTCTCCGTTGTCGTGGTCGATGCTCTTTTTGGTGATCAATATTGCAAGGATTTCACAATAAGCCGCAAAGGCTGGTTTTCAAAGGGAGATGGAAAGGATACTGAAACGCTTGTCAGTCTTTGCATGTACCTGGTATTGTAGAGATTACAAATGCGGACCCTCTGAAGCCATTGTCACCAATAGCATTACCATCGCAAGCATATTACATGACAAGCTAAATGTAACTAAAATATTAGACGCTATGTTGTCTATCAGAGCATGCGTTCGTCGATACCCGTTAACGTGAAAACATTGTCTTCAACCGTGAAGAAGGTTAGGCTTCAACTGTTTAAATTTAAATATTTCATTTTTACTGATTGAAAAGTCGAAATTCTAAGTTAAAGTTTTGTCACAATACTTCGTCCAATCAGTTTGAGGCAATAAACTTGCTAATCCGGAAATGCCCCATTCATAACCACTCTAGCAAAATGACCGCCTGAAGACACAGATCAATGCTCTTCAAAATCACTGGAGATTTGCACTTATAATTAGCATAATATGATTGTTTCTCCTCTCAACTGACATTACTGCAAACAGGTAAAACTCATCTGTCTTGAGGAGGCACAGTTGACTGCATTAAACACGTTTAAATATGTCTAGGTTCTCATATCAGGTACAAGTGTTAGTAACACGGGTGTCAGTAATGATATAATCTACACAGCTGGCACAATACATCAACACGCTGTACACACATATCTTTCTGCGACAAGATGGTGTTTGATCTCTGGAGAAAGTATCGCTATGAATTGCAGCTTCCAATGTACATGTAACCAGAGCATACATAAATCACTTTCAACAGAGCAAGCATAGATGTACCAAGTAATGCCTTGTGCCATCTACATTGAAAGAAACTAATTGGCTAAAGAAAGTGGTCATTTAACTGAATGTGACCCAACAATCAGAAACGTTTCTAGAGTCGAAGTCGACGCTGCTGACGTAAGCCTGAAGGTCAACTGCGATATCCCTGCCAGATACATCACTACTTCCGTTTGTTAAAGTTTCAACCAGTATCAAATATAGTTTAATTTGGCGCGGGAGTTTAGTTCAAATCTTTCTGAGACAGTTCTACTTAAGAAATACATGTTCACATCTGTCGGGCACTTTTTCGTAAATGACAGGACAGCTCTAATGGAGGGGACGGAGAGCATTGCTGAGGGATTGTTCACATGAGATTAGGTTACATGTAATTACTCCTTTGAGACATCGTTCTTCACACATGCTCGATTACAGCTCAAACTGACACCCTTCTAACCTCTTTACGAGAGAAAAGGCTTATCCCTGTCAGGTTCAGAGACCTTTAGAGGCTGCATACATTTTGGCCAAGGCCATTCGGATATTTCAAAACACCATAACGAACTTCCCTGCATGGGCCTAATATTAAACCTGATGAAACATTCCATCACTATATATCAAATCTGAGAGGCAGTGGGTATTTTTATATACCATTGGTTCCTTTTTTCATGAATATTTGTTACAATATTGCCTAATTTTGTGGAACCCTCCATCATGTTGGCTGGCTGCTGTCTGTAAGCATGTGCTTTGTGTGGCCCAGTCTGTGTAAAGGTATACCAGCGTATACCAGCAACTTGTGTTTGTGGGTTCAAACTCCTCACTGTTTGGTGTAAACGTTGAGACTATCTCGGCCTCTTCTCACAGAAACAGCTGGAATAGAGGCTTTTGTCTGTCAAAGTTGTGTGAAATTAAACAATCCTTCACAATATACTAAGACACTTTGGCAAGATCCTAATGTTTACATGATTTTTAAAGGTACAACTTTATCCAACATTACCTTAGAAGTATAAAATGACACGGTACGTGAGTCTATATAGAATTGACGATATACCAAAAAATCATCTACTGATGTAATTAGACAGATATACAAAAGGCAATCCGACCTCTGATTGATGATAGGATGTTTAAATGCACTCACTTACTCCACCAAGATTAAGCAGCTCCTTAACAAACAACATACTTTAATCTCTACTAGCTTGTATGATGTGTATTGTTTCGCTGTTCATTGTAAACAAAGCTGTCATAACTGTGATAATATAACACGGTAGTGCGAATCTCATTCTTTCACACTGAATTAATGCTTAACAACCCATGACACG
The DNA here is from genome assembly GCF_037392515.1 of Haliotis asinina. Classification (NCBI taxonomy): domain Eukaryota; kingdom Metazoa; phylum Mollusca; class Gastropoda; order Lepetellida; family Haliotidae; genus Haliotis; species Haliotis asinina. The sequence continues at coordinate 2,178,978 of NC_090295.1, read as the reverse complement.
ACAGGTCAAGTAATGTAGTAATGTGAGAGATTAAACGTGTGATTCTAAAGGCAAAGATATCAGAACTATAATGTTGTAATCATATATCAGGGTAATGAGCACTCATCTTTTCATGACACCACTGTTCAATCAATACAGTACTATAAGAGTTTCAGCTTGCACTCTTAAAGGGATCAATAGAGTAAACTACTCAATGCATACCAAGGAAGTTCGTGATATGACAGAATGTTTTAGAATGTCTAAATGTGATTCAATCAGTAGAAATGAAATAGGTTTCCACGATCATACTGCATGTCACATTTACTATACTGATATAAAAAAATCGGATGATCCTTTTTATGCTTATTATTCCATATTGCGAAAGGACATGAAGAGACGTCGATCATCAAACGGCATGACAGATAAACTACATGTCTAGTATTATGGAAGGAGTTGTCTGGAACACAGGCTGAGTTCTATGAATACCATTCTAAAATGGTGTCAGTCCTGAACTTCTGAGGAGGTTCAACAGAAAGTCAGTCTACTTTGATCCCCACTCTTTCTTTACGACATGCGACTTGAATAAATGTTGTCAAAAGTATCATTATTGAACTGTATCATAGCAAAGACTTCAGAGACATGCACCTGTGGAATGACATTTCGCATTTGATGCTCTCGAAGTCGTTTGTGGGGCTGGAGAGAAGACTATGTCTTTCAAAGCAACGGCAATGGAATTCGATTGAAGGTCTAAGAAATGCTCCTACTCGATACAACCAGTTACACACCGACTTCAATGATTTTCCCTATACACTCCGATTGGAACGAGTACCATCATCTCGTTGTAATTTGTTAAGTCAATGACACATATATACACATGTTCCGTACCCACAAAAAATCAGCTGTTAGTATAGACATTTTAGTCGACATGTGGTCAAAATAGAGATTTCACTGTCAGACGGTCCAAACGTGAACACAGCAATCTGGGATTAGATGTCACTAATAGCAAGTATGCCCACCTCTGGCTTGAATACACGCAAACACGCGTCTTGTCATTGTAGCGATGAAGCGTCTGATGACGTCAGCTGGTATACGTCTCCATGCTTTGACAAGTGCTTGAGCCATGTTTTGAATTGTAACTGGTCGGTTCTGTCTCCGTCGAATCTGTCGATCGAGGTGATCCCACAAGTGCTCCATGTGCGACATGTCAGGAGAGCGTGCGTGCCATGGAAGGACGTTAACGTTATTGACGTGAAAGGAGTTCTGGACAACTCTAGCAACGCGCGGTCGAGCATTGTCCTGTTGGAACAATATCTCCTGTCTTTGTTGGAGGAATGGCAGAGGTGCCGGCCGATGAACCCGGTCAGTGTATCGCTGGCCGGTCGGATTACCGCTGTTGACCACCAATTCTGACTTTTGGTCCCCGCAATGCTACCCCATATCATAACACTTACTTCACCATGCGGCTTTGCTTTCTGCGAGCTGTCCTTTCGCCTCTTCTCCTGTATACTCGAGCCCTTCAATCGCCTCTAGATATACAGAACCTGTTTCGGCAGAAAACAGAACCAGTCACGGAGTTGCCGATGTTTAACTCTTGTCGCCCACTGTCAGATGATGATGTGTGTCAGTCACCAGCGTTCCTCGGTACAGTCGGTAGGCTCCGATACCATGAGCACGTAGTCTTCTTGTTACTGTCCGTCGACTGACTGGGTGACAGAGAGCCGTTGTCGCTGATGACGTCACCGTTGGGAAACGGTTGCTCAGGTGCAGTGGCCTCAAGTGGCGATCTTCCTGCGCAGTTGTCACCCTTGGCCTGGCTGTCATGGGTCTACATGAGTTCTGTCCAGCCTGATAACGCTGACGAAGGTTCCTGGCGGTAACGATAGTACAGTAAGACGTTCTTGCAACGTCACCCGTAGTGGCGCCCATCTGCAGCATTCCGATGACCTTATCTCACTCTTTTGGAGTTAACCTTGGCATTGTTTAGTGTTTTTTTCTGTTGAGGTGCGTCTGCATACCGTACATACACGTGCCTTGTACCGTTACATGTAAAACGCGTGCTGTTTTTCGTCCAATGTGATAAAGATGTGCGTTTGGGCGCTGTTGTTTGTGGTAATCAAACTCATGTTTGAGGGAATAACGATGGGGCAATTTGCATTTGATAATGATTTTATTTGTTGAAATTACGATACATTTTGCAACAGAAAGTTTCTTTTGCCCGTCAAAATCAACTCGAGTTGATAAAGTAACAAATTTTTTAAACTTTATTTTTAACTTTATCAGCAAGTGTTGATATAGATGATATCAGAAGACACGAGGGTGAGATGTTATTTATCATCCAAAATCATTCTTCATTAGTTTTCAATGAAATATGTACATCTCTGAACACAGCACTGGCATTAGATTTGCAGTGCAACGATGTCATAGCATTGTTACGTCATCAAGTTCATGAGTTCATAGCATTGTGAGAGCATTGTGCAAAATCTACTGTCAAAGCGATATCTCCTAGCAGATATCGTCTGATCTCACACAAGTGATATCTCCTGTAGAACACAGTTTTGGATGATAAATTACAGGTGATTACAAGACAGAGCGGTACTAATCAGAGGGACGGATATATCATCGGCTGAATGTTGTTAAAACATGTGTTTGACCATAATACTCAGTTAACAATTGTCGGTGTCCTTGAGATCAGTTCCGGTACCGGAACATTGAATAAGCAAATTAAGAGTACTTTTATAGCGCTTCGTCCACATCACTCACAGTCACTAACAAATACAAGTCATTACTCAGACCATTATTAACCCGGATACCCAAACTGCCTGTGTGTTCATAGCCATATACTTTATTCCACCAGGTACCCACTTTCTGCTGGGTGAACAAAGGCTACTTATTTACCATAAAATCTTCAACAGACATTAGTTGCTCCAAAGATAATATCTTTGACAGATGAGAGGAAGCCGTGTGCCACCACTCGGCACACTTCCAATATTAGTTTGTAGAGTAAGACACATTGGCCTTGAGGACCGTCTCGGCAACTTATCAGATCTTTGGGTGTTTGCTTTTGTTCTCTGGAAGATTGAGAAGATTTTAAAGGGATGAAAATTCTGCTAAAACTTGATGAATATTCTTTCCCATAATCAAAGTCACATTGTGTTCCTGACGTAATGTTGATTATATCTGTGATGATCTCTATAGTGTTTACTGCATTTCGTTGCTGTAGTCGTGAATACGCTGTGGTTATCTGTACCCATCCCTACTTGTCATAGTTTGTGTTGTGTATGACTGAAACTTGGTAGAAAAGCCATCGCTGTAGCTCTTGAACAGTTATGTCTACTTCGAATGGACTTCATTGCATGATTACAGCTGTAATAAATTAAATTACACGTATTAACACCGTTTCGTGTTAAGGAATAATAGAGGCACATTGATATGACGTCAAGTAAGATTATCCGTTCCCCACTGTTCTTATCGACAAAGGTTTTTTTTCCAAATCATTTACCATATGAACGCTGACGACAACTGCGGAAGTCAGGCACAGTGAAGTGTTGAAGAAAGCAATCGCAATTACAATTTGATTATCCGATTTTGAAGATTTTATCAAATTTACGTGACAAATAAAACGCGTTCACCACACACTCAGATAAAACGAATGAAACCAGCTCACTGTGATACAAGTATGTGTCATCTTTCAGGACTGCGTGGCTTATGGTTGAGAGTTGGCTTTTAAAGTGGAGGACGTTCAACTGTACACATGCACACAATACTAACGAACAAGAATATGTGTATGTGTATATACTTCGCCATCTGCATAATTCTTATTGCGATTAGGTGAGTGAGGTAATATTTAACGCCACATTGGCAATATTTCAGCCATATCGTGACGAGAACCATTAACAATATGCAAAACAGTGAATGATAAAATATCTGTCAACGAAGGACAATAAAACAACTAGATTATCACGGATAGATATTTAAAACTAGTGCGTAACCCCAAAACAGTTTAACTATTGAGGACGATACAATTTAAAACCAGGTTATAGACCACCAACAACTGAGTGAGTGAGTGAGTTAATATTTAACGTCACATCGGCAATCTTGCTGCCATATCGTGACGAGAACATTCTTGAAAAAAGGAATTGATCTATATGGTAAAAAACCTGTCGACGAAGGACAGTAAAACAACTAGAATATCACAATAAGAAATAAAACTAGCGCGAAGAGTTTAAACTAATATCACCATTCAGACAGTACGATATAAAAACAGGCTCTAGATCGCCAACAACTGAAGGGCCAACAACTGAAGGGAGATCACCATACAAGGGTCCATAGGGACTTACAGTACCTTTGCTACCTGCATGGACCCTAGTTGGGTTTACACCATCCCTTCAGCCGCTGGCAGGTGTAAGAAATGCTAGCCAAAATTAAAATTACAAGAATACTTCGTCTACAAATCCGGGTAAGTTTACTTTTTAATAAAATGTTTTAGGACTTAGATACCCTCTCAGGAGGACAATAATTTTACAGCACTTCAACCCCAGAAGATATGGATTATATGTACAATATAAATTTCTGTCGACGAAGTAAAACACCTAGAATATCACAATTAGAATTAAAACTAGCGTGAAAAGCCAAAACTAATAGCACTATTTGGACAATGCCATATAAAAAGAAACAGGCTATAGATCGTCAACAAGAAGAAGATCACCGTACTAAGGATCGTGGGTCACTACAACTGAACACGTACTCTATGTTAATGCATGCTGGAATTTAAGAGTAACGAAGCAGACAATGTTGGCTCTCCTTCCAAGGATACATTGAAACATATCTCGGTAAGCCACTTCACATTTTTTGTCTAAAATCGACCAGGCGAGGATTCAAGGTCCATGTCGATCCCTACAACCCTATGGTGGTCGCAAGAAGTGACTAAAATAATTGGATTGTCGGGTTCGCTGACAGGTTGACTTCGAGTCATCATTTTCACTCCACACTTAAGTTGATGTCAAACACTTGTATTTCTCGCATCTACGCTTGACTGTTTACAGTGTGCTGTCATATAGTTGGTGTGCTAAAACCGACTTTGGACATAATAATCAGGGGCGTAGACAACACGTTCATATCAGTGGACGTGTCCGATATCTGTCAATATACGAAGACACTTAAGCCCAATATAACATGGAAGCAATTGTCGCACCATGGCGACCCAACGGCTATTCAAGTATTTATATTGGAGTTCCACTCATGTCCAACTCCGTAGTGGGCTTGAACAACGTCATCCAATTATAGCAGGTGTACTAAATAGCTCGCACAGACACGGTCGCTTCAAAAGATCATGATTCATTAAAACACAGACCCGTGCAGTTTCGGAGTAGAATAGGTCTTCAGCAACCCATGCTTTCCATAAACGGCGACTATGCTTGCCGTAAGAGGCGACAAGCGGGATCGGGTTGTCACGTCATCAGCTCCCAATTACGCAGATCGATGCTCATGCTGTTGATCACTGGATTGTCTAGTTCAGACTCGATTATTTACAGACCGGCACCATATAGCAGGAATATTGCTGATTGCGGCGAAAAACTCACCCATTAAACCACAAGCTTTGTTGATGAAGGAAGCTATGCAGCTGTCACCGTCAATAAGAGAGGAATTTGGAAGAATCACAACATTGTGTAGACACTTCGATATTCACTTCAGCAACACCAGAAACATATATTTCGAACACTCAAACAGTGCTACTTCGTCAACGCACAGACAGTATATTCTGTAATTAAGGATACCACATCTACAGCCACAAATCACAGTTGATAATATGATCTCACGTGTTTACAAGACGATAGATTAACAATTATTTATCATCCAAAACTGAGTTCCACAGCAGATGAGATGAGACAATATCTCCTATGAGATATCACCTTGACAGCAGATTTTTCACAATGCCCTGAAAATGTTATATTACGACGTCTTGAACTTGATGACGTCACAATGATATGACATCGCTGAATTGCAAATCTAATACCAGTGCTGTGTTCAGAGACTTACATCTTTCACTGAAAACTATTGAAGAATGATTTGGGATGATACATAGAATCTCACCCTAATGTCTACTGACATACACTGTCTACACTCGTATAAAAAGGTGAAAATATCCTCGGGAAGCCTCGGATATTTGTCACTATATCAACTCTTGTTGATATATTTGATATCAGTAGACACTTGGGTGAAATTCTCCATATGTAGCAGGGCGTGGAGTCATCCCACAGATGCCATCCTTACCTTGTCAGCTTGCTGACGGGGTTAACCTCTTTGGTCATGTGGACAAGGCGTCCGACTTCGGATCAGAGGGTCCGTCGTTCGAATCCCAGCACGGGACTCGGAAATTTTGTGGCCGCTACACATACATTTCCAAACTCCTGTGAAATCCAAGCAAGGGAATCTCCAGTTTGAAACTCCTGAAGGATATGACTCACTACATAGCTGCATTTCCATCATCTAGTTGCGTTAATGACCTATAACGCGGAACGGAGTATCTGTTGGGGTAAATAATGTTTTTCTAGCGTGTTAACAGCACACTCGACCTGGAATAGTCTTGTTGGATGAAAACTTACAAGCGCCCATAAACATGAAACATGCACCCGTTCTTCTGCATAGTAGCTGGCATAGCGTATTTCATACACGGTGCAAGGTGCAATTTTACAATTAAAATGGCATTACATATAGAAATGATCTAATTTTCTTTAAGAGATTTGAAGAAAGGTATGCACGGAGTGCAGTACGAGCAATGGACCATGACAATCAAAAGATAGTGGAAATCCAAAATATTTATATCAGACGACTTTGACTGCAGTGTTCCGGTATGTCCATTTTTTCATTCTTCTCCTTATCTAAACATGATATTCTTTTCCTAATTCATCACAAGTTTCCATTTAGAACACAGTGATTGTAAATCATTCAACTACTTTTTCGAAAACACAACAACAAACCCGAAAAAACAATGAAACAGCACGAAGCACGAATAATCCAATCATCTAACGAACATAACTGAGATTAAGAACACAGCTAAACGCATATTATCAAGATATCAAAAACGAATACGTTTACATCAGGATAATGTTCTGTACACCGGATATACACAATGCAATACTTAGAAAGAACACCGAACTTTGTGTTCAAAACTATTAATTGGTCGCCGTTGATAGCGGCATAAAACAACATTTAAGTATACGTCGAGTGAAACCATAATCATTCAACACATTATTTAAGCTATTCATTTTAAAATTACATTGACCCTATTTGTAGATCAGAACATGTGCAGAAACTTCAAAGGTAAGAATACCAATACGTGAGTGTGTGAGTTAATGTTTAACGTCCCATAGGCAATATTTCAGCCATGTCGTGACGAGAACAAATATGATTATAAAGAATGTGTATATGATACAAAACCCGTCGTCATAGGACGGTAAACCACTAGATTATTGGAAGTCGAGGTTAAAACTGGCATATGAAACTAGCAACTGAAGGTAGATCACTATACCAGGGACCATGGGGACTTACAGTGCCTTAGCTACCTGCGTGGACCATCCTTTCAGCTGCTGGCTATTGTAGGAATAGTTTAGCCGAATTTTACATTTAAAAAGTGGTAAGCTGGTTTTGGGACTAACGCCCCTAACAATACATGGTTGATTAACTTTTTCATTATAGTGGTATTCGGTGTCGAATCTAACACCGATATCAAGCAAGTGATGACATTTCGTACGATAGCTGCATGGCTGACGCACATAAATAACAACAAAGGAAGAAGATTTCCTCAAAGACATGTATATCTATCTAACATAAAAATATCTATTTTACGCCAACATTGTAACAAGCGCCTTCCTCCAACTGCCGATATAACACAGCTAAAATATGATAAGAAACATTTTTTGAAAGTTGGGGTATTTCTAGATCTGCGAACACTATTTCTTGACGTTATTCTCAAAGTCATTGGAGTAACCTTGTCCTGCCGACACAGTCCAACACTCGTAACCACCGTGAAAGCTAAATGCTGTTCGTGAATGGAAGGCATAAAGAGCTTATGAGAGATGATGGTACTTGTTCCAGCCGAGGACTATCGAGAAAACCATTAAATGCAATGTGTACTGGATTGTATTGAGTAGGAGCAGTACTTCCATCGCCAGCGCTTTGAGAGACATAACCTCCTCTGCAGCCCCATGAAGTACCTCAAAAGCATCAAACGTGAAATGTCCGTCCACAGGTGTATGTCTCGGAGGTCTTTAAGGTGGTAAAGCTCAATGAAAATACTTTGGTTCACATAATTCAAGCCTCATGTCGTAAAGAAAGAGTGGGGATCAAAGTAGTTTAGCGTTCTATTGAACCTCTTCAGAAGGTGAGACTGACACTTGTGAAGAACATTTCTGATTTGATAACTGGGAAAGAAGGCGCTTTTTGTGATCAACAGATGTTCCAACAATGGACCAGACAACCCATTCATATCCCTAAATATGTAGTTTATCTGCCATGTCGTTTGATGATCGATTCCTCTTGACGTCTATTCATATTGGAAATACAGAATAGTAATTAAATCGCTTACAAAAAGAATCGTCCAAGCTGGTATATCACTACAGTAAATCTGGCATGAGATCTGGGGGTGGAAGCCTTTCATTTTCAATTGGTCCGATTAACTATAAAGTAGACTGCTAAAACATTCTCCCACATCACGGGCTTAGTTGACATGCATTGAGTAGTTTTCTCTATTGATCCCTTTAAGAGTAGAAGCTGAATCTGTCATAGTACTGCATTGATTGATCTGTCGTGTCACGAAAGAATCATGAGTATTCATTACCTTGTTATATCATTATAGTTCTGATACCTTTGCCTTTTAATGATACTGTATTTCATTGTCCAGTTTACATCTGCACATGGAAGCCACATATGCAAACGAAATAGTTCATTGTTTTCGCTTTTTACAATTTATAATATGTGTACCTCTGAAAAGGATATTGGTT